>NC_036871.1:25851274-26120988 GCF_002910315.2 Salvelinus sp. IW2-2015 | reverse complement strand
CTCTTTCTCCTCCTCCCTCATCCTCTGTATTCCTCCTCCCTCCCTCCCTCGCCTCCTCGCTCCCTGCCCTCCTCCCCCCTCCTCCCTCCGTCCCTTTCTGGCCCCCGCGCCCCGTGGCCGGTACTCCGGCACCAATTTGTGGAAAGCGAGATCATATACCCTGCTCGAGCGTTTATCAAGAATCAACAGAAATGACGGACCCGATCACAATACGTAGTATTGTCGCATCTGAGCGCACCTACGTCCTTGGTCGAAGTCCAAACGCATCGGACGTTGTTCCGGTCACGTTGCGGGCGAGTAACGCTCACCGGTATAGGCCTAGCTAACTAGCCCACCTAGGAGTCACAGTGACGTCCAGCCCGCCCATCGGCTGCCGATACTCTCTACTCCCGCCTACCCTCGGTCGGGGGTCTGGGCGGGGAACACTTCGCCGGTAACTCAGCGTTCCCACCGCGTTAACGCACGGACGTGCCTACTGCGCTTCAGGATTAAAGGCTCCTGAAATTAATACATGTGCCACCAGTCTACAGCACTCTTGAGTCATACATATCCTTCCCTTATTAAGGCATGAGGTTGAAGTCGAGCTCGTCTTAATCAAAGTTCATAGTGATAATTAAAAGTGTTTTGTTGGCGTGTCCTCTCCGGTTAAAAGACGGGAGTGTTTAGGTACTATCACATCGCCTCTCCTTGACACACATGAGGCCCGTGAACCTATGTCCAACCCCCCGCCCCTCTCCCCCCTCTCTCCATCTCTCTCCCCGAGCCCCCTCTCTCCATCTCTCTCTCTCCTCCCTCTCTCTTCCTTTATGTTGTCAGAGGGGCGTTGGGGCATTGAGGTGGGCGTTGGGGCATTGAGGTGTGCGGTGGGAAGTTTGCTTAGCCTCGGCATTAAGCCTCTGCAGTGGAGACTAAACTGTACTGCATAAAACAGTGTGTGTGTGGTGGTTAAGCATGGACACATCTCAATGGAGTGCTTCTGATTGCACTACGCCTCTCACTGCACCAAAGGGCTTTACTGTAGGCCTTATTCACATGCAGTTAGTGCCCACTGACGATCCATTATAAGAGATCCAAGCATATTGCAGGGGGTGGATGATAGGATTTAGGTGGGCAGTAACTGCAAAGTAAACAATATTACAGCAGTTTAGTCAATACTTTATTATTATCTTCCACAACTGTGGGCGTTATTTGATTTTAAATAAATCAGATCAGTAACCCTCATACTACCAACATAATTTACATACTGTACATAGATTACCAACGGGGGTCATTTTGACCCCCAAGTAGAAACTTTTGGAAAAAACAACAATCATAGCAAAATATAAACTGAATGATTATAAAAACATCATTAGACATGTAAATAATGTTATCTGATGAAAATATATCTAAACAGACTGTTATTATTGCTAAATTACAATTAATTCATATATTCTGTTAAACAGAAATGTAAAGATTTCCCTTAAATACTGTGCCGCTTACTATCCACATAAGTACTAAAAAGACGATTTACCATAATTTAATTGTAGTATAATAAAAATAAAAAATAAATAAAATACATATTTTGGCCTCCTGGGTGGCGCAGTGGTCTAGGGCACTGCATCACAGCGCTAGCTGCGCCACCAGAGTCTCTGGGTTCGCGCCCAGGCTCTGTCGCAGCCGGCCGCGACCGGGAGGTCCGTGGGGCGACGCACAATTGGCCTACGTCGTCCGGTTAGGAGGGTTTGGCCGGTAGGGATATCCTTGTCTCATCGCGCTCCAGCGACTCCTGTGGCGGGCCGGGCGCAGTCGCGCTAACCAAGGGGCCAGGTGCATGGTGTTTCCTCCGACACATTAGTGCGGCTGGCTTCCGGTTGGAGGCGCGCTGTATTAAGAAGCAGTGCGGCTTGTTGGGTTGTGCTTCGGAGGACGCATGGCTTTCGACCTTCGTCTCTCCCGAGCCCGTACGGAGTTGTAGCGATGAGACAAGATAGTAATTACTAGCGAAAAAATACATTTTTTGACAAAATTGACTGCCATTTTAAGGGGCAGTACACCAACATTTAAAATATACTTAATTCTATTGCAAAAAGTTATCATCCATTGATCCTTAGAGTTTTAATTATTTACTTACACCACAGCCAGCATTAGCATTGCTGCTAGTGAACAAGTTGCACATATTGAATATTGGATGATATATATAGGAATTCTGGTATTTATATAACATTTCCCGTAGAACAACTATTTTTCAAAGAATATACACCAAAACAGCACTGTGTGTACATTTAGAGGGTAGCTGTTTTGTATTACAGTTCTACCAAATATTCATACCACTGACAGAATTTGATGAGCTGTTTTGACTGCAGCCTAGCATATATGTAAGGTCATTTTAACCTAGTTCTAACCAGTTATAACAATAGACGAGTGCATAAGGTGCTCCATCTCTACAGGGGATTTGTCTATCAGGTCAAGATCACTGATACAGGTCTCCTCTATGTATAAGTTAATATTGTCTCCAGAGAAACCGGGATTCAAATAAATGCTTTTTGAATTTGCCCTAGAATAACTACTTTTCAGAGAAATACACACCAGTACAAACTCTCTGTGTAGATTCAGAGTGTATCTTAGTTCTGTATTGCAGTTCTTATCAAGTATTTATACCATTGGCAGACCTTGTATACCATTAACAGATTTGTATATGCACAAAAGGTAATTTTGGTTTTGTACAAAGTCATACAATACGTGGGATAAAAAAAAGTACAATCTTAGGTGAGTACACAGGGAGCAATACCTCTGCTGATGATCTGTCTACCTGGACAATCTCTTGATGATCTGTCTACCTGGACAATCTCTGCAGATGATCTGTCTACCTGGACAATCTCTGCTGATGATCTGTCTACCTGGACAATCTCTGTAGATGATCTGTCTACCTGACAATCTCTGTAGATGATCTGTCTACCTGGACAATGTCTCTGTAGATGATCTGTCTACCTGGACAATCTCTGTAGATGATCTGTCTACCCTGACAAATCTCTGTAGATGATCTGTCTACCTGACAATCTCTGTAGATGATCTGTCTACCTGGACCCAATCTCTGTAGATGATCTGTCTACCTGGACAAGATCACTGATACAGGTCCCCCTCCACCCTCTGCTGGTATGGATAACACCTTTGGGCTATGATAAAAAATATGCCTCTGAGGTCAAAATGGCCCCAGTCGGGAGTGTGAGGGTTAAGGTAGCTCGGACTATTATGATATGGTGCTGGTGTGGGCATTGTGTCGGAAGTTACTAAATACTTAAATATTATACAGTACTAATAATCTTAAAAATAATACAATTAAAATATGAAGCGTTGCCAAAACTATAGGCAACTCCGCCACTTTTCAACCTCAAATATGAATTATCTCCAGCACCAGTGTCTACATAATGTGAAAATGGCGCGTGATCTGTGGTAAAAACAGAAAACGAAAGGTCCTAAAAAATGCTTCTCTGTGCCATCACAGGGTAGGATTAAAAGTAAGAAAAACAATACTTTTCTAAACCTGCAATGTGTTTCTAGCAAGAGGGAGGGTATTTTCCTACCGTTAATTACAGTATTGTTTCTATAAAACTTAGAAATGTGCCATTTTCACAAATGTAGACATTTGTTTGGTGCTGGAGATAATGAATATGAGGTTGAAAAGTGGCAGAGTTGCCCTTTACTAAGTAAAACCATAATATGTTACAGAACATAACCCCACATGAAATGCTAGCCATAGTGTAAGTCTTCTTGATATGGACATCTGCTTTGTAAACTAGATAATGTAATACTGTGTAGTCTAATTTAATAGATGCTTTCAAATGAGATTGTATTTATTCATCTCTCAATTTACAGCACATTAATCTGTGTGTGTCTGTTTCTGTTGCACTGAGGAGAGGGAGAAAATAAGGGAGAGGATATGCACTGGTGTGTGCAGAATTATACTGGGAACGAAAGAGAGGAAAGTAGAAATGCAAAGAAAATTAGGAAAGCAATGCACCAGACCTGTTTGCTTGTTTGCGAACTAACAATGTGATAACAGCAAAAAAATATCTCAGTAGCATTATCCAGTCAGCAAAGAATTCCATCTGCCTCATCCTACCAAAAGAGGCTTGCTTTATCCTTGCAGCCTACAAATCAACCATCTGTCTCTTTCATAATGTACCTTCAATTCGCAAGTAGCTGAATGTTTCAACCAGAGAAAGAATCTCAGTAAGCGAAACCGCGCCCCTCTGTTTCAGTATCTGTAGTCCATGTATCTGATCCTGTCTGGCGAGAGAATGACATTTAGTATGACAAGCCCGTAGTATTAACCCCCTAAAGTCGATGTCAGGGCCCGCAAGAATATCTAGTTAGCATAATACAAAAATACAATACAATCGGCGAATGCATTCCACTGCATTCGCCGATGTCGCACTTCTGCATCTGCAGTGAAAGGTGACAGAGCTAGAGTGGTGTTTGTCACACCATGAGACATCCTGAAAACCAGTCTTCTCACAGAATCGCCTGTAGCATTAGAACGGTTTGGCCTGCTTTAGCACGCCCACAGGCCTCACAAGACTCGTCTGAAGGTCTCCTGCTACCAATTGAAAAATATTATGGAAGTATACACTACCGTTCAAAAGTTTGGGTTCTCTTAGAAATGTCCTTGTTTTTGAAAGAAAAGCACATTTTTTGTCCATCAAAATAACATCAAATTGATCAGAAATACAGTGTAGACATTGTTAATGTTGTAAATGACTATTGTAGCTGGAAATGGCTGATTTTT
The DNA here is from genome assembly GCF_002910315.2 of Salvelinus sp. IW2-2015. Lineage (NCBI taxonomy): Eukaryota > Metazoa > Chordata > Actinopteri > Salmoniformes > Salmonidae > Salvelinus > Salvelinus sp. IW2-2015. The sequence goes on along the minus strand of NC_036871.1, from coordinate 26,116,223 downwards.
TTTAGAATATCTACATAGGTGTATAGAGGCCCATTATCAGCAACCATCATTCCGCTGTTCCAATGGGACGTTGTGTTAGCTAATCCAAGTTTATAATTTTAAAAGGCTAATTGATCATTAGAAAACCCTTTTGCAATCATGTTAACACAGCTGAAAACTGCTGTTCTGATTAAAGAAGCAATACAAGTGGCCTTCTTGGAGACTTTTTAGTGCCAAAAATAAGGGGTTAAACACATGTAAAAACAACAACAAATGTTTCCTGATCTTTCTTATATCTCTCAGATATAGGACAGATACTTCAGAACAAACTTCCTTTTTTGGAACTATCTGTTTTTCCGTGTAGTGAATCTGTTATTCAATGCGTTTGTATGGGCTAATAGCAGTAAGGCCAAAACAATAGTTTTATCAATATGTACCTAACTAAGTTAGATGTGGTATAGGCTAACGTTAACTAGCTGTCTCACCATTGCCCATGAAAGGAAGTTAAGCAAGCAAGTATGTTAGCAAGGTAGTCTAGGACAACAAATACTAAACGCGTGCACTACTCTGTGACAGGAGTCATAGACCGTTTTGGCAACATGAAAGAGAGGTTGGCATAGCATTCCTCTACAAGTTGGGTGAGTAAACATGTTTTTTCTACTTGCGCACATGTGTGTATACACAGAAATATACAGAAATCAGCACCATGGACAGCCATATGATATTTAGCTTACGTTAATTACACTAAATCGTTTTTTGTATATTTAAGTTGTCACTGTATTACACTAAGCATAGGTGATTTGATGATGTTGAAATATGGAAGTTGAAATAGTGCTGGAATAGTGGAGGCAGCTACTGTTTTCTTTGCGACTTGCGGTAACTCTCAGTGGTTCTAAATACATAGTTGTTTAGCAGTTTGAAAATGTCTAACACATTGACTTGCTTTACCATGCTGTAGGTCATGTAACTGTTTGTTACATCCAATATTTGTTTTGTGGACTTCACCGGACATATTTTTCTCTCTGGTTTTGCGAGGAAACAAATCAAATCAAATTTTATTTGTTACTTGCGCCGAATACAACAGGTGTTCACCTTACAGTGAAATGCTTACTTACAAGCCCTTAACCAACAATGCAGTTTTAACAAACATAAGTATTTAAAAAGTATTTACTAAATAAACTGATGTAAAATTAAATCATAAACTAAAAAAAGGTACAAATAAAATAAAAATTATTAAACAATACAAATAAACAAAAGGAGAAATAAATAATATATAATAACAAATAAAAAATGTGATATTGACTTTATTCTGCCACTGTGTGACTGTTGTCACCATGTTGTCAAGTTGGTGTATGAACTAATGAGTTATAAAGAAAACAATGCAATTATCAGAACACAGGTTGTAATATGGCTTTTTTCCTGGATTATCTTTCCCATTGATTTTACCCATGCACCACTACTGCAACATGCCCAATCCTGCTGACAATCTGCTATTGTTGCGTAATCCCAGACAGGCAGACAGACAAACAGGTTGCGTCACAATCGTCTCCTGAATCCCACCTGACACATTCTTGTCACACCTAACAGGTCTAGTGTTCCTAGAGCAGGGCCCTCTGGGGGCTTTATGCCTGTTGATGATGATGTGTGTTGTGTGTGTGTGTGTTGTGTGTGGTGTCGTGTGTGTGTGTGTGTGTGTGTGTGTGTGGTGTGTGTGTGTGTGTGTGTGTGTGTGTGTGTGTGTGTGTGTGTGTGTGTGTGTGTGTGTGTGTGTGTGTGTGTGTGTGTGTGTGTGTGTGTGTGTGTGTGTGTGTGTGTCATGGCACCACATGCCACCTGTCCTGTCACACAGGGATTTAAAAGCATTATCCAGCCGGGACCCTCTGCTCAAGGTGGTATTGATTAGTCGCTGCGCCCACACACCCACCTCATCAAGCGAATGTTTCTGTCCTGCTCACAACAAGAGCCTTGTGTCAACAACTACTTCACACACACACACACACACACACACACACACACACACACACACACACACACACACACACACACACACACAACCCCCACCCACACACACACACACACACACACACACACACACACACTCCACCCCTGCGGGACCTCTAGGCTTGACCCCCTCTGGGTCACTGTGTGGGTCTAGTTCTAGCTAGCGCCTGGCTGCTTCAGAGGGACTTGGTGACATTACAATAAAATACAATCTTTATTGGTCCATTATACACTTGATAAAACAGAAATGTGTTAGTTTTTGCTGTCACAGCAGCTCCTAACCTTGCCACACATTAGTATAATAGGGAGAGAGAAGGGATGATCCCTGGAATGTGATGAGATGAGATCTGGGTGGGGGACATGATGGAAGGTCAACTATGGGAAGGTCAACTATGTCTGCCTGGCCTGGTGATGGGGCACTGGGGGAGGGCAATATATAACATTTGGCTAATAACATCGACTCACATAAATGGCCCTTATAGGATGATTTGTTTGATTCAGAAAACGTTCATGTCCTTAAGAGGCAATTCATTTTGTGTCTGGGGTGGGTTTTGGGGTGGGAGCTGGGGGTTGGTGCTATTTAGGTTTGGGGCTGTGGGATAGGACTGGAGCTGCATTAAAATGGCTGTTTAACCACAGCTCATGTTTCACCATGAGCACAATATTTCAAGTTCTCTCTCCAAATGTTTGCTGCTCGTAGATGGCTTCCAATTAAAACAATCACAGTAAATTGAATCCATTGCAGTTCATTACGTTGACATCTGGGATATGACAAACTGGCATTTAGCAGCTCACAGATCGTCACGCCGGAGGGACACGCTGTGTGTGTGTATGTGTGTGTGTGCGCTCTCTGTCACACTGTGAAAAGTCCATCCCAAAGAAAGACAGCAGTACGCTTCGACCACGAGAGCCTTAAACACAGACATGCAAAGCAGTATGGTCAATCATCATCTGTAGATGAAGATGAATGATCCCCTTACCACACCTCCCCTGCTCCCCCAGCAGTTAGGACAATTCCATACAAGATAACTAAGCTTCTCAGGTCTGAACAGATACATATTCATGTTGTTAGGTCCCCTTAAGGACCTGTTACATCATGTAACTTGGGGCCAGAGTTTTCCCCAGTCAAGACAAACTTTGGGCCCTATATGAGCTGTGTCTGCTTATAATATCTACTCTTCTAGTTAGTTTGTCTAAGGGTTAAGATGTATTTATATTTCTGTCTAGCTCCTAACAGGGCATGGCTCTGCTTTGATTCATATGAGAATGATCTAGGGAAGAATTATCCATGTTTCTATTCTGAGTTCATCTGCTTGACTTCACTGCCAGTCAGTCAGTGGAACAGAACAGGGATCATCTCATTGGCTGTCACGGTTCGTTAATCACAACGTTTGATTGATTGGAGGAAAACACATTATGAATAGAGACAATGCTCACTTCCACGTTGCTTTCTAAATGTAATTTAACAAGTCCAATGAGACAGTCTGACTTAGCATGGGGAGGTAGGTAGCCTAGTGGTTAGAGTGTTGGGCCAGTACCTGAAAGGTTGCTGGATCGAATCCCCGAGCTGACAAGGTAAAAATAGGATGTTCTGCTCCTGAACAAAGCAGTTAACCCACTGTTTCCCGGTAGGCCGTCGTTGCAAATAAGAATTTGTTCTTAAATGACTTGCCTAGTTAAATGAATGTTAAATAAAAAAAATAGCTTGTATGTAACTATTTCTCCTTCTCTCTCCCAGTATCCTGTTTGCTGATATCGTGGGGTTCACCAGTCTGGCGTCCCAGTGTACAGCCCAGGAACTGGTCAAACTACTCAACGAGCTCTTTGGGAAGTTTGATGAGCTGGCCACAGTGAGTCTACAGTTTTCCTGTCCTCCCTCTCTCTGGCTGTCTACTGCTGGACACTTATGGAACTTACTATCATTCTCACTCTGTTCCATAGAATGGCTCCTAGACATGCTGGCATGGTCAAGGTGTTGTTCAGTTGCTATACAGTCACGTGTTCCATCTGTTTTGCCGCGATCGCTATGTTGTAACATTGGGTCAGCTAAACGCAGCAGCAGCTGATTCAGGAGGCTACTACGGAGACTCGCAGCAGAACAGGCAGCTGCTTCATGAAAACAGATGAAAACGCATAATAATGTTAGCTACTAAAGTGGCTAGCTAGCTAGCTTTTGGTGGAAGCATTCGGCATTGTGTGTGCAGCACAAGGTAGCTCGTTGGTTAGCAGCATCCCATTCGTTTTATATGAAGTGTGACTGGCTCAGCTAGCAAGCTAATGTTGGACAAATTTAAGCTAGCTTTCATGAACATTGTCAATCTTCAGAAAATACTGCTTGTTGAAGCACAAAACTCCTTTGCTAGATAAAAAATGGTGTGACTAAGATTTGGTGTGACTAAGATCTCTCCAAAAACTAGGTTGAAAATAACAAAGGTTAAGACAAGAGGATTCTAATATCCCATAAGGTTTTGCATAAATGAGGAAGAATTCTAAACAGTTGAACCAAATATGCTAGTTAGCTACAGCGCATGGAATCATAACTTGTACTAACCTGGGTATCTTCAACCTAAACCAAAAAATGTAAACATTATAGAGATGTATTGTTTTAGATGGACTGTTTTGAGGCAGAAATGGGGTTCAGCAGACACTGTCACCTAGGTCATATTTTCAACATTTATGACAGCATGTTGTGTCCGAACTATTTTCAATCTATATCATTACCCTTTGTGAGATATGAGACTGATCAATGCAGGCGGAATTGATGCGCTATCTGACGTAAGACAATGCCTTCAACCTACAATTTTCTAATGTTTTCAGTTTGTCTCAGACCAGGGGACTGTCCTCTTGCTGCCTGGTCTGTGTAGGCTTTGGTCAGGTTTTGACCCATAGCCATATGGATCGTGTCTGTCTTCATTTAAGGATTTGAGATACAGTCGACTGGCTCTCGCAGCTATCATTACAGCTTAGTAGGATGTCATCAGGAACATCAGGGCCCCATATGATTTTTAATATGATTATACGTGCTCTCATCTGAGAAAGAGATGACAGGACTCTTAATCCATCCCAGATTTACCCCTGACTAAAGCTCCTATGACTCCTCTGTGATAGTCTGAATGAACTGAGTCAAGAGGAGGGGAAAGTGGACTAATGCAAGTTATATCTGTCGCAATCTTTCCATCCAGTGTCAAAAGAAATATATTTGCACGGTCCATCTGTCAATATACAGTATTCCATTCTTAGCAACTCTCTTGCTATGTTGGTGCCTTGAAAGTCCATGCAACAAAAAAAARCCTTTACACTTTAGTACTTCACCTTGTTTTGGCCTATTTAGATTTTTAGATTATCATTGATATTCTTACAATCAGGTAAAATGCAAATGTGGAATAAATTCTAAGATTCAGCTCTCACAACAGGCATCGTTACTGTAGTAGCCTCATCCCTTCTCTTCTACAGGGAATTCCAGACCTTGATATTGGGCTGACACATGTATTTGTTGTGTTAGAGTTAGAGGGTTCAGACCTCCACCCCTTTACACACACCCAGCAGATCATTTCCACACATCTCTCTGTAATCTGGCCCCCATTACTTACACTGTGCACATGCCTGTGCAATCCCTTAATCCACTGGATTACAACAAACCTTTTTTGCTTTTATAGAACAAAAGTCTGTTTGTTTACATGCATTAAAAACAGAATCGGACAAGACAACTGTAGTTTTTCTAAAGGTGATGAAGGGCAGTCAAGACAGTTAAAGGGAATTCCTAGAAGTCATTGTGACATTGGTAATTTTGTCATTATTCCATATTTGATTTGATATATTACAATGCCTTCAATGCTCTTGGTTTACAGTACTGTATGTCTTAACAGTTATTCAGAAGAGGTCATGGCCAGCCTGTAGGTACAGTACATTGTAAATAAATACATGCATGGTAAAGACAGTCCTACAACCTATACACTAATGCCTCACAAGTCAGAGTAAATGAGAGAGAGAGAGAGGGTCGGAGAGAGAGAGGGGGGAGAGAGAGAGACAGAGAGAGATTATGTACAGTATATAGTAGATGCCGACATGTGCGACCACATTTCAAATCGAGCTTTAAGCTATTTCTCATAAGCTATTGTGTATTGCGTTGCAGCTATCACATTTTCACACTTCCATCTCCCCAGTGGCTGTGTCACACTGACAGTTGTCCCCGCGACTTAAACTCCCTCACCAGAGGTTCCACCCTGTGTCCTGACCCATACCCCCAGTCACTGTGATCCAGGCTGGCAATAAGTGGCTGTGTAAGTGACTCATCCTGCCTTGCCACAGCACACACACATACACACTCACACACACACGCTGTCTCTCCCTATTCCAGACGATGAGCGGGCGATTCCACATGTCCACCAGGCAGCGTCTCAGCGCGCCAGTCCTGCCCATCCCCACACCATCCCTACACCACCTGTCCAACCGTTGGACTTGTTGGCTATCCGCCGTGGTAGTGGGCCAGGAACGCAGCGTTCTCTCCAAATGTTCTGCCTTAAGCAACTCCTCCTCTCTTCTCATCTCTTTCTCTCCTACCGCTCGTCTGTCTTTCTTTTAGTCCTCTCCCCTCCCCCCTCCCTTGTGCTCTCCTCTCCTTCTCCCTAACTTCTCACACTTCTTTCTTTCCCACCCGCATTCTATCTCCCCCTCCTCCCCTCTCTCTCTCTAAGACATGCACATTGCAAATGAGTAATAACTTATTGTTATCAGGCTTGTAAAACATTTAGCCTGCGCTGTGCTTGATCCCACTACCCTTGCGGTCTCAGTCTCTTTGTAACCTGTGCTGTTAACAGACTGAATCACGTTGGCTTCTGTCACAGCTTCTCCTTCACTGCCCACCCTGCGCCTTAGGGTAAACTGATGTTGCTCTGTGATTGTGTCAAAATAAAAGTWAAAAAAAATACCATTGCTCTTAATTTGGTTATCCCATTCTGTCTTAAACTATGGGGTACTCCTTTATTTGAAGGGCACCTAACCTAAATGATGACTTCATAACACATTTGTAACCCATTGGGCCTTTTGTTTTTCCTTAATCATGTGACCTGATTAGGAAGAACTCCAGGTCCTATCATAGCCAATAAGTTGGACTTCATTTTTTTTGTGATCAGGTCTCGTGGTATAGGAAAAACAAAATTAGCATAAGATGATGAAACACATTCCACTTTTTCCTCCATCCCTCTCCTGCTCAGCACTGTTTAAACACTGTTTCTCTCTGTTTAGTTTTTCTCCGTCAAGCTAGAACCTGAAACAACAGTCTCTGTGCAGAAAGAGACACACTCAGTGCTGATTTATACAGCAATATTATGCAATTCATTTGAATGGTTCTGGCTTGTGTGTGTGTGTGTGCACGTGTGTGCGCATGCTTGTGTGTGCGTGCGTATGTGAGCATGTGTGTGTTTTCCTCAGTTTCCATTGTAGTTTCACAGAGCTTTTTATTCCCCCCTCTCTCATCTCTCTCTTTCTCTCATCTCTCCGTTTATCTCTTCCTCTCTCTTCCTCCCTTCTCTTAACGCCTCTTTGCATCTGAGCTCTTAGACCGGCTCACAGCAGCTTGATTCCCTGAACGATGCCTTTCTTCCCCATGCTGTTCCTCTCCCTCTGTTCCCTCTGCTTATTGGTGGGCTTCCATGTTTTGTTGGACGCTTTGATATTTCTCCCTCTGACCTTTTGGATTATTTCAACAAGTCAGAGATCCTTTTTGGTTCGCACGCACGCACGCACGCAGCACGCACACACACACACACACACACACACGCACGCACGCACGCACGCACACACACACACACACACATTATCATCATTGTGTAAATGAGTGGAGTGCGTGTGTGTGTGTGTGTGTGTGCGTGTGTGCGTGCGAACCAAAAAGGATCTCTGACTTGTTGAAATAATCATCATTGTGTAAATGGGACTGCTGAGCACAGCAGTCCCATGTCACATAGCATCCTTAGGGAAGGGACTGACCTACAAGTAACTGACAAAATAAAGGAAACACTTGAGTAAATGAGGGGTACAAAGTATACTAAATGCAGGGGTTACACACAGGTGTGGTTCCTGAGTTAATTAAGAAATTAATATCTCAGTGACTTTGAACGAGTGGCCGGAAAAGAGAATAGTTTTTTAAAATGTTTTATTTATTTCACCTTTATTTAACCAGGTAGGCCAGTTGACAACAAGTTCTCATTTACAATTGCGACCTGGCCAAGATAAAGCAAAAGCAGTGCCACAAAAACAACAACACAGAGTTACACATAAACAAATGTACAGTCAATAACACAATAGAAAAATCTGTATACAGTGTGTGCAAATGAAGTAAGGAGGTAAGGCAATAAATAGGCCATAGTGGCGAAGTAATTACAATTTAGCAATTAACCCTGGAGTGATAGATGTGCAGATGAGGATGTGCAAGTACAAATACTGGTGTACAAAAGAGCAGAAAAACAAAAACAAATATGGGGATGAGGTAGATAGTTGGTTGGATGGGCTATTTACAGATGGGCTGTGTACAGCTGCAGCGACCGGTAAGCTGCTCTGACAGCTGACGCTTAAAATTAATATAAACTATCACAAACAATCACGTGAGCAACCAGGGTGAAACCAGAAACCAGAAATATACCTACTGGAGTGCGTGCTACGGGTGGATGTTGCTATGGTGATCAGTGAGCTGAGATAAGGCGGAGCTAAGATAAGATATAAGTCTCCAGCTTCAGTGATTTTTGCAATTCGTTCCAGTCATTGGCAGCAGAGAACTGGAAGGAAAGGCGACCAAAGGAGGTGTTCGCTTTGGGGATGACCAGTGAAATATACCTGCCGGAGCGTGTGCTACGGGTGGGTGTTGCTATGGTGACCAGTGAGCTGAGATAATGCGGAGCTAAGATAAGGCGGAGTGAGATTAGGTGGTGCGTTTAAAGAGTGTTTMAAGTGTGTGTGTGTGTGTCACCGCATCTCAACCCAGTTGAACATTTATGGCTTTTTTTTACATTTTGGCAGTTACCTGTATGTTGTCATTGACACAATTACACAGATCAATATAACACAATATTGATGGGCTAGGGCCATGGCCAGGCCGCCTTGTCTTGATGACATTCTCTACTACGCTCTGTCACCTTGAAGAGGGAGGGGACATGTAACAGTAAGGATCTGGATGTAAATATTAGCCCCATTCACCCCTTAACACCAACAAGAGTCTATATACATGTGTGTGTTCTAAAGTGTGTGTCTGTACACCAAATGATGTCCCCTTCTCTTCTTCTCCCCATCTCTCTCTCTCTCTCTCTCTCTCTCTTCTCTCTCTCTCTCTCTCTCTCTCTCTCTCTCTCTCTTCTCTCTCTCTCTCTCTTCTCTCTCTCTCTCTCTCTCTGTCTCTCTGTCTGTCTCTCTCTTTGTCTCTATCTCTCTCTCTCACGCTGTCTGTCTGTCTCTCTATTTCGCTCTCTCTCTCTCCTCTCTGTACATTATGGCTGTATAGATTGCACATGGGTGGTATGGTCACGTGATAGGGCCAGAGTAATCCTGCATGGCTTGGGTTTGAATCAGTCTCCTAAGCCCTAGCTCACTAGGCAGATCAGATGAACTAACACAGGGACAGGAGAAGAGACGCAGCACAGCACAGAGAGAGGACTGAGAGGAGAGGAGGAGCCTTTCTAAGCACCAGGGCTTTTCTGTCCACAGCTCCAGCCTCTATCTACCCACTAAAGCCTATCTATAGCCAGGCTCTATATATCCCACCACCTGTTATACCCTCACTGTCTTGGCCCTAAGATATCCCCCGACCATGTACGTTATACCCTGGTTTCACCCTAGTTTCAATCTGGTTTTACCCCTGGTGGCTCACGTGATTGTTTGTGATGGTTTATATTAAAAAGATGGAGTTTAGGTGTGTTCCCATGTGGGTACATATAGTGGTGTAAGTTTAGGAATCTTTACTAGCAGATTGTTTGCACCTCTCTTTTGGATGGGATGTTCATTTTGCATCTAGCTATATCTGTCTTCCCTATGTCTGTCTTCCCAACTACTGAGGTCATGTAGGTTTATGGATATTTCCTGGTGGGTGGCTTAGCCTATTAGTGCAGTAGCTACACTACATGACCAAAAGTATGTGGACACCTGCTCGTCCAACATCTCATTCCAAAGTCATGGGGGTCTGCGGGGATGTGCTTCCAGCCACAAGAGCATTAGTGAGATCGGGCACTGATGTTGGGCGATTAGGACATGCTCGCAGTCGGCGTTCCAATTCATCTCAAAGGTGTTCGATGGGGTTGTGGTCAGGGCTCTGTGCAGGCCAGTCAAGTTCTTTCACACCGATCTTGACAAACCATTTCTGTATGGACCTTGCTTTGTGCACGGGCGCATTGTCATGATGAAACAGGAAAGGTCCTACCCCAAACTGTTGCCACAAAGTTGGAAGCACAGAATCGTCTAGAATGTCATTGTATGCTGTCGCGTTAAAATGTCCCTTCACTGGAACTAAGGGGCCTGGCCAAATCATGAAAGATAGCCCCAGACCATTTTTCCTCCTCCACCAAACTTTACAGTTGGCACTATGCATTGGGAAAGGTAGCATTTTCCTGGCATTTGCCAAACCCAGATTCAGTCGTTGGACTGCCAGATGGTGAAGTGTGATTCATCAATCCAGAGAACATGTTTCCACTGCTCCAGAGTCCTATGACTGTGAGGTTTACACCACTCCAGGCGACGCTTGTCATTGTGCATGGTGATCTTAGGCTTGTGTGTGGCTGCTCGGCCATGAAAATCCATTTCATGAAGCTCCGGACAAAAAGTTATTGGGCTGACATTGCTTCCAGAGGCAGTTAGGAACTCACTGGTGAGTGTTGCAACCAAGGAGACGATTTTTACGCGTTACTCGCTTCAGCACTCAGCAGTGCCTTTCTGTGAGCTTGATGAAATTACCTGTTGGAAAGGTGGCATGCTATAACGGTGCCACGTTGAAAGTCGCTGAGCACTTCAGTAAGGTCATTCTACTGCCAGTGTTTGTCTATGATTGATTGCATGGCTGTGTGCTTGTGTGCTTTATACACCTGTCAGCAACCGGTGTGGCTGAAATAGCCAAATCCACGTATTTGAAGGGGTGTCCACATACTTTTGTTTATATGGTGTAGCTCTTATGTTGTACAGTAGGAGGATGTTCTCTTTAACACTCTCAAGTCTCTCTGGTCTCTCTCTTTCCAACGACAAATGTGTTCTGGCTCTGGCCCAACCCATCGGTTTCTGGACCAATCAGACAGCCCCGAATGTGTTCGCATTCGCTGAATGTTCGGGGAGGTACTCAGATCCAGACTCATTGCGGAGAGGAAACTAATGTCAGTGGGTGTGGCGTAGTGTTTAGCCGAAGCAAGGAGTCTGGGTAGCCTGGCAACCATTGAGTGTTAAACTAAGAGAAAATTAATTCTCTCTTCTTTTCTTTTCTTTTTAAGGCTAAGTCCGAAATGGCACCCTATTCCCTATGTAATGCACTTTGTAGGGAATAGTGTGCCATTTGGGATGTAGACGGAGACTTACCTGTTAGTAAGCAGTTGGCACGTACGTTCTTAAAGCAGGTGGCTTAACTCTGTGGCTTGCTCCTTTGGCACAGTGTAATTGCCTAAGCTGTCTATTTGAAATGTGTGTGTAGGGGCACGATGGAACAGAGGAAGTGAAGTGGAGTCTCAGAAGTTCTAATGAAAATGTATAACCTCTGTTGTTTCTGCAGTCACACAGCTGTAAAGACCTATTGAAATAGCTAGAGGCCTCAAATAGAGCCCAATACACTTGCTCTCCTCTGAAGTTTCAGAGGTTTCAGTACGTGTTCCAAACTATTTTTGTATCTATTTGATTTAGGTTACACTGTTCATTCTACCTAGTTGGGTCTGGGTAGTAAACTGATATTAGTTTTGGGCTTTGGAGGGTTGATGGTGTACGTTTTAGTGTTTGTTCTTTCTGTTGTTCGATTCTTTAATCAATACTACTGTCTTCTCAGAAGTGAGGCTACATGTCTCCCATCTCATTGGTTATGATTAGATAGCTAAGACCTAGTTTTGCCTTAACAGGTTATGTGGTCAAGAGACCACTGTAGTCCCTGTGCCCAAGAACGCCAAAGTAACCTGTCTAACTGACTATCGCCTATTGCAGCTCGCATACCGCCCCAACAGATCCACAGATGACGCTATCTCTATTGCACTCCACACTGGCCTCTCCCACCTGGATATGAGGAACACACGTTGTCAGAGGAAGGCCCGAAAAACTGTCAAAGACCCCAGCCACCCAAGCCACGGACTGTTCACTCTGTTACCGCACGACAAGCGGTACCGGAGCACAAAGTCTTGGAACAAAAGGCTCCTTAACAGTTAACCCAATGAGTCCCACCGTATTGCTGGTGCATTTTGTACTTCTAACCCCTTTTAAACATTGTGTGTTTGAGCTACAGACTTCTGTTGTAGCTCAAACACACAATTTGTCAAGTTCTTCTGCATCCATAGATACCAACCATTAGTATGTGTGATTAACGGGGGCCGAGCTAGAGCGGTGTTTGTCAGGCAAGGGCGCATCCCGAAGGAGAAAAACATGTTTTTCTCTAAGATGCTCACAACAGTTGTTAGAAGGTAAGGGCTTCTTCTAAATAGAAGATTATTGGAAATCCCAGGACATAGTGTCTATAATTCTGTAATAAGCTCACATATTTGTTGTCACAAACTCCAAACTCCACACAGTTAACGCTGACTAGTTGGATATTCATTTCCCAGTGAGCAAAATATTTCTCTAATTACAGAGATCATATAAATTCCTTTTGATCAGGTTTTTGCTATGACTTACCTTTTTTTAATTTACATTTGTCAATAAAACTCATGAATGCAACTGTTTACGTCTAATTATTTTTTGTTATACTGGTTGTCCTGAAAAGAAAATGGTAAAACACTTAATTGTAAGTCGAAATATTAGTCAGATAAATGAAAGGCTGATTTTTGCTAGGATCTCGTGACTGATAGGGTTAATCAAATGTCTACCCGAACTATTTGCATTGATCCTTTTTTGCACTGACTCTATGCACACTCACTGGACTCTACCCACACACTCACACACTTACACACACACACACACACACACACACACACACACACACACACACACACCACACACACACACACACACACACAACACACACACACACCACCACACACACACACACACACACACACACACACACACACACACACACACCACACACTACCTATGCTCATACACACAAACACACACACACCATACTGTACATATTGACGCCACACATAGTCACATTTATACACGTTTCACATACGCTGCTGCTACTCTGTTTATTATCTATCCTGATTGCCTAGTCACTTTTACCCTACCTACACATGTACATATTACCTCAACTACCTCGTACCCCTGCACAATGACTGGGTACCCCTGGTATATAGCCTCGTTATTGTTATCTATTATGCTACTATTTTCTATTTTTATTTGCTAATTGACTTACTTTAAGTGCACTGTGGGGAAGCGCTCGCAAGTAAAGCATTTCACGGTAAAGTCTACGCCGGTTGTGTTCGGCGCATGTGGACAAATATAATGTGATTTGATTTATGATGAATTATGATTTTGTCCGTTAGACGAATCAGAGTTTTTCGCATTATTTTCATCATTCATTATTGCTGTTAAGCTCATATCAAAACACAGAATTTCCTTTTTTTTATGTTATCTTTTAAGACAATATCTGACTTGAAAGAAATATGCCTCAGTGCCACGAGCGATAACAAAGCGAGTGTAACCTGTAGGTACAATTATGGAAAGTAAAACCATATTTTATAACAAGCTCTCTCTATATTCAATTCAAGGGGCTTTGTCTGTCTGTCTGTCTGTCTGTCTGTCTGTCTGTCTGTTGTCTGTCTGTCTGTCTGTCTGTCTGTCTGTCTGTCTGTCTGTCTGTCTGTCTGTCTGTCTGTCTGTCTGTCTGTCTCTCATTCAACACAAATAGACTTGCATGTTAGAAATAGCGCCTCCATTTCCACGTTCTTCTTCCCGTGGCACACTGAGAGATGCATTGCATAGTTTTGAGGCTTTGAGTTTTTTTGGTTCACATGCTCTGCTCAGCCCACGATCACATCCCTTCCATGGAGAAACAATGGGAGCTGGGATATTGTATTGCCCCATAGCAGCCCAGCCCCCACCCCTAGTTCAGCTAGCTCACAGTGATGTCTGTCGCTCACAGATCCTTAATGATGGGTTAGACTTCCACCGCACCTTTCATCCCAGAACAGAGCACAGATTCACATCATGCCAGGCAGCCAGGGAGGCAGGCAGCCAGCCAGGCAGCCAGGCAGGCAGCCAGGCAGGCAGGCAGGCAGGCGGTGTGACTCACCAACAAACGTCTACAACACTGATCATATGATATGATGGAGTGGGGACTCTTGGGGTTCTGCACTTAGAAGCATTTCCTTATTTAAGTTGGAATTGTACTGTACAGTACATTTTGCAATAAACTGTATGTTCACGTTAGTGTGTACTTCACACACAGTAGTCTACAGTATACTACATTGATGATACTTGTTGGAGTGGGGACTGTTTTTATCTGTTTTCATTTAATTACATTTTATATCAAATCAAATGTTATTTGTCACATGCGCCGAATACAACAGGCATTACACCTTACAGTGAAATGCTTCCTTACAAGCCCTTAACCAACAATGCCGTTTTTAAAAAACACCTAAAAAAAGTTAAAAATATATAAGAATTGTGTGCTGTGCAGAACATGATGCAATATACTGTATGTTCACATTAGTGTGTACATCACGCACAGTAGCCTACCGAATGTGCAGTACCCCTTTAAATTAAGTACAACTCATAAAGGCTTTATATAGGAAACATAAAGGATTCATAAGCACTACATAAATGCTTCACAAATCATCTATGAGCATATGGGATACTCTACAAATCGTGCATAAAGCGTGACATGAAATCAAATTGTATTTGTATATCACGTTGATACAACACATGCATTTCAAGGTTCTTAACAAATCAAATCAAAGGCATAAGGACATAACAATTCAAACTGTAGGATGAATTGCAAAATGTGACATATGTATGTTTATAGACCATTTATAAGTACTTGACCAATATGTATGTTTATAGACCATTTATAGAGTATGACATATGTATGTTTATAGACCATTTATAGAGTATGACATATGTATGTTATAGACCATTTATAGAGTATTGACATATGTATGTTTATAGACCATTTATAGATTATGACATATGTAATGTTTATGACATTTATAGAGTATGACATATGTATGTTTATGACCATTTATAGAGTATGACATATGAGTGTTTTAGACCATTTATAGAGTATGGACATATGTATGTTTATAGACCATTTATAGAGTATGACATATGTATGTTTATAGACCATTTATAGAGTATGACATATGTATGTTTATAGACCATTATAGAAGTATGACATTGTTGTTTAAGACCATTTATAGAGTATGACATATGTATGTTTATAGACCATTTATAGATTATGACATATGTATGTTTATAGACCATTTATAGAGTATGACATATGCTTATAGATGATTTGTGAAGCATATATGTGATGCTTATGAAGCCTTTATGTATGCTATATAAAGCCTTTATAAGTTGTACTCTGTTTAAATTGGGACCGGATAGGTCATAGTGTATTTGCACATTGTGCATATTGTATATGGATGCACAAGACCCAATTCAGATGCACAGATTTTCATACAGTATGTTAACATACAGTATGTTCCCTGAATGGCTTGCAGTGGTTCTCAATCCTGGTCCTGGGGACCCAAATGGGTGCACGTTTTAGTTTTTTCCCAAGCACTACACACCTGATTCAAATCCTCAAAGCCTGATGATGAGTTGATCATTTGAATTAGCTGTGTAGTGCTTGGGAAAAAACTAAACGCGCACCCCTTTGGGTCCCCAGGACCAGGTTGGGAACCACTGGCTTAGGGGAATGGATATTAGATAGGGAGGGGTTGAATATGAGATAGAGGGCACCAGGCAATCTAACATCGTAGGTCTGGCATACTGCTCTGAATATTAGAAAGCTTATGTGTATACACAGTGGCCAGTTTATTAGGTACACCCACCTAGTACCGGATCGGACCCCCCTTTGCCTCCAGAACAGCCGGAATTCTTTGGTGCATGGAAACGTTGCTCAATTGAGCAACCATTACAACCATTACACCACTGCCACCAGCCTGTACCGTTGACACCAGGCAGGATGGGGCTATTGACTCATGCTGCTTACGCCAAATCCCGACTTTGCCATCTGCATGACGCAACAGGAACCGGGATTTGTCGGACCAGGCAATGTTTTTCCACTCCTCAATTGTCCAGTGTTGGTGATCGCGTGCCCACTGGAGCCACTTCTTGTTTGTAGCTGATAGTAGTGGAACCCGGTGTTGTCGTCTGCTGCAATAGCCCATCCGTAACAAGGATTGACGAGTTGTGCGTTCAGAGATGTCGTTCTGCACACCACTGTTGTACCTCTCCGTTATTTGCCTGTTTGTGGCCCGCCTGTTAGCTTACATGATTCTTGCAATTCTCCTTCAACCTCTCATCAACGAGCTGTTTTCGTCCAAAGGATGTCCTGGATGTTTTTTGTTTGACGCACCATTCTCGGTAAAAGCTAGACACTGTCATGTGTGAAAAGCCCAGGAGGCCGGCCGTTTCTGAGATACTGGAACCGGCGCGCCTGGCACTGACAATCATACTACGCTCAAAGTTGCTTAAGTCACTCGTTTTGCCCATTACAACATTCAATCGAACAGTAACTGAATGCCTCGATGCCTGTCTGCCTGTTTTATATAGCACTCTTTCTCTACTCTCTCTCTCTCTCTCCCTCTACCCCGTCTCTGTCTCTGATTGACAGGAGAACCACTGCAGGCGTATAAAGATCTTGGGAGACTGTTACTACTGTGTGTCAGGTCTGACCCAGCCCAAGACTGACCACGCTCACTGCTGCGTGGAGATGGGCCTGGACATGATCGACACCATCACGTGAGTCTATAGGTTTCTGGTAAACACTCACTCAGTCATTGCTAGCACCTTGGAACGTAGCGATGCGGCATTTGTCTCTCCATGACGTCCTGTTCTTGGCCAGGTCCCAGGCTGATGTGATGTTATGTCCCAGGTTGTATAGGTCGTCCATGGTTAACACATCACCTGTCTGCTAAATGAACTGGTGTAGCCCACAGACATTTGGCATAGCCAGATCAGGACCTAACACAAGGACAACTCAGAGTATGCTATGCTGTTCTTCTGAAATAGAGTACATTTTCTTCATATCATGCTTCTTTAGACCTGTCTAAAATAAATAATGGAGTTATTGTGAAGGTGTAGGCTATCTTACGTGGGTTTATTAGACTTTAAAAATGTAGCTGTTCCAGAGGTCTGCATCAGTGTCTTGTAGGCTGTGTGTGGAAGCCAGGGGGATGCTAAATGTGTTTACATAATTAACGGTCAATTACCATGAGACCAACATTTTGTGACTGCCACAGCCCTAGGTACAGACACATTGAGTTGTGATGGACACCATATCACATAGCTCTTTATGGCTCTGTGGAATGAGCCTGCTGCATGGCTTTCAGCCATTATATTGATTCATTTGGTTTGACCAGGGATAAAGGCCCAACTGAAGACTGGGGATATTTTGCTATTCTATTCTTCTCATCTAAACCACAGTGGTTCAAGTGAGTCCAGGCTGAAGGATTCCTTAGTGGGATTGTCAATGGCTGCTATGAATACATGCCAAGACTGCAGATAGAGTTGAGAGTGGAATCTCATTTGAGGGCGCGGGAATGGAAATGTATTTGGATGCTTCCTTATGAAGCGTGAAAGTGTTTGTCTCATTTGCATGTCCTGCACAATTTGGAGAAAGAAGAAAGAGCTCAACACTTCAAAAAGCTTTATCCCATCCCGTGTTAAATGCATGGCCATGGACTTGGTCTTATATGGCTCTATGTGCACAAGGCCACACAGGATGTCAGTATTCATAAACAGACAATATAGGACTATACACAGACACATAGAGCTACAATGCACAATGAAAACACATGCCTTTTTATGTTAACGCTAGATTCATATGCATGTTCATTTATATTCCTATTGGTGACCAGTGTAGCATTTTTCCCTGTTTATTTTAGAGTCTAAAGATTGCTCTTAAATCTCACCCTGCTCCCTCCATACGGGTGGAATTTTCCTCTGTCTGCACTCTTACATTATTTTTAAAAAAGTAAAAAATTGTTTAGTATCYGGAGTAGCAACCATTTTGTCCTTCTGGCTTATCTCCCCAGAACATGTGCACTTTTTCCTCCAGAGAGAGAGGGAGGGAGGGAGGGAGGTTAGAACTCAGCTGCCTGGCCTTTCTATATTATTAGGTGAAGAGGAGCAGCACCATTTATCATGGAAGAATAACATTTGTGGAATTTATGACATTGCCTGCTAAGGCAATAAATTATTTGTATACAGGAATGCTATAGTACACACAAACATCTACTCGTATGCACACACTCACACACACATGCATGCAGGCACACTTAGGGACTTGGCAGTTGGCTGGCAGGCAGGTACACACGCACGTACGCAGGCATACACATATACACACACAATYACACACACATACACACAGTATCAATGTTTTAATATTGTAATGACTCTCCTCATGCACCTGCAGGTCGGTAGCGGAGGCCACCGAGGTGAATCTGAACATGCGTGTGGGTCTCCACACGGGCCGGGTTCTGTGTGGGGTCCTGGGACTGAGGAAGTGGCAGTATGACGTATGGTCCAACGATGTCACACTGGCCAACGTGATGGAGGCAGGGGGACTGCCTGGGTTAGTACCAGTTACCACCATGCCAAAATCTACTGTCCCAACTTCACACACAACAACTTCACACACAACACAGGCTGTGAGCTGCGCCTCTGGAGCAATTAGGGGTTAAGGGCCTTGCTCTAAAGCACAACGACAGTAGGTAGCACCACATGAGGCTGACTCTGTTTGTGTTTCTCCTTCTCCACCAGGAAGGTCCACATCACCAAGGCGACCCTGGACTCCCTGAATGGAGACTATGAGGTTGAACCAGGCAACGGTCATGAGAGAAATGCCTTCCTCCTCAAACACCAGATCGAGACCTTCTTCATTTGTGCCAACTCACCGACGGAAGGTGTGTTTGTGTCTGCGTACGTGTGGTGTGTGTGTGTGTGTGTGTGTGTGTGTGTGTGTGTGGTGTGTGTGTGTGGTGTGTGTGTGTGTGTGTGTGTGTGTGTGTGGTGTGTGTGTGTGTGTGTGTGTGTGTGTGTGTGTACAGTATGTGAGATCTTCTGCATGGGAGTGTGTATTGTGTGGTAGGATTAGAGGTGTTTGTATGTGTGTGTGGGGATGACTGTTTATGTGTGTTTACATTATGAAAAAAGTAAAAATAGACACATTTTAGGACACAGATCTCATTTGGTCTTATAGTAGTTAACTTAGGTTCAGTGATGACATCTGTGGAACATGAAGTAAGCCTACTAGCTAGCAGTAGTCTAGCCATTAGGATTCCTGGTTTTCACCTAGGCAGCCCGGGTTCAACTCCCGGTATGGGAACTCACACTTTGGGCAGCAGGTAGCCTAGTGGTTAGAGCATTGGGCCAGTAACCGAAAGGTCGATAGTTGGAATCCCTGATCCGACAAGGTGAAACATCTGTCGATTTGCCCTTSAGCAAGGCACTTAACCCTAATTGCTCTAGAGTCGCCATTGATAATGGCTGACCCTGGCCGTGACCACACTGTCTGAGRGTGTCTCAGGGGGAGTTGGGATATGCAAAAAACATATTTCTAATTCACACATACGTATCAATTGTACATGTGTGAAATTTGAAAAATATAAGCACCCACCAAATTATTACTAAATGATTATACTAGCATTCTTAGTTGGACTAGGAAACACAGTATGGGACATAACCTTGGGCATACTTGAACATTTTCTTGGATATACAGTACTCGACATAACATTGGATATACTTGGAAATACATACATGAACTGCACATAACCTTGGCATACTGTACATGGACAGATGCAGTGAGACTGCCAGAAGTTAGGATAGATAATCAATTTTAAGTCCAGATTTAAAAAAGACTTAACCTCTCATTAGCCTGCATTTTCATCTTAATAGGTCTGGAAAGACAGTACTTTAGTGCTGTAGTAATGTAGGCCTACATGTTCCATATGCTGTGTGTATATTAGAAAGTGTTAGGTACGTTTTCATTGAGTTGTCACTCCCTCACGTTGGTAGGGTTTTTCAGATGAGATGGGTTCCCTTACAGTCTCGCTGATGTTCTGTAAGTGCTGTTATTGTGTAGTGGAAACATCTAGGAGCAACAACGGCTCAGCCGCAAAGTGGTAGGCCACACAAGCTCACAGAACGGGACCGCCGAGTGCTGAAGCACGTAAAGATTGTCTGTTCTCGGTGACAACACTCACTACGGAGTTCCAAACTGCCTCTGTAAGCAACGTCAGCACAAGACTGTTCGTCGGGATCTATCTATCTCCTCTCCTGCTATCTCCTTCTCCTACCCTACCCTCGTCTTGCAGACTTTATTAGGTCTGGAGAGAGGATCTGACTTCCTGATGCCTGACGCCTGTGTATTTATTATATGCTGCTTGGCTATTCTAATGGTACACTGTAAAGAAATGAACACAGTCTGGTGAGGTGCTGAGTGCTGACTAGCGGAAGATAAATGAAACAGTCAAGGCTCTTCAGCCGAAACGTTGGCTAATAAATCTACAAGGAAGGAGAGATGAGTGCACAACTTTTCTTTAGCAATTGTGCACTGTTATCCACCAGGTTTCACATGATGTAAAAGTGTATGTATGTGGATCCTTACATGAACCTTTACAGCAGTGTCATAGTGTCTCAGAGGGCCGTCCAAMCACCCTGTCTTCTTCTACTCTCCTCCTCTGTGAGTGGTGGGACCCTTGACTAAGGTTGTGGCCCAAATGACTCTCAATGAAGTCCACCACTTTTCAACAAGTGCACTAAATAGGAAATAGGGTGCCATTTAAGACACAGCTTTGGTTAATCCTCTTAATAGACACACCGACAGCTCTACTTCATCTAAGAGAAGAGAGAGAAGAGACACAGTTGTGTGTTTGTGTTTGTGTACTGTAATCTGGGTTGAAACCATATCTACTGAAGTGTATCTCCTGTATCATAGTGTGTATCTTAACACCTGCTCTCACTGCTTGTTTGTTGACAGATATTCCCAGGATTGATTCTCTCGGATATAAAACCTGCCAAAAAGATGAAGTTTAAGACGGTGTGCTACTTGCTGGTGCAGCTCATGCACTGTAGGAAGATGTTCAAGGCAGAGATACCCTTCTCAAACGCCATGAACTGTGAGGATGGTGACAAGGTAAGGGMTTTGTGTGTGTTTGGGGATGTGTGTGTTATGTAAGGGAGTGTAGAGACAGAGAAGTTGTATGTGTGTGTATATATGAAATGTGTTTTTGTGTGTGTACATGCATGTGTGTGTGTTGTGTTAGGGAATGTAGAAACAGGGAGAGGCGTTGTATGCGCACGTGTGTACGTCTGTGCACATGTGTGCGTGCGTGCGTGCAAGTGTGTGTGAGCGTGCGTGTGTTTGTGCGTGCGTGTGTTTGTGCGTGCAAGTGTGTGTGTCCTCGATGAGGAGTCCCAGCCACCGAGACTTAGTTGACCTTCATCAGCTTACTTTCAAATCCTGTGGTAATCTGGCTAAGTGTCAGTGTGTTTACTTGACCTGCTATTCTTGTGAAGAAATCCTGAGGTCTGGCTACAGTTCAACTCTGGCTCAGGGTATTTAAATGCAGATGCTCAGGGTATTTAAATGCAGATGCTCAGGGTATTGAAATGCAGATGCTCAGGGTATTTAAATGCAGATGCTCAGGTCTGTGTGGGTGTGTGTGGAAAAAGGAGGTGTAGGATAAGAACCAAATTAATATTGCACTTTCAGATAAAAGCATGAAACTTGGTACACTCACCTACCTCTATGTGGTTACACTTATGTAATATGTCATAGAGCTGTGACTATGTAAAGTTCATGCAATCATCTGTAACAGTTTGAAACTGTTTCCATTTCCTTCGTGATAACCCTGGATGAAAACATGTAGACATAGACAAGACAATACACAGGAGAGGAAAAGGACAAAGTGTAAATATACTCGACACAGAATGAAAGATTAGGATTCAGGCCACACACACACTCTCTCCAGGTTGTTGGAAATGACACAGACTCGGGGAGAGAAATAGAGAGAGAGAGATAGAGGGTGACGGGAGAGGAGGAAGGAGAGAAAGGATGAGTGAGCTCAGAGCAGGCGTGGGTGTGTGATGTGATGACTGTCCTATGCTCCCCAGACCATCTCCAAAAGATTGGGTCATATGCAGAAGTTCACATTCTGTGGGGAATATATTACAGTGGGAGATAGAGAGGAAGATAGAGAGACACATAGAGAGAGAGAGAGAGAGAGAGAGAGACAAAGCAAGAGAGAGAGTGGGAGATAGAGGGAGAAACTGAAGAGAGAGACTAGAGAGAGAGAAAGACGGTAGAGGAAAGGGGTGAGAGACAAGCTTTTAACATAGACATATACATACTCATTAGCATAATGAATGCACACACACCTCCGAAACAACCAACAAAAAGCGAGAGGTGTTAAAGGATGAAGGATGATGAGGATGAAGTCAATGGGGTGTGTGTTAACCTTCCGCAACATTCGTCATTCACTCTGTGGCCCCCCTGTCCCCATTATGAAGCCACTCTCTCCAGCCTCTCCTTGCCTACTCACTGGCTCTCACACTGTGATACTGATGTCTGTACAGCTCAATGGCTTTCTGCCTTCATCCAGGAAGACTCACTCAGGCTACGTCACAAATGGCACCCTATTCCCTATATAGTGCACTACGAAGGGAATAGGGTGCCATCTGGGATGTATCCTCCTTCTCTCTGGTGTTAAATCACTGCTTCTGCGCTGCTGCCCCACATAGCGTACTGTACAATAATGATATTTACTTCCTATGGACACTTAAGAAAAGGGTGTTTAGTTGGGTCAGAGAATTAATGTTAGCTGTAGAGGAATAATGAATGTTATAACTGTAGAGGAATATGAATGTTAACTGTGAGGGAGGTAATGAATGTTACTAGAGGGAATAATGAATGTTACTGTAGAGGAATAATGAATGTTAACTGGAAAGGGAATATGATGTTAACTATAGAAGGTAATGAATGTTAACTGTAGAGGAATGAATGAATGTTAACTGTAGGGAATATGATGTTACTGTAGAGGGAATATATGAATGTTAACTGTATAAGGAATCATGAATGTTAACTGTAGAGGGATAATGAATGTTAACTGTAGAGAGATTAATTGAATGTTAACTGTAGAGCAATAATGAATGTTAACTGTAGCAAGACATATGAATGTTCTGCTAGAAGGAATACTGGAAGTTAAGTAGAGGGAACTGAAGTCGTTAACTGTAAGGGATACGATGTTAATTAGGAATATGATGTTACTTAGAAGAATAAGAATGTTAACTGTAGAGGCAATAATGAATGTATAACTGTAGAAGGAAGAATTACTGAATGTTAACATGTAGAGGAATATGAATGTTTAACTGTAGAGGAATACTGAATTTAACTGTAGAGGGAATAATGAATGTTAACTGTAGAGGACAAGAATATGATTACTGTAAGAATATGAATGTTAACTGTAGAATGAATAATGAATGTTAATGTATAGGGAATAATGAATGTTAACTGTAGAGGGGAAAATGCGATGTCTAACTGTAGAAGGAACAATGAATGTTAACTGTTAGAGGAATAATGATGTTAACTGTAGAGGAACAATGAATGTTAACTGTAGAGGAACAATGAATGTTACTGTAGAGGCGAATAAAATGTAGCTTTTCAACGAGAGGAATACGCTGAATGTTAACTGTAGGGAATAATGCATAGTTAACTGTAGAGGGAATAATGAATGTTAACTGTAGAGGGAATAATGAATGTTAACTGTAGAGGGAACAATGAATGTTAACTGTAGAGGGAATACTGAATGTTAACTGTAAAGGGAATAATGACTGTTAACTGTAGAGGGAACAATGAATGTTAACTGAACTGGAGAGGGAACAATGAATGTTAACTGAACTGGAGAGGGAACAATGAATGTTAACTGGAAAGGGAATAATGAATGTTAACTGGAGAGGGAATAATGGATTTTTTGTTTGTTGTGTGAAGTTAAGCATTTATTAAGTTGATGTCAGTTATTGACAAATGTGAAGTCAAGTCAACCACAATGATTGATTTAGTTTCATTGCCCTTTTTGAATACAATTAGAACAAATCTCTTCTTACTCCAATGTCAATATTTCTGTTGAATGGTTTGTGATATACAGTACGTGCTAAATAGGGTTGTCACAATACCAGTATTGCGATACTCATAAGTATCGTGGCAAGGAAACAAAACATGAGATAGATTTAATTTCTTGAGTAAAAATGCCCTAATGTTTGAAACAAACATTATTATGTTGTCATCCAGAGTCTTAAAAAAAWATATATATATATAGCACAGAATATTTTACTTAAAGTAGGTTTTTAAGGTCCAAAGACTTTCTTCTGCTTTGTGTTTTCTTTTTTGGCATGGAAAATCAAATATTGCGATATTGCGATACTGGTATCGTCACAAYCCTACCTACATGCAGTTAGATTTAAACTTTCTCTACCCCGCAGTGATCCTCAACAATAGACAGTAAAAGCCCCGTAGTATTTTTCCTCCAAGCTCCATTGTTTTGAACAGCTGGTATCAAACCCTCTGAACGTAGTTAAGTCAGGACTCCGTTTCCCACAATGCTGTGCCACAGCGGAGGGCCCTGCGGACGGCTCCAGATAAACTGCGGAACCGGACTTCGGTGTCAGCTAACGTGACCCAGGCCAGCCCGGGCACGCGGGTCAACCGCTACATTGGTCGTCTGATCGAGGCGAGGCAGACAGAGTCGGACACAGCTGACCTCAACTTCCTTACACTCATGTACAAGTGCTCTGAGCGCGAGCAGAGGGTGAGTTACTGTACTGCACTTACAACATACATGTACACACACACAACTGCAAACTCTGCAACATAAGGAATAAAATTACTTTTGAATCGGACTCTTTCATAGACATTGCATCCATGTCTGCTTTATTAATTGTTTTGCATATATCTGAGACATCCCTCTCTCTGGTTTCTCTGACAGTACCACCAGCTACAGGATGAGTACTTCTCCAGCGCTGTTGTGCTCTCTCTAATCCTAGCTGCCTTGTTCGGCCTTGTCTACTTTCTCATCATCCCACAGTATGTATTAGATTATTAGAGGTGTCATCCTACCACAGTATGCATTAGATATTAAGAGGATATCATTCCTACCAAAGAATGTATTAGATTATTAACGAGGGACATCATCCTACCGACAGTATGCATTAGATTATTAGAGGATATCATTCCTACCAAAAGTGTATGTATTAGATTATTAAGGACATCATCCTACCACAGTTATGCATAATTAGTTAAGAGGATATCATCCTACCACAAGTATGTATAGGTTATTAGAGGATATTATCCTACCAACAGTATGTATTGGTTATTAGGGATATCATCCTACCACCAGTAATGTATTAGTAGTATTAGAGGATATCATCCTATGCCACAGGTATGGTTTAGTTTATTAGACGGGTGTCATCGCTACCCACAGTAGTGTATTAGGTTATTGAGGATATGCATCCTAACAAGTTTGTATTAGATTATTAGAGGATTCATCCTACCGACAGTATGTATTAGATTTTAGAGGATATTCATCCTACACAGTATTGCATTAGATTATAGAGGTTAGTCATACTACACCAGAATTAGATATATTTAGAGGTGTCATCCTACCAAGTATGTATTAGCTTATTAGAGGGATATTCATCCTACCACAGAATGAGATAGTAGAGGTTGTCACCCGCTCCTACACAGTATGTATGTAGGGTTATTAGAGGTATCATCCTACCACGTATGTATTAGGTTATTAGAAGGTGTCATCCTACCACAGTATGTAATTAAGGGGTTATTAGAGATATCATCCTAACACATTTGTATTAGATTATTAGAGGATATCATCCTACCACAGTAGTTATTAGATTATTAGAGGATATCATCCTACACAGTATGCATTAGATTATTAGAGATATCATCCTACCACAAGATTAGATATTAGAGGGTCATCCACTACAGTATGTAGATTATTGAGGATATCATCTACCAAGTATGTATTAGGTTATTAGAGGATACATCCTAACACAGTTTGTATTAGATTATTAGAGGATATCATCCTACCACAGTATGTATTTAGATTATTAGAGGTATCATCCTAAACACAGTATGTATTAAGATTATTATAGATATCATCCTCCACAGTATGTATTAGATTATTAGAGGATATATCCTAACACAGTATGCATTAGATATAGAGGATATACATCCTACCACCGTATGTATTAGGGTTTATAGAGGTGTCATCCTACCACAGTATGTATGTGTTATTAGAGGTGTCATCCTACCACAGTATGTATTAGATTTTTAGAGGTGTCATCCTACCAAGTATGCATTAGATTTATTAGAGGATATCATCCTACCACAGTATGTTTAGATTATTAGAGGATATCATCCCACACAGTATGTATTGATTATTAGGGTGGTCATCGCTACCAGTCATGTATTATATTATTAGACGGGTGTCATCCTACCACAGTATGTATTAGATTATTAGAGATATCATCACTACCACAGTATTAGATTATATTAGAGGTATCATCCTACACAGTATGTATTAGATTATTAGAGGATATCATCCTACCACAGTATGTATTAGATTATTAGAGGATATCATCCTATGCCACAGTATGGTATTAGGTTATTAGAGGTGTCTCCTATCCAAAGTATGTATTAGGTTATTGAGGTGTCATCCTACAGGCCAGTATGTATTAGGTTATTAGAGGATATCATTCCACACAGTATATATTAGGTTATTAGAGGTGTATCCTACCACAGTATGTATTGCAGTTATTAGAGGATATCATCCTACACACAGTATGTATGAGATTATTAGAGGTGTCATCCTACCACAGTATGTAGTTAGGTTATCATTCTACCACAGTATGTATTAGGTTATTAGAGGATATCATCCTACCACAGTATGTATTAGATTATAGAGGATATCATCCTACCACAGTATGCTATTAGGTTATTAGAGGATATCACTACCCACAGTATGTATTAGGTTATTAGAGGATATCTGACAGCAACTCATTCTGTAGCTCTCTCTCCTCGCCTCTCTCCGCTCGCTCTCCTCTCTCTCTCTCTCTTCTCTCTCTCTCGTCTCTCTCTCTCTCTCTCTCTTCTCTCTCTCTCGGTCTCTCTCGGTCTCTCTCGGTCCTCTCTCTCTGGTCTCTGGTTCTCTCTCTCTCTCTCTCTCCTCTCTCTCTCTCTCTCCCTTACTCTCTCTTTCACTTTCTCCCTCTATCTCTCTCTTCATTTTACTATATGATGTCTGACAGCAACACACGCTCTCTGTAGCTCTCTCTGTAGCTCTCTACAGCTCTCTCTGTATCTCTTCTGTATCTCTCAATGCAGCTCTCTTCTCTGCAGCTCCCTCTGCAGCTCTCTCTGTGTCTCTCTCTGCAGCTCTGCTGCAGCTCTCTCGTATCTCTCTCGTATCTCTCTCTGTATCTCTCTCTGTATCTCTCTGCAGCTCTCTCTGCACTCTCTCTTTTCTGCTTTCATTTTACTGTATGATTTATTTATTTTTGTGACCAAATGTTTTGTTATTTAGTCTTTTTTTATGGGCGGGTGGGGTGTGGGTATTACTGGTACAATATAGAAATTCATATATTTTATATTCAGTTCATATTCACCTGTGGGCTGCCACTCAAGAAAGAGAAACTTTTTAAAAAGGTACATAAATACAAAGTATTGATCATTATGATCATTTACAGAGTTAACTAATAATAATAATACATTTAAAGGAAAATAACAACAAAAAAGTGAGCCTCCACAACATAACCTCCCGTTCCCCAACCCACCCCTTCACACCCCTCTAACAACTAGGTTGGCTGCCATTCCCCCGCCCCCCCGCCCCCCCACGAGAACACACTATATTTTTTCTCTTTTGATCTGCTGCTTTTCAGTTGACTTCCACGGCTCTGTCCACTAACTCTCCCCTTCTTCTCCTCTCTCTCTCCCCTTCTTTCTTTCCACTCTATTCCTCTCTCTCCTGCTTCTGTCACCAGGGAACAGTGGTTCTGGTCCTACTGGTCACCTGCATCTGTTTCCTAGTAGTTTGTCATCATGTACCTGCATGTCACTAAATTACAGGTAAATGCCTGCTTGATGCCTTGGTCACCATTCTGATTTAACATGTCTTTCTTTACTTATTCAACTCACTCACTTTTTGACTGGCTCATTACCTGTAAGTAGTTTTCTTGGGTAGGTCAAGTGGCCACGAGAAACTCTTGCGCTCAAGCTATAAGTAATTTGTGATAAGTATGTGCTGGTAAATTTAATTTATCAAATATAAACAATTTCAGCTTAAATAGGCAAATATTCAATTATTTTTTCATAAGTAGTCTATAATGGAATCTGGTGTATGTAATTGATGTCAAATGGCCTTCAGAAAACTTTGCAAATCACACTCAGTTTTCCTTCAAACTCAATGCTAAGTCTATTAATTTCAGCTTTCGTTGAGGTGACAGTTTTACTTTTTCCAACTTTCCCAAACCCCTCAGCTAATATATACAAATGTATGTCTTTTCAAATTAAATTCTTACCAGTCTCCCTCCCCTTTTCCTCCTAATCTCTTTCTCTCTCTGTGTCTATCCTCTCATTCTCTCTTCTTCTCTTTCTCTCTCTCTCTCTCCTCTCTTCTCTCTCTCTCTCTCTCTCATCTCTTCTCTCCCTCTTTCTCTTCTCCTCTTGGCTCTCTCTCTCTGGTCTCTCTCTCTCTCTCTCTCTCATCTCTCTCTCTCTCTCTCTCTCTCTCTCTCTCTCTCTCTCTCTTCTCTCTTTCTATCTCTCTCTCTCTCTCTCTTCTCTTCTCTCTCTCTCTCTCCGTATTCTCTCTTCTCTCTCTCTCTCTTCATCTCTCTCTCTCTCATCTCTCTCGTCTCTCTCTCTCTCGTCTCTCTCTCTCTCTCGTCTCTCTCTCTCTCTCTCTCTCTCTCGTCTCTCTCTCTCTTCTCTCTCTCTCCTCTCTCTCTCTCCTCTCTCTCTCTCTCTCTCTCTCTCTCTCTCTCTCTTTTCTTCTCTCCTCCCCTCTTCTCTCTCTCTCTCTCTCTCTCTCTCTCCTTCTCTCTCTTCCTCTCTCTCTCTTCTCTCTCTCTTCTCTCTCTCTCAGTGTTTTTCCGAGGCTGCACTTCACCATTCCGATCCGGTACCGTTCTGTTTAGTGTAAATTCTGGGCTAAGCCGCTGTGAAGTGGACCACGCTAAAACCGCTTAGCTATTAATTCATTTCAGTAGCTTGGAACATATTGGTAACATGCAATCAATTGAAGACCCTTGAATTGTGACGGGTAAATCATGCTATTGCGCTGCTATTTATTATTTCTATTCCCTCCGCGCCTGCATCTATTAACACGGCCTAACGCCCCTCTAACTGCATATTTCCTCATCTCATCCTCGTTACATTCTCCTATGTATATTTCATCGTGCTCCTCTTCTAATCAATAGCAAAAAAACGTCGCCTCAATCCTCTCTATCTCTCCTCGCTTAAAATGCTACCTGCTCGAGAGGTACTTCTTATGCCAAGTCTCTGCTTCCTCTATCATCCTCTATCAGTTCTCTATTATCCTCCTCTTCCCTCTCTCTCTGAACTGACTCCTCTCCTCTCCTCTATACTCTTCCTCTCCTTCCCTCTACCCACTCTATTCTCTCCTCTCCTCTCTCGTACCACGCTCCTCTCCTCTATATCCCTCTTTTCCCTCCTCTATACTTCACCTCCGCGTTTCTCACTCTATACCCTACACGCTCAACAATCACACTTATACCTTCCATACCTCCCATCCTCTCCATTTACACCCTCCTCTCCTTCTATACTCCTCTCCCTATCCTCTATACTCCTCTACCGCTCTCCTCTAACACTCCTCTCGTCTCCTCCCTATCCTCTACACTCTCCTCTCCCCTCCATCTCCTCTCACACTCCTTCCTCCTTCCTCTATTACCCTCTCCTATCCTCTACACTCCTTCTCCTCTCGTATACTCCTCTTCACTTCTCTTTACACTCCTCTCTCCTCTTCTATACTCTACTCCTCTCCTCATCCTCTACACTCCTCCTCTTTTAATACTCCTCTCCTATCCTCTACACTCCTCTCCTCTATACTCCTCGCTCCCTTCCCTCACTTCCTCTCCTCTCCTCGTCCTCTTCCTCTCCTCTCCTCTCTCCTCTCTGCCTCCTCCTCCTCTCCTCTCCTCTCCTCGATCTCTCTCTACCTCTACCTCCCTCTACACTCCTCTCCTCTATGTTTTTCTCCCAGGTGGCTGCATGCCGTGGCTGTGGGGTAGTGCCCACCACTCCAACAGCTCCAGCATCGTCAAACATGGATACAGGCAGGCCCGCTACGAAGCTTCAACCGTACTTTGATGGAGCTGCCGTGCGACGGTGCCCGCTACGCGTTCTTGTCATGCGTTGTGGGCACGCTGACACTGGCGCTCTTCCTGCGCGTATCCTGGAATGCCAAAGATGGCACATGTTGCTCCTCCTGGGGGTGCTGTATGTCACTGTGCTGGAGCTCAGCGGATTTCAGACGCACCGGCGAGGTAAGAGAGAAGACAGAACATACAACATCACTTGTCGGGTGAAAGAGAGGATACACACATTTACTAGGGATGTGTATCTTTCCCTTTCAAGATGATTCGATCGGTATAGATACATGGGCTCCGATACGATACAGGAACAATGCATTTAGTTCGGTTCAAACTTGAATTCGGTGCGATTCAGTTTTGATTTTTTAATTTTACATTTTTTAAATTTCACCTTTATTTAACCAGGTAGGCTAGTTGAGAACAAGTTCTCATTTGCAACTGCGACCTGGCCAAGATAAGCTAGCAAGTTCGAAACTACAACACACAGAGTTACACATGGAATAAACAAAAAAAAAAAGAACGACAAGTCATAATACATGTAGAACAAAATAAGTTTATATAGCAGAGAGTGCATAATGAAGGTAAGATAAGGGAATTAAGGCAATAAATAGGCCATGGTGGCGCAGTAATTCAATCAGCAATTAAACACTGGAATGGTAGATGTGCAGAAGATGAATGTGCAAGTAGGGATACTGGGGTGCAAAGGAGCAAGATAAATAAATAAATACAGTATTGAGGTAGGTAGATGAGGTAGGTAGATAGATGGCTGTTTACAGATGGGCTATGTACAGGTGCAGTGATCTGTGAGCTGCTTCTGACAGCTGGTGCTTAAAGCTAGTGAGGAGATATGATCTTCCAAGCTTTCAAGAATTTTTGCAGTTCGTTCCAGTCATTGGCAGCAGAGAACTGGAAGGGGGACGCCAAAGGAGGAATTGGCTTTGGGTGGCATGTACCAAGTGAGATTATACCTGCTGGAGCGCGTGCTACGAGTGGGTGCTGCTATGGTGACCAGTGAGCTGAGATAAGGTGGGGCTTTACCTAGCAGAGACTTGTAGATGACCTGGAGCCAGTGGGTTTGGCGACAAGTATGAAGCGAGGGCCAACCAACGAGAGCGTACAGGTCGCAATGGTGGGTAGTGTTTGGGGCTTTGGTGACAAAATGGATGGCACTGTGATAGACTGCATCCAGTTTGTTGAGTAGAGTGTTAGAGGCTATTTTATAGATGACATCACCAAAGTCGAGGATCGGTAGGATGGTCAGTTTTACGAGGGTATGTTTGGCAGCATGAGTGAAGGAGGCTTTGTTGCGATATAGGAAGCCGATTCTAGATTTAATTTTGGATTGGAGATGCTTAATGTGAGTCTGGACCAGACACCTAGGTATTTGTAGTTGTCCACGTATTCTAAGTGAGAGCCGTCCAGAGTAGTGATGCTGGACGGGCGTGCAGGTGCGGGCAGTGATCGATTGAATAGCATGCATTTAGTTTTACTTGCGTTTAAGAGCAGTTGGAGGCCACGGAAGGAGAGTTGTATGGCATTGAAGCTCGTCTGGAGGTTAGTTAACACAGTGTCCAAAGATTCAAGAACGATTCGATGCAATTTGTTGTTGCATAAACACATTCATTTTCCATTCTCCATATAAAAATGATCATATAAACAGATTTTCTTTAAGCAAAACTACCAAAACGATTGCTGATGSTGAACCTGAACAATCAAAATAAAATCAATTGTAAGCCACGTTAAGCAGGTGGGATATAGCCACATGAGAGTTGGGTCTCCATTAGTCTCCAATAACCTATCAATTGACATGGGTTGTCACAACTAATAAAGCCTAATACCACACAAGCCATTTTAGCATTTGAATGCTGAAGGTGCCGTTCAGATTTGCTAAATCAGAAACAGGCCGCCTACCTCCTCGCGTTGGTCAGTGCGCGAAGCTGGCACAGTGCACAGTTTGACCAGGCTACTGATATTCCATAGGGTTGTTYTCGGCATTTAAAATGACATGTAGATCAATGACTGTCAACACAGTCAACACAACACACTGAAGAAGAGGACGCATCAGTTGGTCTATCCACATCTCCCCACTTCCCCTATTAATTTATGATGTGGTACAGTCTTACTGTGTACCTAATTATATTGCTGACTTCTCTGTTGGTTTGTCCAACAGTGATGGGGTCCATAGCGTTATTTCTCTGTGGGGGTGGAGGGGTGTCTTCCCATGTACTTAAACTCCCCTTTTAATGAATAATGTGGTCAGTCCTTTTGTATATGTTGCTGATGTCTCTATTGGTTTGTCCCACAGTGGGGGGTCTAATCTCCAGATCCGGGGCTATGAGCCCATCCTATCCCTGCTGCTGTTCACCAGTGCCCTGGCCCTCCACTCCAGACAACTGGACCTCAAACTACGACTGGACTTCCTTTGGGCCACACAGGTGTGTGTTTCTGTGTGTGTCACTGTGTGTAACAGCCAGTGCCAGGCTATTGGCTGTTAAAGCTGCGGGCAGAGTGGTGGTGTCTGATATTGGAATGTTGGTTAGGATAGGACAACGATAGGTCTCTAGTAGGGGCTGGCTTTAGGTTTGGACCATAGAGATCCTATTACATTGCTATATAATATTCTAATTCTAATTCTATGGTTTGGAACTTATAGCTATTGGTTCTACCTAGTGCTGCTTGTCCATAACGTCAGGCTAACACAGCGCCTCAGTCATGTAGTACATTTAGAGCTTTTACTGACACCTTGTGGTAAGAACTTCGAATTTCAGGCTTGAGTTGTACTKTGGGTTGAATATAATGTTCCAGTTTTATTCAAATTAGTATATGGCATTTGTTCGTGCGTGCGTGCGTGCGTGTGTGCGTTGTCAGGCAGAGGAGGAGAGGGATGGCATGGAGAAGGTCAAGCTGGACAACAGGCGGATTCTTTTCAACCTGCTTCCAGCTCACGTGGCTCAACACTTCCTCTTGTCCAACCCCAGAAACATGGTGAGTCCTATGGACGGACGGACGGACAGGCGGATAGACGGACAGACAGAGGCAGGCAGACAGACAGACAGCATTGATGTTTCATAAAGGATATAACCCCTCAAAGTCTAATAGGATTATTGATATCTTGTCATACAGTGAATTCGGAAAATATTCAGACCCCTTCCCTTCATCCACATTTTGTTACATTGCAGCCTTATTCTAAAATGCATTAAATCATTGTTTTCCTCATCAATCTACACACAACACACCAAAATGACAAAGCGAAAACAAGTTTTTAGAAATGTTTGAAAATGTATTAAAAATAAAAAACAAAAATACCTAATTTACATAAGTATTCAGACCCTTTGCTATGAGACTCGAAATTGAGTTCAGGTGCATCCTGTTTCCACTGATCATCCTTGAGATGTTTCTACAACTTGATTGGAGTCCACCTGTGGTAAATTCAATTGATTGGACATGATTTGGAAAGGCCCACAGTTGACATTGCATGTCAGTGCTAAAACTAAGCCATGAGGTTCAAGGAATTGTCCATAGAGCTCAGAGAGATAATTATGTTGACGCACAGATCTGGTGAACGGTACCCAAAAATGTCTGCAGCATTGAAGGTCCCCAAGAACACAGTGGCCTCCATCATTATTAAATGGAAAAAGTTTGGAACCACCAAGACTCTCCTAGAGCTGGCCGGCTGGCGAAACTGAACAATCGGGAGAGAAGGGCCTTAGTGAGGGAGGTTTACCAAGAACCGATGGTCACTCTGACAGAGCTCCAGAGTTCCTCTGTGGAGATGGGAGAACCTTCCAGATGGACATCCATCTCTGCAGCACTCCACAAATCAGGCCTTTATAGTAGTGGCCAGACGGCAGTCACTCCTCAGTAAAAGAMACATGACAGCCCGCTTGGAGTTTGCCAAAAGGCACCTAAAGGATTCAGACCATGGGAAACAAGATTCTCTGATCTGATGAAACCAAGATTGAACTTTTTGGYCTGAATGCCAAGCGTCACGTCTGGAGGAAACCTGGCACCATCCCTACGGTGAAGCATGTTGGTGGCAGCATCATGATGTGTGGATGTTTTTCAGCAGCAGGGATTGGGAGACTAGTCAGGCTTGAGCGAAAGATGAAAGGAGCAAAGTACAGAGAGATCTTTGATAAAACCTGCTCCAGAGAGCTCAGGAACTTAGACTGGGATGAAGGTTTACCTTCCAACAGGACATCGACCCTAAGCACACAGACAAGACAACACAAAAGTGTCTTCATGACAAGTCTCGGAATGTCTGGAATCGCTGCCAAAGGTGCTTCAACAAAGTACTGAGTAACGGGTCTGAATACATATGTAAATCTAATATTTCAGTTTTTTATTTGTAATAGATTTGCAAACATTTCTAAAAACCTGTTTTTGCTTTGTCATTATGGGGTATTTTGTGTAGATTGATGAGGAGGAAAAATTATTGAATCAATTTTATAATAAGGCTGTAAYGTAACAAAATGTTGAAAAAAGTCAAGTACAGTGCATTTGCGAATGCACTGTATGTATGGCCTAAGGGTGATTATCTGTTCTCCTATAGGATCTGTATTACCAGTCCTATGCCCAAGTCGGAGTGCTGTTTGCTTCCATCCCCAACTTCAATGAYTTCTACATTGAGCTGGATGGGAACAACATGGGAGTAGAGTGTCTGAGACTACTCAATGAAATCATCGCTGATTTTGACGAGGTGAGGCCCTTTCGGCTGCTACAGTTAACTTAACTGGGAGAATGTGTTCTATTCTTCTGTGTATGGCTGTGAATCTTGTTTATTTTTCCTCAGCTCATGGATAAAGAATGCTATAAGGACATTGAGAAGATCAAAACCATAGGCAGCACCTATATGGCAGCTGTGGGTCTAGTCCCCACCATCGGAACAAAGGTGTGTGTGTGTGTGTGTGTGTGTGTGTGTGTGTGTGTGTGTGTGTGTGTGCTTGCGCATGTTTAATAAATAAATAAAAATATGAATATAACAAGGACAATGAATGAATGTGATTATGACATACAGTATATATATTTTTACTTCCTTTCTACAGGACAAAAGATCTGTCTATGATCACCTGAGCACAGTGGCAGACTATGCTATTGAGATGTTTGATGTGCTGGATGAAATCAACTACCAGTCATACAACGACTTTGTCTTGAGAGTGGGTATCAACGTGGGTCCGGTGGTGGCGGGTGTGATCGGGGCCAGGAGGCCTCAGTATGATATCTGGGGGAACACAGTGAACGTGGCCAGTCGCATGGACAGCACCGGAGTCCCTGGCAAGATACAGGTACCGTATTAAATTAGGAGTTATGTTTGAGGCTTGAGGATTGGCCCGGAGTAGATTGGTGTTGGTGAGTAAATCTCATTGTATGACAGTGGTTTAATCTCTCTCTCCCTCTCCCTCCCTGTCTCTCTCTTTCTCTCGCGCTCCCTCCTTTCCTCCCCCAGGTAACAGAGGATGTGTACCGTATCCTGGGGGATAACTATGACCTGGTGTGCCGGGGGAAGGTCAGCGTGAAGGGTAAGGGTGAGATGCTCACCTATTTCCTGGAGGGCAAGGTCCACAGCGCGGGCTGCGCCACCACCTCCTCCGTGGTGCGCTCTGCCAGCCTGAACCGCCGCGCCCACTCCTGTGGCAAGGCCAGCGTTCCCACCAAACTGGGCAGTGTCAACTCTGTCGCCAGCTTCACAGTTCGCGCCAGCATGGTTAGCCTCGGTGGCACGGGTAACAGCAGCTCTAGYCCCAGTGTCAGTGTCAGCATCCACCCCATGCCATGCTTGCCCTCACCCTGCGTGCCCACTCTGGGAGAGGAGGATGAAGAAGAGGAGACAGATGTAGATGTGGGAGGAGTGGTGGTGGAACGGGTGAAAGAATTGGCGGTGTAGGGAGGTGGAGAGAAGAAGTGCCGCACTGTTGTAAACTTGAGTTCCAGACCTCCCCGTCCTGGGCTATCACATCCGTCAGGAGTCACTGGGGGTTCCACTAAAGACTGAACCAGGGTCTCCTGTGGGTAAATGGTACACTGGGATACTGGGACAGCCCACTGCACAATGGAGGGATGCTCCTCGAGGAGTTACCTGTCTCTGAGGATGGTCAGACTGGACAACTGGACAATCACACCTAGGATGGCCGCACGGATAAAATCATGCAGACTTGATTGAGTTTGTTGTTACATAAATAGTGACTTGCCACTGTTTGCAACCAAACACAATCAACTGAAGAATTCCGGCTTCCAGCATTGGAATATCAGGCTCCTGGTGACATGACCAGGAGTGTGAGTGAGTGTGGCAGCCAGGTGATAGTGTGTCATCCCTCTGTGTGTGAACACTCCCAACAGGGGGACATGCACAAAGCACAGCCCAGTATTATCCACATAAAAAGACGGAACTTTTTATGTCTTCTTCTCTGATTATGCCAAGGATTCATTCCATCCTTCAAGGTGTAATAGGCTATTTTTCGTGTACTGTAAATACGGTATGCATGCAAATGTGTATTCATACACAAGTATTTATATGTGTGTATGCATGTGGGTGTTCGACCTTAAATCTTAAATGAAATAGCACAAATACAATTTTTATACATTCAAAGAGTCCTCAACATCTCAAAAGGCTTTTGACACAACGTCTTTAGTAGTGCATGACCTGTTAGTGCTGGTCTGGACTGGTCTGGTTTCCTGTCGAGTGTAAACCAAAGCAATGAGCTCCTCTAACATCCTGTTGTTTATTACTTCGTCCTTCACAAAAGGAGCACTACTACCGTCTAGGTTTCTGGCTTTTTACAGCTAGTCATGGTCAGGGGGGTCAAACACTCAATAGTCAAGATATATGGTTTACTGCATATGACATATTTTAAGTCTCATGGATCCAAACAAATAATCATGGCTGTTTAGTAAGACTGTTTAGAACCAGAATGGTCTGGTTTTAGATAAGGGTAAGTCACGTAGTGTTACATTTCTAATGTAGGGAACCAGGTACAACACACACACAGTCAGACGTAGCTTTGTTTGCATCCATAAACTTGTCGAGTTGTGTATTGATCAAGGCTTGTTATTCGTCCATTGCTCTGCCCTGATAGAGATTATGTGTGGGGGTGTGTGTCCTGTGTTGGCTATACACGCAGCAGGCTGTAGCCAAGGCTTTGAAGGGACAGGGAGGTCGGTAAAATAGGCATTGGGTAAGGTGCGTTGGCTTTGACCCACAGAGCGATGCCCTCATCCTTGAGTCCCCGATGTGTGCTATAGAACTTTAGTTAATGCCAAACCTGGAACAGTCACTCTTACGCACAACCACCAACACATACGTATGTATGCTCGCACACACACCACACACACAACACACACACACACACACACACACACACACCACACACACACAACACACACACACACACAACACACCACACAACACACACAACACACACACTCACACAAACAACACACACCACACACCACACACACACACACCACTCACACTCCACACACACACAAATAAAGCAATATTCTGCAAATACGTACAGACTTAGCACCATCTGTGGCAGCTGTAGAATCACAGTGTTTCCAACTCCCATGCTGTAGACTATGACCATTAGATAGAGAGATGACGACTTTCCCTTGATCTGCAAAAATGTAAATACATCAAGTTTCAAGTATTTTGCCTTACTTCTATAAACGCTTACAGTGATTGAAAAATGCCTTTTTAGCGCATCACTTTGATACGCAGAATTTTGTAAATAAATGACTACTACAGCTGTAAACAACGTTGTATCTTGTACAGTGTAAAGTTGGGTTATCTCAGATTTTGTAATAAACACACTTTATTGATGTACAAAATACATTTACTTTGTTGATATGCGTGTGCAAGTGTGTGATGTAGGAATTAGGCCAAGATTCAGCAATTCTGCCATTCCGAGATGTCAAGTCATGTCCTTGATGAGGTTACCCCTTGATAGGCATGTTGTTTGTCCCTCAACGAAATCTTCAAATCACCTTTCAAATCAGGACCACCATGGTCCAAGTGGATGTAGTTTAYACTATATATACAAAAGTATGTGGACACCCTTTCAAATTAGTGGATTCGGCTATTTCAGCCACACCCGTTGCTGACAGGTGTATAAAATTGAGAACACATATATGCAATCTCCATAGACAAACATTGGAAGTCCTTACAGTATTCTCCCTGTACACCAAGTCAGAACCTTAGGATAAATAAAGGGGGCATATAAGCAGACCATGAAAGCTCTTACAATATTCGATGATTACGTTTCTCTAAAACAGGCTATAGGCTACATGTGCACCATCAGGTCAGAACAGTAGGCTAAGTTATGAGGGGGGAAAGGGACCAAATTATYAGGGTGAGACACATGGGCTACTAACAACTTACTACACAACATACACTTAGTATTACTTTCTTAGCTACAGTATACATATCTCCCTGGCATATTACATAATTTATGCAGCAGCATACAATACATTTTTGGACTCACCTTGAACAGGAAGGTGGTGCGGCGGTCCTTCGTGAGCAAATTTGTCATCAAACTTTGTCATCAAAGTCTGGCATTCTCTGGATTTATGGTGCTTTCAAAACAACTGGGAACTCGGAAGGTCGAATCATGATGTCCGTGATCTTTAGGTCGGAGCTCTAGAAAGAGGCCCGAGTTCCCGACTTGGAATTCCGTGTTCGATGACCGTTCAAAATGTATTTTCCCAGTCGGAGCTCGTATTTTTCAAAGTTCCCAGTTGTCTTGAACTCACTGAAGTCTGAGATTTCCCAGTTCTTAGTTTCCAGTTGTTTTGAATGGGGCAGAATTCATACTTGATTGACAGCATGGCCAATTTATTCAACTTTTTCTGTCCGATGGTGTTGAATGTTTATCCTTTTAATTAAGTTTGGAAACGAGACCCTTAAACCCAGACTTGGACTACACACCCACTCCACTGAATAGCAGGCTAGTGATTGCTTTGCAACCACTAAATCCTTCCAAACCATTCATGGTTGATTTTGAGATTTCCAACTTGTTGTAATATGTTTATGTCCAATGGCCAATGAGCACCGATACATTTTATCTATAATTTATTTTCATATGACAAGGATTGAATAGGATTTGCCAGTAGATTGTCGACTTGATTCATGACGATGACTGGTTTTCTAGCTTGCTAGCTAATATTTTGAAAGTATGATGTTGACATGATATCAGGGATCAAGGCAAGACCCAGATGCAGACTGTTGAAGTAACACTGTTTATTGTAGC
Organism: Salvelinus sp. IW2-2015; assembly: GCF_002910315.2. Classification (NCBI taxonomy): domain Eukaryota; kingdom Metazoa; phylum Chordata; class Actinopteri; order Salmoniformes; family Salmonidae; genus Salvelinus; species Salvelinus sp. IW2-2015. Next base: position 26,076,270 of record NC_036871.1, on the reverse strand, counting down.
AACAGGGGCAGGGAAAGACAGGTCGAGGCAGGCAGKGGTCGAAAATACAGGGTAGGGCAAAGGTACAGGACGGCAGGCTCAGGGTCAGGGACAGGCAAGGTTCAGTAATCCAGAGGTGGAGCAAAGGTACAGGACGGCAGGCAGGCAGGCTCAGGATCAGGCAGAGTGGTCAGGCGGGCGGGTACAGGGTCAGGACAGGCAATGGTCAAAACCAGAAGGACTAGTAAAGAGAGGCTGGGAAACAATAGGAGCTGACAGGAAAAACGGTGGTAAGCTTGAACGAACTGGCAAAAACAGGCAGAACACAGGTATAAATATACAGGGGATAATAGGGAAGATGGGCGACACCTGGAGGTGGGTGGAGACAAGCACAAGGACAGGTAAAACAGATCAGGGCGTGACACATGATCAGTCCAATCAAAGCTATAGTAGATATAACGTGATTTGATGTAATTTTATCTGTGGCCAATGACCTTGAGCCTTCTTGGATGGGCACTTCTAATGTAACTCTATGGCAACACTTGAATTTTGAAGCTTTTCCCTTTGATTTTGCATTGAAGTAGTGTCCCCATGAGTGAACGAACACTGAGCCAATCAAACTGCAACTAGAGAACATTACCAACCACTACGCTCTGTATATTCCACTGGCTGCCCCACCACCACAGAAAGCACTGAGCTAGGCTGAAACACTTGCATTTTGGAGTTGCCTTACTCAAGAAAGGAAAAAGAGACCATGTTAGTATGCAACTTTATTAACTCAAAGATTGTTATTATTTTACATTGTTTGCAAACTGATATGTATTAATGCCAAAATAACATGTAAAACAGGCAACAACAAAAAAATTATATATATATATACACAGTATCAGTCAAAAGTTTGGACACACCTACTCATCAAGGGGATTTCTTTATTTTTACTATTTTCTACATTGTAGAATAATAGTGAAGACATCAAAACTATGAAATAACACATATGGAATCATGTAGTAACCAAAAAAGTGTTAAACAAATAAAAAGTTTACAATTGGCTCTTTCATCCCCCTCCTCTCCCCTGTAACTATTCCCCAGGTCGTTGCTGTAAATGAGAACGTGTTCTCAGTCAACTTACCTGGTAAAATAACAGATAAATAAAAAATAAAATATATATTTTATATTTGAGATTCTTCAAAGTAGCCACCCTTTGCCTTGATGACAGCTTTGCACACTCTTGGCATTCTCTCAACCACCTTCATGAGGTAGTCACCTGGAATGCATTTCAATTAACAGGTGTGCCTTGTTAAAAGTTAATTTGTGGAATTTCTTTCCTTAATGCGTTTGAGCAATGATGGTCAGTCAATGCGGACCATTTCAAGAACTTTTAAGTTTCTTCAGGTACAGTCGCAAAAACCATTAAGCGCTATGATCTGGCAGTCCGACAGACAAATCTGAGTTTGGCAGATGCCAGGAGAATGCTCCCTGCCCAATTGCATAGTGCCTGTAAAGTTTGGTGGAGGAGGATTAATGGTCTGGAGCTGTTTTTCATGGTTTGGGCAATGCCCCTTAGTTCCAGTGAAGGGAAATCTTAACGCTAAAGCATATAGTAACGTTCTAGACTATTCTTTGCTTCCAACTTTGCGGCAACAGTTTGGGGAAGGCCCTTTCCTTTTTCAGCATGACAATGACAAAGGAAGGTCCATACAGAAACGGTTTATCGTTTATCGGTGTCAAAGAACTTGGTTGGCCTGCACAGAGCCTTGACCTCAACTCCATCGAGCCCCCTCGGGATGAATTGGAATGACAACTGCGAGCCAGGCCTAATCGCCCAACATCAGTGCCCGACCTCACTAATGTTCTTGTGGCTGAAGGAAGCTAGTCCCAGCAATGTTCCAACATCTAGTGGAAAGCCTTCCCAGAAGAGTGGAGGCTGTTATAGCAGCAAATGGGGGACCAACTCCATATTAATGCCCATGATTTTGGAATGAGATTTTTGATGAGCAGGTGTCCACATACTTTTGGTCATGTAATGTATGTTCTGTCTATGAATCAGCTACTAAAAGAAAAAAACTATCCTACAAAATTGCCCTCACAATATAACTGGTCCAAAGCACATCGCCCCACATCCTGTCAGTGTCTGTGATTGACTCAAAGCATATATGTTCAATGTGTTTTTCCAGCTCCATTCCTTAACCTTTGAATCAACACGGTTCTTACAATAACAACTTCCCTGCTATGCTTCAGCTGCCCAAAGTCACTGACAATGGCAAGTTTACTAAGTCTGTCTGTATTACTTTCCACAGATACACCTAGGAATGTCACTTTTTCCCAAATGTTGAGTGTGGGCCAATGTTTTTAAATGTTTTCCCAGTGTTGATGTGTGGTTTTTCAGGGGCTCACTCAGTGTAACAGATAAGTCAATACAGAGCTGGCCTGGCTTGCTCAACACTCCTGGTTCACCAGTCTGTTGTGGTGTTCTAGTAAGGGATCAAGGACACAGTCAACACAATTCTCTTCCTCAGCTACAAATTTAAATGCTCCTGTGGTCAGGAGCATTTCAATTGTATTGCTACTCATATCAAAACAACTAATCTACAGTAAATCATAAAAATATCGAAATGAGATGTCCTCTCCTGGTTTATTGCTCAATAGTCTGTTATATTGGAGGGTAACTAGTCCTGTAGGCTAACAGTGAAATGCTTACTTACGGGCCTTTCCCAAGAAGGCAAAAAAAAAAGAAAGCGTAGAAAAATAATAACACAAGGAATAAATACAGAATGAGTAAAGATATCTTGGCTACGTACACGAGGTACCAGTACCAAGTTGAAGTGCAGGAGTATGACGTAATTGAGGTAGGCAGACTCGATAGCCTTGGTTTCTCAAATGATTGCATCGCCTGGTTCACCAACTACTTCTCTGATAGAGTTCAGTGTGTCAAATCGGAGGGCCTGTTGTCCGGGCCTCTGGCAGTCTCTATGGGGGTGCCACAGGGTTCAATTCTTGGACCGACTCTCTTCTCTGTATACATCAATGATGTCGCTCTTGCTGCTGGTGAGTCTCTGATCCACCTCTACGCAGACGACACCATTCTGTATACTTCTGGCCCTTCTTTGGACACTGTGTTAACAACCCTCCAGACGAGCTTCAATGCAATACAACTCTCCTTCCATGGCCTCCAACTGCTCTTAAATACAAGTAAAACTAAATGCATGCTCTTCAACCGATCGCTGCCTACACCTGCCCGCCCGTCCAACATCACTATTCTGGATGGTTCTGACGTAGAGTATGTGGACAACTACAAATATCTAGAAGTCTGGTTAGACTGTAAACTCTCCTTCCAGACTCACATCAAACATCTCCAAACCAAAGTTAAATCTAGAATTRGCTTCCTATTTCGCAACAAAGCATCCTTCACTTATGCTGCCAAACATACCCTCGTAAAACTGACCATCCTACCGATCCTCGACTTCGGCGATGTCATTTACAAAATAGCCTCCAATACCCTACTCAATAAATTGGATGCAGTCTATCATAGTGCCATCCGTTTTGTCACCAAAGCCCCATTTACTACCCACCACTGCGACCTGTACGCTCTCGTTGGCTGGCCCTCGCTTCATACTCGTCGCCAAACCCACTGGCTCCAGGCCATCTACAAGATCCTGCTAGGTAAAGTCCYCCCTTATCTCAGCTCGCTGGTCACCATAGCAGCACCCACCTGTAGCATGCGCTCCAGCAGGTATATCTCTCTGGTCACTCCCAAAACCAATTCCTCCTTTGGCCGCCTCTCCTTCCAGTTCTCTGCTGCCAATGACTGGAACGAACTACAAAAATCTCTGAAACTGGAAACACTTATCTCCCTCACTAGCTTTAAGCACCAGCTGTCAGAGCAGCTCACAGATTACTGACACCTGTAAATAGCCCATCTATAATTTATCCCAAACAACTACCTCTCCCCCTACTGTATTTATTTATCTATTTTGCTCCTTTGCACCCCATTATTTCTATCTCTACTTTGCACATTCTTCCACGGCAAATCTACCATTCCAGTGTTTTACTTGCTATATTGTATTTACTTCGCCACCATGGCCTTTTTTTTGCCTTTTCCTCCCTTATCTCACCTTATTTGCTCACATTGTATATAGACCTATTTTTCTACTGTATTATTGACTGTATGTTTGTTTTACTCCATATGTAACTGTGTTGTTGTATGTGTCGAACTGCTTTGCTTTATCTTGGCCAGGTCGCAATTGTAAATGAGAACTTGTTCTCAACTTGCCTACCTGGTTAAATAAAGGTGAAATAAGAAATAAATAAATAAAAGGTATGTAGCTACATATACTGTTGGTAGGGGTAAAGTGACTAGGCAACAGGATAGATAATAAGATAATAAGCAGTATCAAATCAAATCAAACTTTATTTGTCACATGCACCGAATACAACAATTGTAGACCTTACCGTGAAATGCTTACTTACAAGCCCTTAACCAACAGTGTAGTTCAAGAAGAGTTAAGAAAATATTTACCAAATAAACTAAAGTAAAAAATAACGGTATCGAGTCAGCGTGCGGAGTTACAGGTTTGTTGAGGTAATTTGTACATGTAGGTAGGGGTGAAGTGACTATGCATAGATAATAAACAGCGAGTAGCAGCAGTGTACAAAACAAATGGAGGGGGGTCAATGTAATAGTCCGGTGGCCAACAGTGTATGTGATGAGTCAAAAGAGTGCAATAAGGGTCAATACAGATAGTGAAATATTTAACCAAATAGCTACCCAGAGCTACCCATTTAGCAATCTATTGGCTTGGGGGTAGAAGCTGTTCAAGATCCTGATTGTTCCAGAATTGGTACATCGGCACCGCTTGCCGTGCGGTAGCAGAGAGAACAGTCGATGACTTAGGTGGCTGGAGTCTTTGACAATTATTAGGGCTTTCCTCTGACACCGCCTGGTATATATGTCCTGGATGGCAGGGAGCTCAGCCCCAGTGATGTACAGGGTCCTATGCATTACCCTCTGTAGCGCCTTGTGGTCAGATGCCAAGCAGTTTCCATACCAAGCGGTGATGCAGCCAGTCAAGATGCTCTCAATGGTGCAGTTGAATAACTTTTTGAGAATCTGAGGGCCCATGCCACATCTTTTAAGCCTCCTGACAGGGAAAAGGCATTGTCGTTCCTTCCTCACGACTGTGTTGACGTGTGTGGACCATATTATTTCCTTACACACAGAGGAACTCCAAGCTCACGACCCGCTCCACTACAGTCCAGTTGATGTGGATGGGGTCATGCTCGGCCCTCCATTTCCTGTAGTTCACGATCAGCTCCTTTGTCATGTTGACGTTGAGGTAGATCTTCTTGTCATGGTACCAAACTACCAGGTCACTGACCTCCTCCCTATAGGCTGTCTCATAGTCGTTGGTGATCAGGCCTATCTACCACCGTCGTGTTGTGGCGTTGGAGTCGTGCACGGTCACACAGTAGTGAGTGAACAGGGAGTACATGAGGGGACTGAGCACGCACCCTTGAGAAGGCACCCATGTTGAGGGTGAGTGTGGTGGATGTGTTGTTGCCTACCCTCCCCACCTGGGGGCACCCCGTCAGAAGTCCAGGATCCAGTTGCAGAGGGAGGTGTTGAGTCCCAGGAACCTGAGCTTAGTGATGAGCTTGGAGGACATTATGGTGATGAACATTGAGCTGTAGTCAATGAACAGAATACTCATGTACAATGCCTTGCAAAGTATTCATCCCCCTTGGCGAAAATAAAAAAATAAGCAAACATGTTTGGTGTTCGCCAAATGGCATGTGGGAGACTCCCCAAACATATGGAAGAAGGTACTCTGGTCAGATGAGACTAAATTTGAGGTTTTTGGCCATCAAGGAAAACGCTATGGCTTGAATTAAATCATCATCATTCCTTCAGAATTGAAGGAATGATGTATGGCGCTAAATAGAGGGAAATTCTTGAGGGAAACCTGTTTCAGTCTTCCAGAGATTTGAGACTGGGACGGAGGTTCACCTTCCAGCAGGACAATGACCTTAAGCATACTGCTAAAGCAATACTCAAGTGGTTTAAGGGGAAACATTTAAATGTCTTGGAATGGTCTAGTCAAAGCCCAGACCTCAATCCAATTGAGAATCTGTGGTATGACTTAAAGATTGCTGTAGACCAGCGGAACCCATCCAACTTGAAGGAGCTAGAGGAGCAGTTTGCCTTGAAGAATGGGCAAAAATCCCAGTGGCTAGATGTGCCAAGCATATAGAGACATACCCCAAGAGACTTGCAGCTGTAATTGCTGCAAAAGGTGGCTCTACAAAGTATTGACTTTGGGGGGGTGAATGATTATGCACGCTCAAGTTTTCAGTTTTTTTGTCTTATTCCTTGTTTGTTTCACAATAAAAAATATTTTACTGGTAGGCATGTTGTGTAAATCAAATGATACAAACACCCCTAAAATCTATTTTAATTCCAGGTTGTAAGGCAACAAAGTAGGAAAAATGCCAAAGGGGGTGAATACTTTTACAAGCCACTGTTGGTGTTACTCTTGTCCAGGTGGGAGAGGGCAGTGTAGAGTGCAAAAGTATCTGGATTAGTGCCCCGCTCCTTGAAAACGACAGCTCTAGCCTTTAGCTCAGTGCGGATGTTGCCTGTAATCCATGGCTTCTGGTTGGGATATGTATATACGGTCACTTTGGGGACAACATCGTTATTAATGAAGCCTGTGACTGACTGATGTGGTAAACTCCTCAGTGTTATTGGATGAATCCCGGAACATATTCCAGTCAGTGCTAGCGAAACAGTACTGTAGTTTACCATCTGCTTCATCAGATCACTTCCGTATTGAGCACGTCACTGGAAATTCCTGTTTGAGTTTTTGCTTGTAAGCAGAAATCAGGAGGATAGAGTTATGGTCAGATTTGTCAAAGGAAAGGCGAGGGAGATAGTTGTATGCTTTTATGTGTGGAGCAAAGGTGATCTAGAGTTTTGTTGCCTCTAGTTTCACAGGTGACATGCTGGTAATTCCAGTTTCCCTGCATTAAAATCACCTGCCACGAGAAGTGCCGCCTCTGGGTGTGCATTTTCATGTTTGCTTATGGCCCTATACAGCTCGCAGACTGCAATCTTAGTGCCAGCATCAGTTTGTGTTGGTAAATAGACGGCTACGGAAATATAGATGAAAACTCTCTTGGTAAATAGTATGGTCTGCAGCTTATCATGAGGTATTCTAACTCAGGCGGGCAAAAACTCAAGACTTACTTAATAACATTAAACACTAGCTGTTAACTGAGAAACACACCCCTCCCCCCTTCGCCTTACCCAAGACTGCTGTCCGTACTAGACGATACATGGAGAAACCAGCGAGATGTATATTATCCATGTCCTTGTTCAACCACGTCTCCAAGAAACATAGAATATTACAGTTCTTCAGATCCCATTGATATGATAGTCTGGAGCAGAGCTCGTCCAGTTGGTTCTATAGTAATTTTATGTTTACCAATAGAACGGAGGGTAGAGGTGGTTTATTTTCTCGCCAACGTAGTCTCGTCAGGATGCCAGCTCGTTTGCTTCTCATGCTCCGTCGCTTCCTCTTTCGAGTCCCACGGATTAAGACCTGGTCCGGAGTAAGCGGAACATCCAGAGCTGCCATCTCGTTTAAGTAGAAATTGTCATCCAAATTGAGGTTAGTGATCGCTGTTCTGATGTCCAGAAGCTGTTTTTGGTCATGAAGGCAGAGACATTATGTACAAAAAAAGTTCAGATCAGCTTAAAAAACATAAAGTAGCAAAATTGGTCAGGAGCCCGTAAAACTGCTGCTGTCCACTGTACATAATGTCTCCACCATCATTTCTGATGACCAAAAACAGCTTCTGGACATCAGAACATTATATTGGGAGTTGATAATGCTAACGACCTCAGTAGTAAATCCAGTTGTATATCTGCTGATATTGCCCCATGCCTGTAGAAATCACAAATTAGAAACAATGACTACAGACGTAATTAGGTAGCGGGTGGCGCAGTGGTCTAGGGCACTGCATCGCTGCATCGCAGTGCTAGCTGCGCCACCAGAGTCTCTGGGTTCGCGCCCAGGCTGGGCTGGGTTCGCGCCCAGGCTCTGTCGCAGCCGGCCGCAACCGGGAGATCCGTGGGGCGACGCACAATTGGCATAGCGTCGTCCGGGTTGGGGAGGGTTTGGCCGGTAGGGAGGGTTTGGCCGGTAGGGATATCCTTGTCTCAGTATGTAAAAATGTAATAAAATGTATGCACTCTACTGTAAGTCGCTCTGGATAAGAGCGTCTGCTCTTGGCCGGTAGGGATATCCTTGTCTCAGTATGTAAAAATTGTAATAAAATGTATGCACTCTACTGTAAGTCGCTCTGGATAAGAGCGTCTGCTAAATGACTAAAATGTAAATGTAGGTAGCACGGACGGAGTGGATATTGAACATGCTAACAAAAAAGACTATCTTAGGTTCATCAAGATAATGAGATTGCAATATTTGATGGCAAAAAAAAATTCCCGTTGAGCCAATTTAGTCAAACTGAGAACATTTTGGACCGACCGGCTCAATTTGGTCTTATGTAGCAAAATTTGAAATTACGTTTTTTACACTGGATAAAAGTAGAGACTCAGAGCTAGAACATGGTATTCAAGGGCCACTTTGAGAAAATGACGCTTGAATGATTTGGTACACCTACTGGAGAGCTCTTCTTTGTTTACACCAATTCAGCATCTTTCACATCCTCTTAAGCCTCACCCATCTCTTTAAGGATTCACATGTGAGGCCATGTGCTAAACAGAGTAAGTACGTTAGTGTACTAAACAACCAAAGATTTCAAACTAAAGGCTGGTTTAAACTATGTACATCTATCGACGTCCCTGTAGACAGTTGACACAGTGACATCATGAACATTCTATTGTCGTCCGACATCAAACTTGTCGTTGTCGTTATAAAAAAGTATAAACACAAAAACAAAATGCATGACATCAACTGTATCATAAAGAAGTCCAAAATAGCATAACTGTTGCATTGTAACACCAATAAACCCATCCGTTTAAAAATGTATTTAGTGTATGTCAATCTAGCAAACCAGGCATCTAAAAGCAACTTTCGAAACAACGTTTTGGTTTGTTTCTAGCTTGTTAGCTAGTTAGCTAACATTAAGTTAGCTGGCTAGCAAGTTCAAATAATGACCATATCATAGCTGACTACGTCTTAGTAGGAAAATAAACTCACAACGAGATCATTATTTACAAGTTAATGGCAAGCTAATTACAGAAAATAACTTACGGTTGTGAGTGTGACGAAATAAAAGCAGGGCATTCTACCATAGAATTTTAAAAATTGGACATATCCTAATTTGACTTTGGTGCAGGTCAAGTTGTTCTTCACATGACTGTCTCTGGTAAACACGCACTATATAAAATAAAATGTATGTTTATTTATCACATACACAGAATACAGAAGGTGTAAACGGTACAGTGAAATGGTTACTTGCATAGTGGAGTATTTTGTTTAGACATGTCGCTAGATAGCTCTTAACAATGAACTATAATCCCATGAATCTGCAGGTAGCTAAAGATAACCAACTAGGTTCAATGTTAGCTAGCTAGCAAGTTATTGCTTTAACTTGCAATAAAAATGACTTTCTGACATAATTAGAAACGTATAATATCTGAAAATGTTGCTAGCTAGACTTTCTTTCCCGTATACATGGATGAACGCTTCTCCCTCTCTGTCACGGATGCCATGGTTGCCCTTAGTTTGAAGATGTCATCCGAAAACAAGTGTTTTATACAACAGCCTTCTGTGTGTTCTCTACTCGACTCACTCCGCATATTTGCAATCAAACATCCAAATGTTCTCCAAATTCCACTGATTTCAAATCTCGGTCAACTTCTTCCGTCACAACAACACTGTTGATCGCCGTTTCTACTACAATGTCTGGTTTAATGATAAAAAAAATTAAAAATCTTGGATTTCCTCATCGTCTGATTCATTTTCAGAGTCAGAAAGAGTCAGTATGGCACAATCATCCTCCAGAAAATGGAAAGCATTAGCAAAACGTTTGCAGTTCTTTATGATACAGTTGAAGTCGGAGGTTTACATACACTTAGGTTGGAGTCATTAAAACTCGTTTTTCAACCACTCCACAAATTTCTTGTTAATAAACTATAGTTTTGGCAAGTTGGATAGGACATCTACTTTGTGCATGGCACAAGTAATTTTTCCAACAATTGTTTACAGATAGAGTATTTCACTTACAATTCACTGTATCACAATTCCAGTGGGTCAGAAGTTTACACACACTAAGTTGACTGTGCCTTTAAACAGCTTGGAACGTTCCAGAAAATTATGTCATGGCTTTAGAAGCTTCTGAGAGGCTAATTGACATAATTTGAGTCAAATGGAGGTGTACCTGTGGATGTACATCAAGGCCTACCTTCAAACTCAGTGCCTCTTTGCTTGACATCATGGGAAAAGCAAAAGAAATCAGCCAAGACCTCAGGAAAAAGTTGCAGACCTCCACAATTCAATTCCAAGATGGCTTAGCAGTTCAGACGTCATTTCTGTTTCGTATTGTCGTGTCCTGTATATATATATATATTTACACCTTTCTTCGCATATCTTTTATATATTTTATTATCCAAGAACTCAACTACAAAAGCTTTCCTGCAAAAGCTTTCCTGCAACCCGCTTCACCAATTACAAAAAAGTATTATTTACCTCAAATCTGAAAATCCACCGTGGAAGCTAGCCAGGGGCTAATTCAGAAGCTAGCCAGAAAGCTAACCAGAAGCTATCCGATAGCTAGCCAGAAGCTAATCTGTAGCTGCCCAGAAAATTAGCCGGTCTGCTGGCTGCGTTGGTGTTTCAGCTGCCCACGTTTGTGGTCATCAGCTATTCCTTTAGCTCGATAATCTACCGGCACTTTGTTGCAACGCGACCCGGACCGGAGCATTCCGGGACTTTTTTTCTCTCAGTTTCCCCGGATTTCAGCCGCAGGCTCTGGACATTTGCAGCTAGCTAGCTGCAAACCGTGTGACTATTGGCTTACGTCGATCCCGGAGCAAACTCAAATCATTCGAGCTAGCCAGCTGAGGAGTTCCATCAGCCATTCCTGGGCTACAGTCACCTATCCGGACCAGTTTTTTTTGTTTTGTTGTTGCTGCAGATACGGAGCCCCACCGGGCCTTCACGACTGACTGCCGACGTTATCTGCCCGAGGGAGTTATCAACTGGCACCTCCGTCCCGACGTTACCTGAACGCTCATCTGGGGCCCGCTAACCGTTAGCTGTCTTATCGGCTGCTATCTGAATAAGTATATCGGACAATTATTATTATTATTATTATTTTTTTTTTTTTTTTCTTGGGTCACTATATCTATTTTGCCAATTTGGATTGATCCCCTCTACCACACGGAACCCCACTAACCTACCGACGGAAACGCACGAGGTATCTACAAATAGACTTCCATACTATGCTATCTTGCTACCGATAGCCATCTACCCGGCCAGCTGTCTGGATCGCCGTGCCCCAACCAACCTCTACTCACTGGCCCTTATTGATCACTCGATTAAGCATGCCTCTCCTTAATGTAAATATGCCTTGTCCATTGCTGTTCTGGTTAGTGTTTATTGGCTTATTTCACTGTAGAGCCTCTAGCCCTGCTCACTATACCATATCCAACCTCACAGTTCCACCACCCACATATGCGATGACATCACCTGGTTTCAATATGTTTCTAGAGACAATATCTCTCTCATCATCACTCAATACCTAGGTTTACCTCCACTGTATTCACATCCTACCATACCTTTGTCTGTACATTATTCCTTTAAGCTATTTTATCGCCCCCAGAAACTTCCTTTTACTCTCTGCTCTAGAAGTTCTAGACGACCAATTCTCATAGCTTTTAGCCGTACCCTTATCCTACTCCTCCTCTGTTCCTCTGGTGATGTAGGAGTGAATCCGAGCCCTGCAGTACCTAGCTCCACTCCTATTCCCCAGGCGCTCTCTTTTGATGACTTCTGTAACCGTAATAGCCTTGGCTTCATGCATGTTAACATATAGAAGCCTCCTCCCTAAGTTTGTTTTGTTCACTGCTTTAGCACACTCTGCCAACCCGGATGTTTTAGCCGTGTCTGAATCCTGGCTTAGAAAGACCACCAAAAATTCTGACATTTTCATCCCCAACTACAAGATTTTCAGACAAGATAGAACGCCAAAGGGGGCGGTGTTGCAATCTATTGCAAAGATTGCCTGCAGAGTTCTGTTTTACTATCCAGGTCTGTTCCCAAACAATTTGAACTTCTACTTTTAAAAATCCACCTCTCTAAAAACAAGTCTCTCACCGTTGCCGCCTGCTATAGACCACCCTCTGCCCCCAGCTGTGCTCTGGACACTATATGTGAACTGATTGCCCCCCATCTATCTTCAGAGCTCGTGCTGCTAGGCGACCTAAAATTTAACATGCTTAACACCCCAGCCACCCTACAATCTAAGCTTGATGCCCCCAATCTCACACAAATTATCAATGAACCTACCAGGTACCACCCCAATTCCGTAAACACGGGTACCCTCATAGATATCATCCTAACAAACTTGCCTCCAAATACACCTCTGCTGTTTTCAACCAAGATCTCAGCGATCACTGCCTCATTGCCTGCATCCGTAATGGGTCAGCGGTCAAACGACCTCCACTCATCACTGTCAAACGCTCCCTGAAACACTTCAGCGAGCAGGCCTTTCTAATCGACCTGGCCGAGGTATCCTGGAAGGATATTGATCTCATCCCGTCAGTAGAGGATGCCTGGACATTTTTTTTAAATGCCTTCCTCACCATCTTGAATAGACACTGCCCATTCAAGAAATTTAGAACCAGGAACAGATATAGCCCTTGGTTCTCTCCTGACCTGACTGCCCTTAACAACAGAAAAACATCCTATGGCGTTCTGCATTAGCATCGAATAGCCCCCGTGATATGCAACTTTTCAGGAAGCTAGAAACCAGTATACACAGGCAGTTAGAAAAGCCAAGGCTAGCTTTTTCAAGCAGAAATTTTGCTCCTGCAACACAAATTCAAAAAAAGTTCTGGGACACTGTAAAGTCCATGGAGAATAAGAACACCTCCTCCCAGCTTCCAACTGCTCTGAAGATAGGAAAACACCGTCACCACCGACAAATCCACTATAATTGAGAATTTCAATAAGCATTTTTCTACGGCTGGCCATGCTTTCCACCTGGCTACCCCTACCCGGACAACAGCACTGCCCTCCCCTCTGCTACTCGCCCAAGCCTTCCCCATTTCTCTTTCTCCCAAATACAGTCAGCTGATGTTCTAAAAGAGCTGCAAATCTGGACCCTTACAAATCAGCCGGGCTAGATCATCTGGACCCTTTCTTTCTAAAATTATCTGCTGAAATTGTTGCCACCCCTATTACTAGCCTTTTCAACCTCTCTTTCGTGTCGTCTGAGATTCCCAAAGATTGGAAAGCAGCTGCGGTTATCCCCCTCTTCAAAGGGGGGGACACTCTTGACCCTAACAGCTACAGACCTATATCTATCCTACCCTGCCTTTCTAAGGTCTTCGAAAGCCAAGTCAGCAAACAGATTACCGACATATTATCGAATCCCACCATACCTTCTCCGCTATGCAATCTGGTTTCAGAGCTGGTCATGGGTGCACCTCAGCCACGCTCAAGGTCATAAACGATATCTTAACCGCCATCGATAGGAAACAATACTGTGCAGCCGTATTCATTGACCTGGCCAAGGCTTTTGACTCTGTCAATCACCCACTCCTCATCGGCAGACTCGACAGCCTTGGTTTCTCTAATGATTGCCTCGCCTGGTTCACCAACTACTTCTCTGATCGAGTTCAGTGTGTCAAATCGGAGGGTCTGTTGTCCGGGCTCCTGGCAGGCTCCATGGGGGTGCCACAGGGTTCAATTCTTGGACCGACTCTCTTCTCTGTATACATCAATGATGTCGGCTCTTGCTCGGCTGGTGATTCTCTGATCCACCTCTACGCAGACGACACTATTCTTGTATACTTCTGGCCCTTCTTTTGACCACTGTGTTAACAACCCTCCAGCGAGCTTCAATGCCATACAACTCTCCTTCCGCTGGCCTCCAATTGCTTCTTAAATACAAGTAAAAACTAAATTGCATGCTCTTCAACCGATCGCTGCCTGCACCTGCCCGCCTGCCAACATCACTACTCTGGACGGCTCTGACTTAGAATATGTGGACAACTACAAATACCTAGGTTCTGGTTAGACTGTAAACTCTCCTTCCAGACTCACATCAAACATCTCCAATCCAAAGTTAAATCTAGAATGGCTTCCTATTCCGCAACAAAAGCATCCTTCACTCATGCTGGCCAAACATACCCTTGTAAAACTGACCATCCTACCAATCCTCGACTTCGGTGATGTCATTTACAAAATAGCCTCCAAAACCCTACTCAATAAATTGGATGCAGTCTATCCACAGTGCCATTCGTTTTGTCACCAAAGCCCCATATATACCCACCACTGCGACCTGTACACCTCTCGTTTGGCTGGCCCTCGCTTCATACTCGTCGCCCAAACACCACTGGTTCCAGGTCATCTACAAGACCCCGGCTAGGTAAAAGTCCCCCCTTATCTCAGCTCGCCTGGTCACCATAGCAACACCTACCTGTTAGCACGCGCTCCAGCAGGTTTATCTCTCTGTGTGGTCACCCCCAAACCAATTCTTCCTTTGGCCGCCTCTCCTTCCAGTTCTCTGCTGCCCAATGACTGGAACGAACTACAAAAATCTCTGAAACTGGAAACACTTATCTCCCTCACTAGCTTTAAGCACCTAGCTGTCAGAGCAGCTCATAGATTACTCTGCACCTGTACATAGCCCATCAATAATTTAGCCCCAAAAACAACTACCTCTTTACCTACTGTATTTATTTATTATTTTTGCTCCTTTGCACCCCATTATTCTGTCTCTACTTTGCGCTTTCTTCCACTGGCAAACCAAACCATTCCAGTGTTTTTAGTTTTTATTTACTTGCTGTGTTTGTATTTACTTCGCCACCATGGCCTTTTTATATTTTTATTTATTTATACATATATTTGTTTGCCTTCACCTCCCTATCTCACCTCACTTGCTCCACATTGTATATAGACTTATTTTTTTTTTCACTGTATCATTGACTATATGTTTGTTTACTCCATGGTGTAACTATGTGTTGTTGTATTTGTGTCGAACTGCTTTGCTTTATCTGTGGCCAGGTCGCAATTGTAAATGAGAACGTGTTCTCAATTTTGCCTACCTGGTTAAAATAAGGTTAAATAAAAAAAATAAAAAAATAAACAAGGCTTGGTTCATCCTTGGGAGCGATTTTCCAAAAGCCTGAAGGTACCACGTTCATCTGTACAAACAATAGTAAGCAAGTATAAACACCATGGGACCACACAGCCATCATACCGCTCAGGAAGGAAGACGCATCTATCTTCCTAGAGATGAATGTACTTTGGGTCGAAAAGTGCAAATCAATCCAGAACAACAGCCAAAGGACCTTGTGAAGATGCCTGAGGAAACAGGTACAAAAGTATCTATATCTACATTTAAACAAGTCCTATATCGACATAACCTGAAAGGCCACTCAGCAAGGAAGAAGCCACTGCTCCCCAAACCGCCATAGAAAAGCCAGACTACGGTTTGCAACTGCACATGGGCGACATAATTGTACTTTTTGGAGAAATGTCCCCTGGTCTGATGAAAAAAAATTAGAACTTGTGGCCATAACGACCATCGTTATGTTCGGAGGAAAAAGGCGGAGGCTTGCAAGCGAAGAACACCATCCCAACTGTGAAGCACGGGCGGGGGTGCAGCATCATGTTGTGGTGCTTCTGCTGGCAGGATGGACTGGAGCACTTCACAAAATAGATGGCATTCATGAGGAGGGAAATCTATGTGGATATATTGGAAAGCAACATCTGAAGACATCAGTTCAGGGAAGTTAAAAGCTTGGTCGTAAATGGGTCTACAAATGGACAATGACCCCAAACGTGACTTCCCCAAAGTTGTGGCAAAATGGCTTAAGGACAACAAAGTCAAGGTATTGGAGTGGCCATCACAAAGCCCTGACCTCAATCCTATAGAATATTTGTTGGCAGAACTGAAAAAGCGTGTGCGAGCAAGGAGGCCTACAAACCTGACTCAGTTATACCAGTTCAGTCAGGAGAAATGGGCCAGAATTCACCCAACTTATTGTGGGATGATTGTGGAAGACTACCCCCAAATTTCTTTGACCAAAGTTAAACAATTTAAAGGCAATGCTACCAAATACTAATTGAGTGTATGTAAACTTCCGACTTCAACTGTATCTTTAAAAAAAGCCACATTAAAAAGGATTACCTACACATACTGATCAGCTCATGTTATAGACAGAAGCATGCTAAAACATGGCAAATGAATCTGAACTGATCTCTTAGCTTTTCCAGCCCATCCATTATCTCAGCCAATCATGGCTAGCGGGAAGGTTCCTGACTTTTTCCGTGGCTCCTAATTTAAGAATTGTATTCGTATTTACAGATACCATACAAGTTTGTTGTTAAGGCACATGAAAGGTCACATATTCCTGAAGGCATTTGTGTCAAAAAACACATTTTGATAAAAAAAATGTTTACGTTCAATGCCTCTCCTGTGAAGTAGTGACGTGCGACATACGCCTGGTTTCCTGAAACAAGTCACATTTTATGACTGAGAATGTTTTTGTCATCTCATATGTCTTTGATTTGGGCAAACACTGTCTCTGCCAAATCAGGATTGGTGTCACTGTTTGTACTGCCATAACCTGTCAGGCACGGTTTTCTGTATTTTAGGCCAAGGACTTGCCTGGTAAAACTGATTGACCGCAGCCCTCTCATTATTGTTTTGCTTCACTTGCTCCCGAGTGGCGCAGCGGTCTAAGGCACTGCATCTCAGTGCTAGAGGTGTCACTACAGACCCTGGTTCGATTCCAGGCTGTATCACAACCGGCCGTGATTGGGACTCCCATAGGACGGCGCACAATTGGCCCAGCATTGTCCGGGTTAGGGTTTGGCCGGGGTTGGCCGTCATTGTAAATAAGAATTTGTTCTCAACTGACTTGCCTAGTTAAATAATGAACTTGTCACATGATACGTCACTACACTACTTAATACGTCTAGCGAAACAGAATGTGAGCTCGTGTGATCAGGATGGTGGATCAGGTCAGAGTACCACCACTGCACTCAAATGAACCCACAGTGTGACACAAAAAAAGAGCAAATCAAACTGAACAGCTGATGGTGTTATAATGGCCTTGTAGTGTGTCCCATCAATCAATCTCTAAAGTCATGATTAAGCAATAAAGGGGATGTAAGGTTAACCATGTAGAGTGTGGCACAATCAGTGGCACAAYCAGTCCTCTCTACAACATCACCAATACTACAGTTGTCAACATTGGAACAACTGTGTCTTTAATATACAGTCGTGGCCAAAAGTTTTGAGAATGACAAAAATATTAATTTCCACAAAGTTTGCTGCTTCAGTGTCTTTAGATATTTTTGTCAGATGTTACTATGGAATACTGAAGTATAATTACAAGCATTTCATAAATGTCAAAGTATTTTATTGACAATTGCAATAGAGACCCTTCTTTTTCAAGACCTCTGCAATCCGCCCTGGCATGCTATCAATTAACTTCTGGGCCACATCCTGACTGATGGCAGCCCATTCTTTCATAATCAGTGCTTGGAGTTTGTCACAATTTGTGGGTTTTTGTTTGTCCACCTGCCTCTTGAGGATTGACCACAAGTTCTCAAAGGTCTGGGGAGTTTCCTGGCCATGGACCCAAAATATTGATGTTTTGTTCCCCGAGCCACTTAGTTATCACTTTTGCCGTATGGCAAGGTGCTCCTTCATGCTGGAAAAGGCATTGTTCGTCACCAAACTGTTCCTGGATGGTTGGGAGAAGTTGTTCTCGGAGGATGTGTTGGTACCATTCTTTATTCATGGCTGTGTTCTTACGCAAAATTGTGAGTGAGCCCACTCCCTGGCTGAGAAGCAACCCCACACATGAATGGTCTCAGGATGCTTTACTGTTGGCATGACACAGGACTGATGGTAGCGCTCACCTTGTCTTCTCCGGACAAGCTTTTTTCCGGATGCCCCAAACAATCGGAAAGGGGATTCATCAGATAAAATTACTTTACCTCAGTCCTTAGCAGTCCAATATCAGTATGCAGAATATCCAGAAAATCAGTCTATCCATGATGTTTTTCCTGGAGAGAAGTGGCTTCTTTGCTGCCCTTCTTGACACCAGGCCATCCTCCAAAAGTCTCCGCATCACTGTGCGTGCAGATGCACTCACACCTGCCTGCTGCCATTCCTGAGCAAGCTCTGTACTGGTGGTGCCCCGGTCCCGCAGCTGAATCAACTTTAGGAGACGGTCCTGGCACTTGCTGGACTTTCTTGGGCGCCTTGAAGCCTTCTTCACAACAATTGAACCGCTCTCCTTTGAAGTTCTTGATGATTCCGATAAATGGTTGATTTTGGTGCAATCTTACTGGCAGCAATATCCTTGCCTGTGAAGCACTTTTTGTGCAAAGCAATGATGACGGCACGTGTTTCCTTGCAGGTAACCATGATTGACAGAGGAAGAACAATGATTCCAAGCACCACTCCTTTTGAGCTTCCAGTCTTTATTCGAACTCAATCAGCATTACAGAGTGATCTCCAGCCTTGTCCTCGTCAACACTCACACCTGTGTTAACGAGAGAATCACTGACAAGATGTCAGCTGGTCCTTTTGTGGCAGGGCTGAAATGCAGTGGAAATGTTTTTGGGGGATTAGTTCATTTGCATGGCAAAGAGGGACTTTGCAATTAATGCAATTCATCTGATCACTCTTCATAACATTCTGGAGTATATGCCATTGCCATCATACAAACTGAGGCAGCAGACCTTGTGAAAATTAATTCTCAAAACTTTTGGCCACGACTGTACAAATCAACATTTCAGATGAGATTAACTCCTGGTAGAGGTTGTCATCATTACTTGCTTTCTGATCGCAGGGCACTGGGTCAGCTAAGTCGGGTACTAGTTTTATTTCCCATGCTTGCATATTTGCAAAATGTGTCAATTGACCTCCCAGGCTTCAATTAAAGAACAATCAAGACAATTACAAACTGGTGTGTAACAGACTGCATATAAACAGTTCTTGATTTCACTTCAAATGAGAATTTAACCCTCAGGGAAAACAACAATTACTTACTCTATTCCTTAGCTAATTGATGTTATGGAGAATCAACGGCAATATGTAAGTTTAAATGTGTATATGTTTTGTCTCCAACCAAATGTCTCTGGAAAACTAGAGTTTGAATAGAAAGTATGCAAATTAAAATGGTTGGTGCTGCTGTGTGCTATTAAAATGATCTGAGATTTGTCAGAATAATAGTAGAGAGAATGATTAATTTCAGCTTTTATTCCTTTCATCACATTCCCAGTGGGCCAGAAGTTTACATACACTCAATTAGTATTTGGTAGCATTGCCTTTAAATTGTTTAACTTGGGTCAAACGATTCGGGTAGCCTTCCACAAGCTTCCCACAATATGTTGGATGAATTTTGGCCAATTCCTCCTGGACAGAGTCTAACTGACTCAGGTAGGGCATCCTTGCTCACCATGCTTTTTCAGTTGCGCAACAAATATTCTATGTGATTGGGTCAGGGCTTTTTGATGGCCACTCCAATACCTTGACTTGTTGTCCTTAAGCCATTTTGCACAACTTTGGAAGTATGCTTGGGGTCATTGTCCATTTGGAAGACCCATTTGCGACCAAGCTTTAACTTCCTGACTGATGTGTTTAGATGTTACAATATATCACACAATTTTCCTGCCTCATGAAGCCATCTATTTTGTGAAGTGCACCAGTCCCAACTGCAGCAAAGCACCCCCACAACATGATGCTGCACCATGTGCTTCACGGTTGGGATGGTGTTCTTCGGCTTGCAAGCCTGCCTTTTTTCTCGAACATAACGATGGTTATTATGGCCAAATAGTTTTATTTTTGTTTAATCAGACCAGAGGACATTTCTCCAAAAAGTATGATCTTTGTCCCCATGTGCAGTTGCAAACCGTAGTCTGGCTTTTTTATAGCGGTTTTGGAGCAGTGGCTTCTTCTTGCTGAGCGGCCTTTCAGGTAATGTCGATATAGGACTCGTTTTACCTTGGATATACAGACTTTTGTACCTGTTTCCTGCAGCATCTTCACAAGGTCCTTTGCTGTTGTTCTGGGATTGATTTGCACTTTTGACACCAAGGTACGTTCATCTTCTAGGAGACAGAACGCGTCTCCTTCCTGAGCGGTATGATGGCTGCGTGGTCCCATGGTCTTTATACTTGCGTACTATTGTTTGTACAGATGAACGTGGTACCTTCAGGCATTTGGAAATTGCTCCCAAGGATGAACCAGACTTGTGGAGTCTACAATTATTTTTCTGAGATATTGACTGATTTCTTTTGATTTTCCCATGATGTCAAGCAAAGAGGCACTGAGTTTGAAGGTTGGCCTTGAAATACATCCACAGGTACACTTCCAATTGACTCAAATTATGTAAATTAGACTCTCAGAAGCTTCTAAAGCCATGGCATCATTTTCTGGAATTTTCCAAGCTGTTTAACAGCACAGTCAACTTAGTTTATGTAAACTTCTGACCCACTGGAATTGTGATACAGTGAAATAATCTGTCTGTAAACAATAGTTGGAGAAATTACTTGTATCATGCACAAGGTAGATGTCCTATCCGACTTGCCAAACTATAGTTTGTTAACAAGACATTTGTGGAGGGGTAGAAAAAAAAGTTTAAATGACTCCAACCTAAGTGTATGTAAACTTCTGACTTCAACTGTATTCTATCTAGCCTTGTAAAGTCAATCAGATTCACATGATATACAGTGCCTTGCAAAAGTATTCATCCCCCTTGGTGTTTTTCTTATTTTGTTGCATTACAATCTGTAATTTAAATGGATTTTAATTTGGATTTCATATAATAGACATACACAAAATAGTCAAAATTAATGAAGTGAAATGAAAATAATGACTTGTTTAAAAAAATTWAATGGAAAAGTGGTGCGTGCATATGTATTCGCCCCCCTTTGCTATGAAGCCCCTAAATAAGATCTGGTGCAACCAATTACCAACAAAAGTCACATAATTAGTTAGATTGCACACAGGTGGACCCTTATGATCACTCGGCTAAGCATGCCTCTCCTTAATGTCAATATGCCTTGTCCATTGCTGTTCTGGTTAGTGTTTATTGGCTTATTTCACTGTAGAGCCTCTAGYCCTGCTCATTAWACCTTATCCAACCTTTCAGTGCCACCACCCACACATGCGATGACATCACCTGGTTTCAATGATGTTTCGAGAGACAATATCTCTCTCATCATCACTCAATGCCTAGGTTTACCTCCACTGTATTCACATCCTACCATACCTTTGTCTGTACATTATACCTTGAAGCTATTTTATCGCCCCCAGAAACCTGCTTTTACTCTCTGTTCCGGACGTCCTAGACGACCAATTCTCATAGCTTTTAGCCGTACCCTTATCCTACTCCTCCTCTGTTCCTCTGGTGATGTAGAGGTGAATCCAGGCCCTGYRGTGGCTAGCTCCACTCCTATTCCCCAGGCGCTCTCTTTTGATTGCTTCTGTAACCGTAAAAGCCTTGGTTTCATGCATGTTAACATTAGAAGCCTCCTCCCTAAGTTTGTTTTATTCACTGCTTTAGCACACTGCCAACCTGGATGTCCTAGCCGTGTCTGAATCCTGGCTTAGGAAGACCACCAAAAACTCTGAAATCTCCATCCCTAACTACAACATTTTCAGACAAGATAGAACGGCCAAAGGGGGCGGTGTTGCAATCTACTGCAGAGATAGCCTGCAGAGTTCTGTCCTACTATCCAGGTCTGTACCCAAACAATTTGAACTTCTACTTTAAAAGATCCACCTCTCTAAAAACAAGTCTCTCACCGTTGCCGCCTGCTATAGACCACCCTCTGCCCCCAGCTGTGCTCTGGACACCATCTGTGAACTGATTGCCCCCCATCTATCTTCAGAGCTCATGCTGCTAGGTGACCTAAACCGGAACATGCTTAACACCCMAGCCATCCTACAATCTGAGCTTGATGCCCTCAATCTGACACAAATGATCAATGAACCTACCAGGTACCACCCCAAAGCCATAAACACGGGCACCCTCATAGGTATCATCCTAACCAACTTGCCCTCTAAATACACCTCTGCTGTTTTCAACCAAGATTTCAGCGATCACTGCCTCATTGCCTGCATCCATAGTGGGTCAGCGGTCAAACGACCTCCACTCATCACTGTCAAACGCTCCCTGAAACACTTCAGCGAGCAGGCCTTTCTAATCAACCTGGCCCGGGTATCCTGGAAGGATATTGAACTCATCCTGTCAGTAGAGGATGCCTGGTTATTTTTTGTAAATGCCTTCCTCACCATCTTAAATAAGCATGCCCCATTCAAGAAATGTAGAACCAGGAACAGATATAGCCCTTGGTTCTCTCCAGACCTGACTGCCCTTAACCAACACAAAAACATCCTATGGCGTTCTGCATTAGCATCGAACAGCCCCCGTGATATGAAACTTTTCAGGGAAGTTAGAAGCCAATATACACAGGCAGTTAGAAAAGCCAAAGCTAGCTTTTTCAAGCAGAAATTTGCTTCCTGCAACACAAACTCAAAAATGTTCTGGTACACTGTAAAGTCCATGGAGAATAAAAGCACTTCCTCCCAGCTGCCCACTGCACTGAGGATAGGAAACTGTCATCACCGATAAATCCACTATAATTGACAATTTCAATAAGCATTTTTCTACGGCTGGCCATGCTTTCCACCTGGCTACCCTTACCCCGGTCAACAGCACTGCACCCCCCACAGTAACTCGCCCAAGCCTTCCCCCTTTCTCCTTCTCCCTCTCCCTAATCCAGTCAGCTGATGKTCTGAAAGAGCTGCAAAATCTGGACCCCTAGAATTCAGCCAGGCTAGGTAATCTCGACCCTTTCTTTCTAAAATTATCTGCCGAAATTGTTGCAATCCCTATTACTAGCCTGTTCAACCTCTCTTTCGTGTCGTCTGAGATTCCCAAAGATTGGAAAGCTGCTGCGGTCATCCCCCTCTTCAAAGGGGGGGACACTATTGACCCAAACTGCTTCAGACCTATATCTATCCTACCCTGCCTTTCTAAGGTCTTTGAAAGCCAAGTCAACAAACAGATTACCGACCATTTCGAATCCCACCCCACCTTCTCCACTATGCAATCTGGTTTCAGAGATGGTCATGGGTGCACCTCAGCCACGCTCAAGGTCCTAAATGATATCATAACCGCCATCGATAAACAATACTGTGCAGCCGTATTCATTGACCTGGCCAAGGCTTTCGACTCTGTCAATCACCACATCCTCATCGGCAGAATCAATAGCCTTGGTTTCTCAATTGATTGCCTCGCCTGGTTCACCAACTACAGTACTTCTCTGATAGAGTTCGGAGGGCATGTTGTCCGGACCTCTGGCAGTCTCTATGGGGGTACCACAGGGTTCAATTCTTGGGCCGACTACTTCTGGCCCTTCTTTGGACACTGTGTTATCAACCTTCCAGACGAGCTTCAATGCCATACAATTCTCCTTCCGTGGCCTCCAACTGCTCTTAAATACAAGTAAAACTAAATGCATGCTCTTCAACCGATCGCTGCCTGCACCTGCCCGCCCGTCCAGCATCACTACTCTGGACGGTTCTGACTTAGAATATGTGGACAACTACAAATACCTAGGTGTCTGGTTAGACTGTAAACTCTCCTTCCAGATTCACATCAAACATCTCCAATCCAAAGTTAAATCTAGAATTGGCTTCCTATTTCGCAACAAAGCCTCCTTCACTCATGCTGCCACACATACCCTCGTAAAACTGACCATCCTACCGATCCGATGTCATTTACAAAATAGCCTCCAATACCCTACTCAATCAATTGGATGCAGTCTATCACAGTGCCATCCGTTTTGTCACCAAAGCCTCATATACTACCCACCACTGCGACCTGTATGCTCTCGTTGGCTGGCCCTCGCTTCATACTCGTCGCCAAACCCACTGGCTCCAGGTCATCTACAAGACCCTGCTAGGTAAAGTCCCCCCTTATCTCAGCTCGCTGGTCACCATAGCAGCACCCACCTGTAGCATGCGCTCCAGCAGGTATATCTCTCTGGTCACCCCAAAAACCAATTCCTCCTTTGGCCGCCTCTCCTTCCAGTTCTCTGCTGCCAATGACTGGAACGAACTACAAAAATCTCTGAAACTGGAAACATCTTCCTCACTAGCTTTAAGCACCAGCTGTCAGAGCAGCTCACAGATTACTGCACCTGTACATAGCCCATCTATAATTTATCCCAAACTACTACCCCTTCCCCTACTGTATTTATTTATTTATTTATTTTGCTCCTTTGCACCCCATTATTTATATTTCTACTTTGCACATTCTTCCACTGCAAATCTACCAATCCAGTGTTTTACTTGCTATATTGTATTTACTTCGCCACCATGGCCTTTTTTTGCCTTTCCCTCCTTTATCTCATCTCATTTTCTCACATTGTATATAGACTTATTTTTCTACTGTATTATTGACTATGTTTGTTTTACCCCATGTGTAACTCTGTGTTGCTGTATGTGTCGAACTGCTTTGCTTTATCTTGGCCAGGTTGCAATTGTAAATGAGAACTTGTTCTCAACTTGCCTACCTGGTTAAATAAAGGTGAAATAAAAAAAATTWAAAAAATGTAAGTGTCAAATGATCTCAGTATATATACACCTGAAAGGCCCCAGAGTCTGCAACACCACTAAGCAAGTGGCACCATGAAGACCAAGGAGCTCTCCAAACAAGTCAGGAACACAGTTGTGGAGAAGTACAGATCAGGGTTGGGTTATTAAAAAACATATGTTAAATGGAAGAAGGTACTCTGGTCAGATGAGACTAAAATTGAGCTTTTTGGCCATCAAGGAAAACGCTATGTCTGGCGCAAACCCAACACTTCTCATCACCCTGAGAATACCATCCCCACAGTGAAGCATGGTGGTGGCAGCATCATGCTGTGTGGATGTTTTTCATTGGCAGGGACTGGAAACTGGTCAGAATTGAAGGAATGATGGATTGTGCTAAATTGAGGGAAACCTGTTTCAGTCTACCAGAGATTTGAGACTGGGATGGAGGTTCACCTACCAGCAGGACAATTACCCTAAGCATACTGCTAAAGCAACACTCGAGTGGTTTAAGGGGAAACATTTAAATGTCTTGGAATGGCCTAGTCAATGCCCAGACCTCCAACCAATTGAGAATGTGTGGTATGACTTAAAGATTGCTGTACACCAGCGGAACCCATCCAACTTGAAGGAGCTGGAGCAGTTTGCCTTGAAGAATGGGCAAAAATCCCAGTGGCTAGATGTGCCAAGCTGATAGAGACATACCCCAAGAGACTTGCAGCTGTAATTGCTGCAAAAGGTTGCTCTACAAAGTATTGACTTTGGGGGGGGGGGTGAATAGTTATGCACGCTCAAGTTTCTGTTTTATTGTCTTATTTCTTGTTTGTTTCAAAATAAAAAAATATTTTGCATCTTCAAAGTGGTAGGCATGTTGTGTAAATGAAATGATACAACCCCCCMAAAAAATCTATTTTAATTCCAGGTTGTAAGGCAACAAATAGGAGGGGGTGAATACTTTTGCAAGCCACTGTATTTACTAAAACTAACAATACAGCAGCTAGAACCTATCCAGGAAGAGGAAGAGGAGGAGAAGGATGAGGAAGAGAAAAAAGAGCAGGAGGTGGTGGATGATCAGGAGAAAGAAGAGGATGAGTCTCCACTAAAGGTGTGGAGGCCAAGCCGGCAGTCCCGTTCTCTGGACCAGAGTAGTGCTGCACAGGTGGAGATCTACAATCTCTCTGTACCATATCCAAATATCACCCAGACCACAAGTGACCTTGGGGAGGAGATTACCCCACCAAGATTCACACTCCCTAGGAAACATAGCGCAAAGGCTGATGGGGAAGAGGATGGAGTTCATCTGGAAGTAGAGGTAACCCACTTGGGCACAGACGTCAATTCAACGCCTATTCCATTTCTGCTCAACGTAATTACATTGAAAGGATGTGGAAACAACGTTGATTTAACCAGTATGTGCCCAGTGGGAAGTAGCCTGTTCTCCCAACTCATCTTCTAACTTTATATTTTTGTTGATGTTTAATGCAAGGATTTACATTTCAGCCACAGCTAACCATCAACAGAAGAGTGAAACAAACATCTCGTACAAGGAGGAGACTCTCCTGGTCATCGTCAGATGAAGAGCTACCAACACCACAACGACCACGGAAGAGGAGATCGGAGGACGAGCTACCACCACCACAGAAGAAAAGAGGGGCTAGGGGACGGAGAAAGGTGCCAACTGCAGTGAGTATCAATAATAAGCCTGTAGTCATGATGGTCTGGACAAACAAAATACATGTACATCACCAGCCAAAAGTTTGGACACACCTACTCATTCAAGAGTTTTCCTTTATTTTATTTTAAAAAAACTATTTTCTACATTGTAGAATAATAGTAAAGACATCAAAACTATGTAATAACACATATGGAGTCATATAGTAACCAAAAAAAATGTTTAAAAAATAAAGATATTTTAGATTCTTCAAAGTAGCCACCCTTTTCCTTGATGACAGCTTTGGACACACCTAGTCATTCAAGGGTGTTTCTTTATCTTTACTATTTTCTATATTGTAGAATAACACATATGGAATCATGTTTTAACAAAATAAGTATATATACTTTAGATTTTAGATTCTTCAAAGTAGCCACCCTTTGCCTTGATAACAGCTTTGCACACTATTGGCATTCTCTCAACCAGCTTCATGAGGTAGTCACCTGGAATGCATTTCAATTAACAGGTGTGCCTTGTTAAAAGTTAATTTGTGGAATTTCTTTCCTCCTTAACTTCTCTAGGATATGTGGGACGCTACCGTCCCACTTGGCCAATAGCCAGGGAAAATGTAGAGCGCCAAATTATTATTTTTTAATATAAAATCAAACTTTCATTAAATCACACATGTATGATACCAAATTAAAGCTACACTCGTTGTGAATCCAGCCTCCATGTCAGATTTCAAAAAGGCTTTTCGGCGAAAGCATAAGATGCTATTATCTGATGATAGCACAACAGTAAACAAAGAGAGTGTAGCATATTTCAACACTGCAGGCACGACACAAAACGCAGAAATAAAATATAAATCATGCCTTACCTTTGACGAGATTCTTTTGTTGGCACTCCAATATGTCCCATAAACATCACAAATGGATCTTTTGTTCGATTAATTCCGTCCATATATATCCAAATTGTCCATTTATTTGGCGTGGTTGATCCAGAAAAAAACTGCTTCCAATTTGCGCAAAGTCACTACAAAATATCTCAAAAATTACCTCTAAACTTTGCCAAAACATTTCAAACTACTTTTGTAATACAACTTAAGGTATTTGTAAACGTTAATAATCGATCAAATTGAAGACGGGTCTATCTGTTTTCAATACAGGAGATCAACAAACTAACGCTACTTTTCTAGTCTTGCGCAACTCTCAAACAGTACACATGACGTTACACTGTTTCCAGGTGGCCTCACTTCTTCATTGCACAAAGGAATAACCTCAACCTATTTCCAAAGAGTGGTGACATCCAGTGGAAGCRGTAGGAACTGAAAACAGGGTGATTAGAATTCCAGTATTCCAATGAAAACTCATTGAACAGACAGTGACTTAAAAAGAAAAAAAAATGGTTAGTCCTCGGGGTTTTGCCTGCTACATATGTTCTGTTATACTTACAGACATGATTCAAACAGTTTTAGAAACTTCAGAGTGTTTTCCATACAAATCTACTAATAATATGCATATCTTATATTCTGTGGATGAGTAGAAGGAAGTTGAAATTGGGCACGCTATTTATCGAATAGTGAATTTGCTGCCCCCTATCCTAGAGAAGTTAATGCGTTTGAGTCAATCAGTTGTGTTGTGACAAGGTAGGGGTGGTATACAGAAGATAGCCCTATTTGGTAAAATACCATATTATGGCAAGAACAGATCAAATAAGCAAAGAGAAACGACAGTCCATCATTACTTTAAGACAAGAAGGTCAGTCAATCCGGAATAGTWMAAGAACATTGAAAGTTTCTTCAAGTGCAGTCACAAAAACCATCAAGCGCTATGATGAAACTGGCTCTCTATAGGACAGCCACAGGAAAGGAAGACCCAGAGTTACCTCTGCTGCAGAGGATACGTTCATTAGTTACCAGCCTCAGAAATTGCAGCCCAAATAAATGCTAAACAGAGTTCAAGTAACAGACACATCTCAACATGAACTGTTCAGAGGGGACTGTGTGAATCAGGCCTTCATGGTTGAATTTCTGCAAAGAAACCACTACTAAAGGACACCAATAATAAGAAGAGACATGCTTGGGCCAAGAAACACGAGGAATGGACATTAGACCAGTGGAAATCTGTCCTTTGGTCTGATGATTCCAAATTTTAGGTTTTTGGTTCCAACCGCCGTGTCTTTGTGAGACGCAGAGTAGGTGAACGGATGCTCTCCGTATATGTGTGGTTCCCACCGTGAAGCATGGAGGAGGAGGTGTGATGGTGTGGGGGTGATTTATTTAGAATTCAAGGCCCACTTAACCAGCATGGCTACCACAGCATTCTGCAGCGATACGCCATCCCATCTGGTTTGCGCTTAGCAATCCTTATGAAGCTGGTTGAGAGAATGCCAAGAGTGTGCAATGCTGTCATCAAGGCAAAGGGTTTGCTATTTTGATTTGTTTAACACTTTTTTTGGTTACTATATGATTCCATATGTGTTATTTTGCAGTGTTGATGTCTTCACTATTATTCTACAATGTAGAAAATAGTACAAATAAAGAACAAAGGTTGAATGAGTCGGTGCTTCCAAACTTTTGACTGGTACTGTACATCAAAAGTACATTTAATTATAGTGATCAAACACACATTTTGATCATTTTGTCCATGATACTCTCTTCACTATATCCCTGTAGGAGGATTTTTTCCCACAATGGCTGGTGAATTTGATGCACAACATTGAGGAGGCTACAACACATGAGCTGGTTGTTGAGTAGGCTTGCAACATGACTAAAGGGCATCCAATAAATCATTGCAAGATGATACATACTGTGTGTCACTAAAGCATACAATGCAAGAGAAATACATGTGTCTGATTCATGAACACGAATAAAGGTTATCTGGACGTTATCCAGGGTACACCTCCAGTGTACCAATTGTGTTTACCAAGGCCAGCATTTCATCAGACTGGGAAAATAACAGGGTCGTTCCATAAAATGAGTCCCTTTTGGGTAGTGTAACTCTGTAAAAATATTCCGATAGCCAATTAAGTGCAAAATAAAGTAACAGGGTTGATGATTTCATCTTAAATCAGCCATACATTCCCTTATGAATGGAAGCTTTTGTGAGCAGCAATTGAATGCAAGCTTCAGAATTTTTTTTATTGTTAAAATAATTCTAGCCTGTCTATCTATGGGTAGACTTAGCGGAGTTGCCAAAAACCGGATGCATACATTTTTTCAGGGATACAGCTAATTCCACCCAGCTTMATTTTCCCCTGAAAACAATGTAGGAACTCCGCTCAGGCATTTTCTTTTACGTCTGATACTTTAGGTTAATCTATGGGTAACAGGGTGTACATGTTAGAAGTTACAGAGGGACATGCCAAAATACAGAATTTTGGCACTTTAGCAAGTCTGATTTATTGAATTTTACATGTGGTCTATACTAAAGGGCACTTAATTTAATATAACATGCTTTTTAAATGCAATATTGGTGCACAGTTTCTTCTTAAAACATCAAAGGGATGTAAAAGGAACTCATTTCGTGGAATGACCCAACAACCTTTCACTATCCACATATGACAAGGTAGTTTCAGTTGGTGTAACAAGACACTGACAAATAGTCCAGTCATTGCACAAAGTCACCATGCGATGAAAAACACAAGGTATCATAGAGGCACAGAGAGACAGTGTGTGTCAAGGTATGGGGGAGGGGTGTAGAGGTGTTCAGTGTTAACCGTAGATAAAGTGTGATTAACTAATACTACACCAGGAAGTGACCAATTAAAAAAGACATTCTCCAGACAAACATGTTATGGTTGCATGGTTATGTAACTGATGGGATGATCATGTTTATGTACCCTGCAGATGACCCTTAGTCCACCACATGGGCTGGTTTTTGAAAGTAGAGTTGAATCAAGTCATATCCAGTTCATGACTGACCTATAACTTCTGACCCTTAAGTAAGTCATGTACCAAAGGATGAATCTCAATGCACAACTTAACATCAATCCATTGTTAGTTTGTCCCCCACATCATACAGTATGTACAGTATGAACGATCGAGGGGTCAAAACCAAAAAAACAACTCATTGATTTTGCAATGTTTTCCAACATCACCTTGTACAATCACTCCTCGTCCCAGAGTAAATATTGACGACAGGGCAGGCTTGCAGCTTCAGTGAACCCCAGTTCAGATCTACACACTCTACCAGAGGTCAACCCACCCAATACAGCTAATGCTGCTCCTGCGCTGTCTAGCCAAAATGTTTAATATCTGGAGTCACTGGTTCAAACATTAACCTCCCTGAGGGTCAGAGCTCTGTATAAATACTGCAACTCCTTTGTTCTGAGAATTCATTTCAGAAAGAAAGAAGGAAACCTATAGATGCCTATCTACAGTATATTGTGCTTGTCATAAGTACTTGAGGACTAAGCAAAAACTACACTTGAAGATTAAAGACTGCACTTGAAGAAAATTCATATCTACACCTGACTGTAGATTTTAGTTTCTTTCTACACCTGAAGATTTGAGATGCTCGGATTATATGAGAAGTTGACCCTGCTGGCAGCGATGTCATTGTCCCTCCTGACCTCTCTGGCCCAGTCTTCCCCTGTGGTGGGCCCGGAGCCTATTCGCTGTGCCCCCTGTACCCAGGAGAAGCTGGATGAATGCCCGGCCATCTCCCCAGACTGTAAGCAGGTTCTAAGGGAGCCGGGCTGTGGCTGCTGCTTGGCATGTGCCCTGGAGAAGGGGGCCTCCTGTGGGGTATACACGGCACACTGTGCTCAGGGGTTAAAATGCAGCCCAAGAGCTGGGGATCCCAGACCCCTCCACTCCCTCACCAGAGGACAGGCCATCTGCACTGAGGACCAGGGACAAGGTAGACTCAGCTTTGATTCCTTCCTTCAGCTATTACTTACTTATAAAGATGTTGGACAATCTACAAATTAAACCTTTTTTGACAACATAATCAAAAAGATAGAATCTAAACTTATGTAAAACATGGTATACTTACCCACTAATTTCTCTCTCTAATCCACAGAGGAAGTAGAAGGGGTGCCAGACCACAGCTCCCTAACCTACTTCCTGGGACTCAACACCCCCTTTGACACCAAAAATGAGGGGGCTCAGGAGAGCATCAAGGCCAAGGTCAACACCATCCGCAAGAAACTGGTGGAACAGGTATGCACAGTATTCAATCTGAAGCAGGGCCGCCACTTTGGTTTTAGAAGTGGGGGGTACATAACCTGGTGGGGAGTCAGGGGGTCCTCCCCCAGATTTTGGGGGCTATCTAAAGCTAATTTCCTGCAATTTTACACAATCCAATCTATAACAAAAAGTATGCAAACATGCCCACAGTCATCAAGCTAGGTAAGAGATCCTTATTAAATATGTTTGTGGTTAATAAGACAGAACTTGATCAAAGGTAATTCAATAATAAATATTGTGTTGCACCTTTAACCAATAGCCTAACAAATGAACGACTCTTGAAAAAAAGACGTTGATTCTCTTTATTAAAACATCCTCTATATCAAATTTCACCTAGACCAACAAGCCAGCCCGAGCTGCCACCCCGACCAATCTAGTCAATAACTCAACTCTTTTCCCAACACAATTTCCTTCTCAGGTCACACCTTTAATTTTGTTTAATTCCCAAAGGGAAAGGTTTGGAAACAAAATCTAAGCAAAAAAGAAAAACGACATACACCTCAAATATACATGAACACAGAAACAGCAAATTCTCCATATAATTAATCTCATAGGACTAATAGTACTGTAGAGCTCTTTTTATTTGCACACAGTATAGCTGGGTTGCCCTGTCCTGTCCCTAGGGGTCCACCACCCTGCATTGCCCCAACCCATCACACCCCATTCAGCTTTAGGATCTTAGTGAAACATTCCTAATTGGTTTTGGTAGTAGTAGGAGTGACAAAGTGACAACCCACAGGACGGCAGACGCCAGGGTTAGGACTGAGCAGCCCAGCAGCTAGGGATTGCCTAAATAGGTATCTCCCCTGAAGTGGGTATCTTTTCAATACAGACTCCTTTAGTCGTACTGTATTCCATATAAGGCATCCAGTCCTTATGAAAGGTGCCCATTATGCCCTTAATCTTGTAATAAATAAAATCTAGTGATACATAACTTGACATTGTGGGAGGATAACCAACCTTCCTATTAATGTAAATGAATTTCTTAGCCAGTATAAATACTTGAATACACAGTTTTTCAGATAAGTCTCCGGTATCAACAGTGAGAAGGGAGAATCTGTAGCCATGCTGAGACAAAAGAACATACTCTTTTACCAGAATTCAGCCATGCAGCCTTCACAAGCCCATAAAATATGCAAACATGTCCCCTTGTGTGTTTTAAACCTCCAGGAGAGGAATGACATTTCTGAGTGCATCTAACTCAGTTTCACTGGCATATAGTACGTTCTATGGATGGTCTTAAACTGCAGTCATTTATGTCTGAGATGATATGAACATGACTGGGCATTCTAACACATCTGTATCCATTCATCATCATCAATAGC
This sequence comes from Salvelinus sp. IW2-2015, assembly GCF_002910315.2. Taxonomy (NCBI): domain Eukaryota; kingdom Metazoa; phylum Chordata; class Actinopteri; order Salmoniformes; family Salmonidae; genus Salvelinus; species Salvelinus sp. IW2-2015. Next base: position 26,043,302 of record NC_036871.1, on the reverse strand, counting down.
GTCTCCCAGGTCTTCCTCACATTTTAGTTTTACATGTTTTGTGTCATCAGGAAAAGCCTCTATCAACCCTTGAAACAGTTTGGAAATCGACTTTGGAGGTTTGTCAGACTGCCTTAAAATAGCATCTGGCTTGTCCAGTGTTTGCTACACAGAGAGAATGAATTGTTGTATGTGCAAAAATTCACCTCACCTCTGTCACAGACTGGTCTTCCCTGGCTGCCTGACCCTGCTGAGACCCTTGTCACCATCTGATCCTCCTAAAATGAGGCATGACAAATAATTACCTTAGTGTACATTATATTATCCAAGAATAGAATCAATGGTTCAATCATTGAAATGACCATTATTCCCAGATCCCAGATCCCAGACTGTAGCTTTAATCTTCAGCTGCTGTCCTGTAGATACTGTAGGTCGACCCATCAATTCAAGATGGAACATTGTATCATTCACTGATATTGTTAATATACTGCAAAATTCACCTGAGCTCCGTAGACTGGTTTTCCCTGGCTGTCTGACCCTGCTCGGACCCATGTCACCATCTGATCCTGCTAAGACATGATGAGCATAGTGTTGTGTACTGACTGCACTAGCGGGCTGCATTCCCGTGGGATTCCTGCGAGACCTGCAGTTCCTGACTGAGATCATTGCAGTGCTGTCAGCATTTCTCATACTGTGGGCGGGAGCGGGGGTCAGAATTTTTTGTTGTCTCTCAGATTATTTGGAAACGGTCCTCTTTCTGCTTTGCATGTGTTAGCCTACCTATTGTATTAAAAGCACATATTTTTCGCATTATTCACACAGAATTTTCTGCTTCAACTTCAGTAGTCTACCCCTCCTAGTTGGGCGTGAGAGTTCAAGTGCACCTAGTATGTGTGGTCTCATTGAAATAGAGTAGGCTGCCTACATGGGCAGAGAATCCCATGGCAGTGAATATGAAATTTACTTAAATATAATTAGACTGTAGTTTACTACAGTGTCTGTAAATATATATGATAATGGAAAGAAGTGGAGGGCGTTCAACCAACGTGTGTCGAAAGGACAATCAAAAAATGTAATCATTATTGAAAAGGAAAAGGCATAACGCGCACGTAGGCTAAGTCGTGAGCTAGCGTTGAACCTTTTCATTTTCAATAAGTATTGATTACCCATTTATTTGTCTCTGCCTGCAAATGGTCCCCTAAAGGGTAGGCTGTGTCCTATAGGCCTATACAAAATGTAGCAAGTGCCACTCATTCTTGCTGCTTCCAGTTCAGTAGCCACACCTGTGAGATCAGGTGCACGTGTAGTCTCAATTAAATAGAGTAGGCTGTAGCCTATGCATGGGCACGGAGGCAGTTAAATTTACTTCCTAAATAGACCTATGATTAGGTTATAGTTTACTACATTGCCTAAATATTGATCACCCAACTCTGCTCTCTTCAAACTACATTTAGCAAATTGGCTGACATAGCCTAGTAATACAATATAAGGGCCATGTGAGAATCTCTGGTAATTTAACCTATTTCTTAAGTTATTTTTGTGCATTTGATATTGAAAGCAAGAAAGCAAGCAGGTGCGGAAGTGGGATGAAGAAATCATTCCTGCGCAGACCTCTACTGTGCACCATGACAGTGAAGCATGTAACGTTAGAGCCATTTATTACTATGCCAGTGTGAAAAGTAAGGAATTAGCTAGGGAAACTAACATTACATTGCCATACTGACTAATAAAAGTCACATTGCACTGAAAAAAACGTCAGAAAATCAATATTCAATCATTTGGCCGATGGTTTGATTGAGGCAAAAAGAATAGCTAACGTTCGACAACCTTTGGACAGCTCTCTCTAACGGTACATCAACTGGCGATAGCTAGCCAAGTTAAATTACTTCTGAAACGGGACAAAACAAAGGCTACAAAACATTTCCATACAAACAACAGCTGTTATATAATAATAATAGCCACCTCATATCGCTGTCTGACAGAACTGGAGGCTAGAGCTGACCTGGCTGTGGTAGCTAGCATAGCTTATTCATTCACCTCAGTCGAGAGGGGATAAACCATTAGCTATTGTTACATGTCAGTTACAATACTAGCTCAGCACTGCAAATTAACACTAGTAAAAAAAAATCTGTTAAGTTAAACAGCAGTTACCTTAACTAAATAGTAGCCAGTTTCTGCTCTGCTTGCTTTTACAACTCGGTGAAAGAGCGCAACACATACACACTGAACTATACTCAACTCTCTCAAGCTGGTCCAGCCAGCCTTCCAGCAGCTTTGCCTTCACACAGCCTGTCAGCCCGCTCTGTGGTGTTCACGAGGTCCTAAATCCAGCAGGCTGAACACTCCAAACAGCCTACCCGACTGCTCGGAGGCGTCCGCATGGTCCTAAAGCACACTGTTGCCGCTTTTTGTATCACATTGCAATGATAAAACTGGGGGTGACAAAAATGCAATTTCAAAATGTGTGGGAGGGAGTGGGCATAACCCGCCCAGTGAAAGTCGCGCCCCTGACCTGACGTACTGTCAAGGTTCGGTAGGTCTTCAGACTGTAATGGTGGAACAGGTGGGCACAACTTACATATGTATCAAGCTTCTGATCAGTACTCCCCCTCTGCATGTAATCTTATTCATTGTGATCTAAAAGGCTAAACTCCCTTACAAAAAAGATTGGAGTATTGAAACAACAGTAAAAGTGCAGCAACTGCAGTCGACAGTGGTATTTTGGACGCAGTAATTGCAGAATAACTGCAGTGTACTGCAATTGAAMTGCAGTTAGACTGCACTGTTACTGTAGTAAAAAAAACACTGGTATATTGAACACAGTATTTGCAGCATACAGCAGTTATACTGCACTCTGATTGCAATCTTWTTTTCGTAAGGGCTGATCCTAAATCAGGTGCTTTATACGGCCCCGGACTTACTTTCTTCTTCTTCAGCTGTAGCTTAGTGGAGAGAACCTAATTTAGAGTTCAAGACAATTTAGCTCTTAGCCACCAGGGGAAGCTGTTGCCATTTTAACAAAAACCACCCAGACTCAGTGAGAAAATGTTATTCCCTTGAGATGATATTTGCTTTGCATTTTACCACATGACAATTTAATGTTCTTAGTCAGATATAACAACTTAGTATAGGACCAAAAGGCTCCTTAACAGCTTCTACCCCCAAGCCATAAGACTGAACAATTAATCAAATAGCTACCTGGACTATTTTCATTGACCCCCCCATTTGTTTTTACAGTGCTGCAACTCCGTTTATTATCTATGCATAGTCACTTTACCCCTACCTACATGTACAAATTACCTCGAGTAACCTGTACCCCCGCACATTGACTCGGTACAGGTATCCCCTGTATATAGCCTTGTTATTGTTACCATATTGTGTTACTTTTTATTATTTTTTACTTTAGTTTATTTGTTAAATATTTTCTTAACTCTTTCTTGAACTGCATTGTTGGTTAAGGGCTTGTAAGTAAACATTTCACGGTAAGGTTGTATTCGGTGCATGTGACAAATAAAGTTTGAATTGATTTCATAATGTATTCTATGTCCATCTTGCTGTGTTTATTATACAGTATGTTTTGTATCAGATGTTGACTGTTCTCTTTGTCTTATCCCCAGGGTCCCTGCCACATTGAGCTGCATGCAGCTCTGGACAAGATAACCAGCTCTCAGCAGGAACTAGGAGAGAAGTTCACCAATTTCTACCTACCCAACTGTGACAAACATGGCTTCTACAAGGCCAAGCAGGTAAGGCATATCACCAGAGCTGTAGGTTTGTTTAGCAATAGCATTAGCTCATTAGTGGTTGATAGTAGGACCAGGGAGTTTTCTTGTGATCTGACCAGGAAAACATTTATCAATGCAGTGAAGTTGATCCATGTAATTTAATATATTGCCCCCTCTTCTGTTGTGTTCTAGTGTGAGTCGTCTCTGGTGGGACCCCCTGCCAGGTGTTGGTGTGTGTTCTCCTGGAATGGGAAGAAGATTCTGGGGTCCAATTATCTACTAGGAGGCTTAGAGTGCCAGCTGGAGCTCACTCACTAAATCATGGACACTCTGACCCACATTCACAGGCACATGCATGCACACATATTGACACATATACAGAGTATTTTTTACTCCGCTTAAACCCACATATAGGTGCCCTCAAACCTACACACATCCGCATCATATATACTGACGCTCTTTTACAAACACATACAAATACACACTCATTCAAATAAGCACACATTTTCATTTAAAAAAAATATGTAATTACTCTTAATTTATTTACGTGACGTATCACACCTTATTTATTCAAAACGTGTATGTGCTTACTAGTATGAACCATTTGTCATTTTTAGATTATTTATGTTTCCTATTTTCTGATTGTAAATAGGGCAACAGTGTATGCATTTGTCTTTCTGACTAAATAACTCCATCTCTGAAGACCACAGGTCTCCAGCTCTGCCAAACCCAGTTCAGGGTCTTCAGAATCTGTTTTTGATTCATTCAACCAGGTGGACCCGTGCACAGTAAATGAAACAACACAGCCATTCATTCATTCAACATGTTGACAGTTTTGGAAGGTATTCTCATTGACATTTCCTCAATGGGTATCGGGGAAATACTTAAAGTTCCACAAGTATGCATCTGGTGGCCAGGCACAAACATATCACTGCTCATCCAAGCCCCTGTTTGGTTTTGGGGGAGTTTTTCTGTCTTCATCTACCTCTACTGGTCTGTGCAGGTCTTCTGGTTTAGCAGATGTTTTTTGGGACAGTTCTTTCTCCCAACTCTCTGCACGTACACCACCCTCCTCATGTGAGGTCATTGTTTTATTTGTCTGAAAGGAAGTTCTCTTTTGTTTGATGAAATGTCTGTATTTATTATGTCAAACTATTCCTGACAGCAAGTCAGAAATATGTTATGAGAGATGCTGCTATTACTTTTTGTTTGGTTTGTTACAAATCATGTATAGCCTATGTTAGTTACTCTGTTGTAATTTTGTGCTTTCAATAAACACGTTAACCTCAATCTTTGTGTTTAGAGCATGTTTCTGTAGCATAGGGCATATTAGGACGCGGCAAGTTTGGAGAGTTGAATGAAGACACCAGTAACTTCATTAAATGAAGTATTTATCTGTGAGGAAACGTTTAACAGAGGTTCTTGTATATCCCCTGGTTTTAACCCAGAGGTTGTGGGAACACTTGGTTCTCAACAAATTATGAGAAAAGACTCCTGGGTAAAGTCTAGAATGGTACCCTATTCCCTGTAGTGCGCTACTATAGACCTGGTCAAAAGTAGTGCACTACATAGGGAACAGGGTACCATTTTGGACACAACCCTGGTGGGAATTTAAAACATTTCCAGAGCTAGCAACATGCAGGGTTACTTCTGCAGCAAGCCTCAACAAAACCTCTAGTGGCAATAGTTATGAGGGATATCAAGTTATAATTGTGAACAAAAAGTATTCAGAATCTCAGCATCATCAATAAGGATCATGGACATTTAGAAATCTTAAGCATATTCAGACAACACACTTACAAAAGTAAATCACATAGCAATGGAAGCTGGTGTCAACTTTACTGCATTTATTTGTTAAAAATACACTTTTTTTGATACAAGCATACAGAATATTGACCTTTAACCAAGGCACAACTAAATGGTGAAAAGGAATCTCTGAAAACAGAAAAACGTGCCAAGTGTCACGTCTGGAGGAAAACTGGCACCATCTCTACGGTGAAGAATGGTGGTGGCAGCATCATGTTGTGGGGATGTTTTTCAGCGTCAGGGACTGGGAGAGACTAGTCAGGATTGAGGGAAAGATAAACGGAGCAAAGTACAGAGCGGTCCTTGATGAGAACCTGCTCCAGAGTGTTCAGGACCTCAGACTGGGGCGAAGGTTCACCTTCCAACAGGACAATGACCCTAAGAACAGCCAAGACAATGCAGGAGTGGCTTCGGGATAAGTCACTGAATGTCCTTGAGTGGCCCACCCAGAGCCCGGACTTGAACCCGATTGAACATCTCTGGAGAGACCTGAAAATTGCTGTGCAGCGACACTCCCCATCCAACCTGACAGAGCTCGAGAGGATCTGGAAAGAAGAATGGGAGAAACTCTCCAAATACAGGTGTGCCAAGCTTGTAGCGTCATACCCAAGAAGACTCGAGGCTGTAATCGCTGCCAAAGGTGCTTCAACAAAGTACTGATTGAAGGGTCTGAATACTTACGTAAGTGTCATATTTCAGTTTTTTACTTTTAATAAATTAGCAAAAATGTCCAAAAAMCTGTTTTTGCTTTATCATTATGGGGTATTGTGTGTAGATTGATGACGGGAAAAAAACGATTTAATCAATTTTAGAATTAGACTGTAACGTAACAAAATGTGGAAAAAGTCAAGTGGTCTGAACATTTTTCCGAATGCACTGTATGTTCCACTGGTGGAAGTATAGGGAATGTACTTACATGAAGATGTATATAAGTTTCATARGGAAGATGAGAACAATATCCAGCTTTATAGTCAACTCCCTTAAAGGGTCCTGAGAAAAGGGCAGTGATGCTGCAGTGAGATACAGGTTGGACTAAAAGCTGATGTATGTATCCTCTGGCACAAAGTGGGAAGGCGTTTTATGACATTGTACTGTACTGTGCCACAGGGTGGTCACACACCAGCGGTTACACAGATAGACACACTTGTATTTTACACACACACACACACACGCACACGCACACACACACACACAGTAACATATCAAACATACAGAATTACTGTATATGAGTCTCTGTCATCAAGTCTGTAATCATCAAGGCTAGCCCTCTGCAATGGAATTAATTATCTAATTTGTCCTTCTTAGAAGTACTGGCCTCTGTCTATGGAGAATCCATCCACACACTGCTTACAGTGCATAGGAGCAACACATAGCATTGGAGGGTGTGTGTTGGACACAAGGAGYGTGATTGGATGAGTCCTCTTCTCAAGCCACTCCTCCTGCCCTGCCTTCCACACGGTCCTGTTAGCGAAGTATCATCAATGCCAGCCAACACGTCCAGGCCCAGCCATTTTGGACCCTTTTGGATCCCGATATCCTCATAGTTTTTCTGTGTGTTCATGGCTCCCTTTTCTTTCTCTCCACCTCTCTCTCTCTCTCTCTCTGGTTCCTTCTTGCTGCTCAGGTCTTATTGGCTCTCAGAGTTGTAGCACTGGGTGTCTCCTCTCTCCTTCCCGTTGAAACTTGGCAATGGCTGCCCATACTTGTCGACACACCAGCAAAACCCTCGCTTTCTGCCCTTGGATGGACGGCACTGTGTGTGTGAGGGAGAGAGAGAAAGGGAGAGAGAGAAACAGAGAGAGTTACAGAGAGCGAGGGAGAGAGCAAGAAAGAGTTACAGAGAGAGGGGGAGAGAGTTACAGAGAGAGAATTACAGAGAGAGAGAGTTACAGAGAGAGAGAGAGTTACAGCAAGATAGTTATAGAGAGAGGGTGAGAGCGAGAAATAGTTACAGAGAGAGGGAGAGAGTTACAGTGAAGAGTTAGAGAGAGAGTTACAGAGAGAGAGAGAGAGAGATGAGAGAGAGAGATTACAGAGAGAGAGAGTAAGAGGTAGAGAGAGTTACAGAGAGAGAGAGAAGAAGCGAGAGAAGAGAGAGAGAGAGTTGAGGTACAGTGAGAGAGTTAGAGAGAGAGAGCTACACAGAGAGGGAGAGAGTTACAGCAAGATAGTTACAGAGAGATAGTTACAAAGAGAGGGAGAGAGTTACAGAGAGAGGGAGAAGAGTTACAGAGAGAGAGGGAGAGAGTTAAGAGAGAGTGTTAAGAGAGAGAGTGTACAGAGAGAGAGAGTTACAGAGAGAGAGAGAGAGTTACAGAGAGAAAGTACAGGAGAGAGTTACAGAGAGAGAGAGAGTTAGAGAGAGAGTAACAAAGGGAGAGAGTTACAGAGAGAGAGAGGGTTACAGAGAAGAGTAACAAAGGGAGAGAGTTACAGAGAGAGAGAGAGTAACAGAGAGAGAGAGTAACAGCAACAGAGTTACAGAGAGAGGGAGAGAGTTACAGAGAGAGAGAGAGAGTTACAGCAAGATGAGTATACAGAGAGGTTACAGAGAGAGGAGAGAGTTAAAGAGAGAGAGGAGTTACAGCAATAGTTACAGAGGGAGAGAGAGTTAAGAGAGAGAGTTACAGAGAGAGAGGGAGATAGTTACAGCGAGAGTTAGCAGGAGAGAGAGAAACGTTACAGAGAGAAGTTACAGAGAGAGAGGGAGAGAGTTACAGAGAGAGAGAGAGAGAGAGTTACAGAGAGAGTTTTACAGAGAGAAAGTTACAGAGAGTAAGGGAGAGTGACACAGAGAGAGAGTTACAGAGAGCGAGGGGGAGAGAGAGAGTTACAGCGAGAGAGGGTTACAGAGAGAGAGGAGAGGTTCAGAGAGTGCTGGTTTACAAGAGAGAGAAGATTAACAGTGAACAGTTCAGAGAGAGAGGGAGAGTCATGAGAGAGGAGAGTTACAGAAGAGGGGTTATATGAGAGAGGGAGAGAGAGAGAATGTTACAGAGGAGGAAAGAGAGAGATACTACATGGAAGGAAAGCAATAGAGAAAAAGATTTAGGCTTTGACTGTACATAATACCAATAGTCAGCTAGCACAATGGACTAAAATGACTTGAGGAATTGGATGAAATGGTTAAGGAATTAACGTCCATTTTGTGCTGAGGACCTGTAGGAGACTTGGCCATGGGAAACATGCTGTGGTATTCATTCAGCTGCTTTTCGTCTACTCCGTTTCCACACACATTATAGAGAGCTTTAAGTAAAAAAAAACTGGTCAAATATTTTGCTTAGGCCGTTTGTGAACAACTGAGACCAATATCTATTTTCAGTGAGCCGGTGGCCAGTACAAATCATCTGTTGCTGATTATACCCCAAAGCTCCAAATTATGGGTACTACAAATGACTTACATAGTCTCCGGAGCAACCCAAGGGCTGTTATTTTACTGCCAATTTGACTAAAGGTCAGAGTCCTCTCCAGTAAAACATGCAGGCATTAATTTGAAGGGCAAAGGAAGGCTAACAAATGGCGTCGCTCTCTAAAAGAGTTCATCAGAATGGAAGTCAGTCCTTTCTCTGCTTGATATTACATGTATCTAGGTATCTGACCCCAGAGACCATAGGATAGGCTCAACCCTGTAAGAGCGATGTGGTACAGTAGAGTTTATGTATTGGACTGTCCAGTCAAAATATGACTATCGTGTCTACTGTATCTTAACTCTCTAATATTGGCACCCATTAGCATGTTATTTCCCTTCTACGAACAAATTATGTTTTATTATCATTTCATCTATATGACCAATCAAGTAGTATAATTTTATTAAAGTACACATGCTGAGAGGTTAGGTCACATTTTCAGGAAATAGTAATTAAAAAGTTGGAACGTTGGAGTCAAAGAATGACTCCACTAAATGGTAGCTTGGGAATCTAATAAAAGTAATAAAAAGAAGACAAAACCTAGAAAAATGCATTTAAAGGTTGCATTAAAAGCTCTTTTAAATGCACCTCTCATGCATAATCGCTTTACCATTTCCACCATCTAACTCCAAATGCTTTACTTCATCCTCCAAACTATGTATAAATGTATAGTTAATAAGACATGTTGGGTCTGAGACTCATGGGAACCGCTGAAGTAAACTCCCAGACATTAATGTGTGCCGTTCCCTCCCTGCCTGCCATCCCGGAGGAGAGACAAACGTACATTTTATATAAACAAAGACAATGAGCCTGGCGTTTTGGTATAGCTGGTTATGAGATGATTGCAGGTCAAACAGAGGCACGGCCATTAGGCAGGAGACTCAGTGCTGTGGCATGTAATAGAAATGTTGCTTTGTTTTTGGTGGGTGCCGTGATGGCGCTGGTGGACTAAGTGCCTCCATATGAACACGTCAGGGACACTCATCTATTATAAACCTATTGTGGGCGGACCAGGACCACGCAAATGTTTGAAATGGCTGAAGATTCTATTTTCGGCACTGCTTTTTCAAAAGTCTGGCAATTATGGGGAGCGAGCAGCGGGTGCCGGCGGCCACCTTGACGTCTGTCTCCCTGGGAGGGTTCACGTTAAATGGCCGCCGTTTGAGCCTCGCTGGGTGCTTGCTGGGGTCTGTGGTTCCATGTCTACAGAGCCAACCCCAAATGGTGTGGCTGAGAAGTGATGAGGCTCTAATAACTAGTGAAGCAGATCTGGAGGAATGGATCTGCTCCAGATATGAATCTAGTATGCATGATGAGCCACTGACATTACAATCTTCATTGATGAAGAAAGGGTAAGTGGGAAGATGATGGTAGTTACAATGTTCAAATGGGGGTGACTTTCCTGGCCTCTATAACACTGTTCAAATAGGTGGGTCTGGTATCTGGGCTTGTATTCCTTGGTGGAAGCATGGCTTTGACACATTCGGGTAATGCCAAGGAGCGTGGGGGACTGACTCATAAAATGACATCTTTATCCCTACGGTGTGTTTGTAGGATTTCCTTACCTGTTTTTTTTTGTAGAAGCCCTTATTGTCACAGTTTGGGATGTGGAAGCCTCTGGGGTTGAGGATGTCTGTGATCTTCAGTCCTTTGAGGACACTCTCCATCTCTCTAAGACAGGGACCCTAAACACACACAGACTATAATGACCCATATTACTTCTTCCAATCCAAAGCACTCTGTCTATTACCTACAGCTCAAATAATGTATTTATCCTATTCGAACAGTGAAACTAACAGAAGCCACAAAAGTGTGCTTACTTGGTACAGTGTAATTCAATCTCTAGGAACAATGGCGCCGGAGAAGAAGGCTGACGTTTTACGTGTCCCCAACTGATTGTGTTATTTTGTTAGTTTATTTGCATTGTTTGTAACTTATTTTTGAACTTACTTTGTACATAATGTTGCCGCTACCGTCTCTTATGACCGAAAATAACTTCTGGACATCAGGACTGAGATYACTCACCACGGACTGGCAGAATCCTTTTTTCCTTTAACGAGTCTGACGAGCCGAACGCGAACGATATACTGCTTTCTCAGAACAGGCCCAGATCCCCGTGATTTGCGTGAAGAAAAAGGGGCCAGAGGGAGATTTCGTAGGCGATCGAATAAACCCCCACTTCCTTCCATTCTGCTATCAAACGTGCAATCTTTGGAGAATAAAATCGATGACCTACGCGGAAGATTAAACTACCAACGAGACATTCAAAACTGTAATATCTTATGCTTCACAGAGTCGTGGCTGAACGACGACACTATCAGCATACAGCCTGCTGGTTATACGCTATACCGGCAGGATAGAACAGCAGCGTCTGGTAAGAAAAGGGGCGGCAGATTGTATTTTTGTAAATAACAGCTGATGCACAATATCTAAGTCTCGAGCTATTGCTCGCCTGAGGTAGAGTATTTCATGATAAGCTGTAGACCACACTATCTACCTAGACAGTTTTTATCTGTATTTTTCGTAGCTGTTTACATACCACCACAGATTGAGGCTGGCACTAAGACAGCATTGAATGAGCTGTTTTCCGCCATAAGCAAACAAGAAAACGCTCACCCAGAGGCGGTGCTCCTAGTAGCCAGGGACTTTAATGCAGGGAAACTTAATTCAAATTTCTATCAGCATGTTAAACGTGCAACCAAAGAGAAAGAACACTCTTGACCCCCTTTACTCCACACACAGAGAAGCATACAAAGCTCTCCCTCGCCCTCCATTTGGCAAATCTGACCATAATTCTATCCTCCTGATTCCTGCTTACAAGTACAAATTAAAGCAGGAAGCACCAGTGACTAGATCAATAAAAAAGTGGTCAGATGAAGCAGATGCTAAGCTACAGGACTGTTTTGCTAGCACAGACTGGAATATGTTCCGGGATTCCTCCGATGGCATTGAGGAGTACACCACATTAGTCATTGGCTTCTTCAATAAGTGCATCAATGACGACGTCCCCACAGTGACCGTATGTACATACCCCAACCAGAAGCCATGGATTACAGGCAACATCCGCACTGACCTAAAGGCAAGAGCTGCCGCTTTCAAAGAGCGGGACTCTAACCCGGAAGCTTATAAGAAATCCCGCTATGCCCTCCGACGAACCATTAAACAGGCAAAGCGTCAATACAGGACTAAGAACAAATCGTACTACACCGGCTCTGACGCTCGTCGGATGTGGCAGGGCTTGCAAACCATTACAGACTACAAAGGGAAGCATAGCCGAGAGCTGCCCAGTGACACAAGCCTACCAGACGAGCTAAACTACTTCTATGCTGGTGCTCTCATGCACTGAAACATGCATGAGAGCACTAGCTATTTGGAAGACTGTGTGATCCCGTTCTCCGCAGCCGATGTGAGTAAGACCTTTAATTATTAAACAGTTTAACATTCACAAGGCCGCAGGACCAGACGGATTACCAGGACGTGTTTTCAACCTTTCCCTGTCCGAGTCTGTGCCCAAGAACACTAAGGTAACCTGCCTAAATGACTACCGACCTGTAACACTCTCGTCTGTAGCCATGAAGTGCTTTGAAAGGCAGGTCATGGCTCACATCAACACCATTATCCCAGAAACCCTAGACCCACTCCAATTTGCATACCGCCACAACAGATGATGCAAGGAACATCTATGTGAGAATGCTATTCATTGACTACAGCTCAGCGTTCAACACCATAGTGTCCTCAAAGCTCATCAATAAGCTAAGGACCCTGGGATTAAACACCTCCCTCTGCAACTGAATCCTGGACTTCCAGACGGGCCGCCCCCAGGTGGTAAGGGTAGGTACAGTAACAACACATCCGCCATGCTGATCCTCAACACAGGGGCCCCTCAGGGGTGCATGCTCAGTCCCCTCCTGTACACCCTGTTCACTTATGACTGCACGGCCAGGCAAGACTCCAACACCATCCTTAAGTTTGCCGATGACTTAACAGTGGTAGGCCTGATCACCGACAACGACGAGACAGCCTATAGGGAGGATGTCAGAGACCTGGCCATGTGGTGCCAGGACAACCTCTCCCTCAACGTGATTAAGACAAAGGAGATGATTGTGGACTACAGGAAAAAGAGGGCCGAGCATGCCCCCATTCTCGTCGACGGGGCTGCAGTGGAGCAGGTTGAGAGCTTCAAGTTCCTTGGTGTCCACATCACCAACAAACTAACATGGTCCAAGCACACCAAGACAGTCGTGAAGAGGGCACGACAAAACCTATTCCCCCTCAGGAGACTGAAAAGATTTGGCATGGTTCCTCAGATCCTCAAAAGGTTCTACAGCTGCACCATCGAGAGCATCCTGACTGGTTGCATCACTGCCTGGTATGGCAACTGCTCAGCCTCCGACCGCAAGGCACTACAGAGGATAGTGCGAACGGCCCAGTGTATCACTGGGCCAAGCTTCCTGCCATCCATGACCTCTATACCAGGCGGTATCAGAGGAAGGCCCTAAAAATTGTCAAAGACTCCAGCCACCCTAGTCATAGACTGTTCTCTCTGCTACCACACAGCAAGCGGTACAGGAGCGCCAAGTCTAGGTCCAAGAGGCTTCTAAACAGCTTCTACCCCCAAGCCATAAGACTCCTGAACATCTAATCAAATGGCTACCTAGACTATCTGCATTGCCACCCCCTGTTGTTATCATCTATGCATCGTCACTTTAATAACTCTACCTACATGTACATATTACCTCAACTAACCGGTGCCCCCAGATATTGACTCTGTACCGGTACCCCCCTGTATATAGTCTCGCTATTGTTTTTTTACTGCTGCTCTTTAATTTAACTTTAATAAGTTACTTTTATTTCTTATTCTTGTCCGTATTTTTTTAAACTGCATTGTTAGTTAGGGGCTCGTAAATAAGCATTTCACTGTAAGGTCTACACCTGTTGTATGTGACTAATACAATTTGATTTGATTTGACTTAGACAGGGATGCTGTCATTAGCATTAGGCTACACCAAGCTCCATCTGGAGCCTAACGCACTATGCACTACCCTTCAGTAGTACCCAAACAATGTTGGTACTAGGGATAAGAAGAAAGGCAACTAATAGGAAATTAATTCACCTTGTGAGGCCTTACACTTTGCTGAAAGCTGCTTAGAAACTAGCTAACACTTTACACAAAGGGATAGGCCAGGGGATAAGGTCCATTCAAAGAGGTCTTAGAAAGGAGCCGACAGGCCTTATCCTCAAGTCCAGCTCCAGTCTCTGATCAAAGCAAATCAAGGCAGAATTAATTCCTTGTGCTGCACTCGTTTCTCTGCCACCGGGCCAAAGACAGGATAAAAAATTGAAAGAGGAGGGAGGAGGGCGAGTCCAAACAGGCACACGCAAAGGGCCAATCCATCATCAACTTGCTCTGAGACTCCCTTCCCTCCAGACCGCCACCGCTCCCCTCCGTTCCCCCAGGAGGCATGCGGACGCCTTTCTGCGAAACAACAGTTTACACACAGAGGCAGAGCTACTGTACCCAATCACCGCCATGCCAATCTCCCGCCGCCACGCCACCGCCAGCCGTCAGTACCCATACCCAGAACATTTCATCACCCGCAGACGGAYGGAGAAAAACACCAAAACACAGAGAAAAAGGGGAGGAAAGAGGGAGAGAGGAGGAGAAGGGAGGAGAAAAACACCAAAACACAGAGCGAAGAAGGAGGAAGAGGAGAACATTTTCTGAAAGACTGTTCCTAGAGAAAGGAAAACAGTGGACCTGGTACTCACATACTCTGGCTCCTGCTTGGATTCCAGGGAGAAGTTCTGTTGGTCTGTGCTGTGAGCTCCAGGGAGTTCCTCCATTTTGTAGCTCCGGGCCCTCTTCAGCTGCTCCCTGTGGATGACCACTGCCTTGACAGGGTGGAGGAGAGAGGGGTGGTGGGGGAGTCTGGGGGGGCCTACAGGAGGTCTGTTGGTGCTGAAAAGGGCTTGGGGGGCTTGGATCACTGGGGCGGTGGTGTTTTGCTCCTCCTCCTGAGTACCACCCACATTCTCTGCCAAAAATTATTTTGGGGGAATTATTTTCATTCCCAAAATTACATAATTATTTTAAGTATTATACAATATAAGTATAATATTTAGTATAATAATACTAATGGGTGTATGTTTGGATCACGTGAATCATGTGAATGGTCTATATGTGCTGGTTCAGGTGTTTTTTTGTCATTCCCTTGAAGTTCATCCAAGCTAATAATAGTTTCACATTAATTACTGATGAAGAGAGGCGGGTAGAGAGATCAGATGACATTTAACATTACAAAATTACAAAATGTAAATTGGTTTTGATTTACAATTGTAAACCACAGTATAGTTTGAAATAAATATTGACATCTGTCAAATAATTCCAGACTCATTCCATCAATAATCTTCATGAAACCCTTGTATCACACAGTCCTAGTTGTATCACACAGTCCCAGTTGTATCACACAGTCCCAGTTGTATCACACAGTCCCAGTTGTATCACACAGTCCCCAGTTGTATCCACACAGTCCTAGTTGTATCACACAGTCCCAGTTGTATCAACACAGTCCCAGTTGTATCACACAGTCCCAGTTGTATCACACAGTCCCAGTTGTTATCCACACAGTCCCAGTTGTATCACACCATCCCCAGTTGTATCACACAGTCCCAGTTGTATCACACAGTCCCAGTTGTATCACACAAGTCCTCAGTTGTATCACACAGTCCCAGTTGTATCACACATGTTCCCCAGTTGTATCAACACAGTCCTAGTTGTATCACAAGGTCCCAGTTGTATCACACAGTCCCAGTTGTATCACACAGTCCCAGTTGTATCACACAGTCCCAGTTGTATCACACAGTCCCAGTTGTATCACATAGTCCCAGTTGTATCACACAGTCCTAGTTGTATCACATAGTCCCAGTTGTATCACACAGTCCTAGTTGTATCACACAGTCCCAGTTGTATCACATAGTCCCAGTTAGAAAATTGATGAAAGAATCATAGAGAGGAATACAGCAAAATTACAAGGTCAAACACCGATATCAACCAGATCATGAGTTAAAACCATTCTATCAATAATTAAATTCGCAAAAGACACCATTCTTGCTGTGGAATTCACCATAATAAAAACAGACAGTATAATTGTGTCCATCCAATTGTGTCAATATTGGATATATTACGCACAGGCTGGCTTCATCTAACCGGATAACTCAAGGTGATAAATTATACTTTAGGCTACCTTGCATCCAGATGTTTGATGACAAGCAAAGTTATATGTATTTTTACAGGCGACATTATTATAACAATATAATAATTATAACAATATAATAATCAGTTGGTAAACCATGCGTAAAAACCTTTCCAAACTGCGTCATCATCTTGGCATTTACCTTGTATCTCATTGACGGCTGGTAAAGCGGCGGTGGATCTTTTAATGGTCGCAATCGCACACTGTCCTCGTCCCTCCAGCAGAGCTTGGAGAGGTTTCGTCTCTCCGGGCTGCTGCTGGCATGTCATCCCGGA
Source organism: Salvelinus sp. IW2-2015 (assembly GCF_002910315.2). Classification (NCBI taxonomy): domain Eukaryota; kingdom Metazoa; phylum Chordata; class Actinopteri; order Salmoniformes; family Salmonidae; genus Salvelinus; species Salvelinus sp. IW2-2015. Next base: position 26,026,857 of record NC_036871.1, on the reverse strand, counting down.
GCCACATCTCCCCGTGTACACCCCGCACGGCTGTCCAAATGCCAGCGCGCAAGTCATGCAGCACCCGCAGCCAGTTTCGCGAACTCTCTCGGTGCAGTCCTTGGGCAACGGCTTGCAGAGGAGCCGGGCTCCAGCATCACAAGGTTCACACCGGATAACCGGCCCTACCGCGGCTGATCTCCGCGTAATCAATGCCAGAACAACTGTCATCCAAAGTGTGCTATAACAGGTCTCCATTGTAATGATTTCGGGTAGGTCGTGGTGCGTATTGTCCTAAATTTAACTCTGCAGTTGATGCGTACCTAATTCACATGAAGCCACTTTAGACAAAACGTCTCAATATATAGAGCCATCCACTGCAATGTCACACCCCCTCAAATGAGTTGCCTGTGTGTGGGATTGCTTTAAAGGGGGAATCAGCAGATGCTACATACATGTTTGTACATACATTAATATGTACCCAATACTATAACTTTTAAATGCCTCATGAGCTTAGTTCAACCCCATCAGTATGTACGCTTTTTTATTCCAATGTTTGTAAACAAAGTAAATGTTAACAAGCACTATATAGACTCAAATCATGGTTAAAACTATAATGTTGATATCATTAATGGTCAGTCCTTGGATCCATAGATCTGTCTATGAATTTGAGAGTGGTTATATTTCTCCAACCCTATCTCCGTCCGCTGTTTGGCGAAACAGGGGCTTTGTTATTGTTTGTACTGCTAATTGCCTGCCGCTTAACTTCCTCGCTGATATTTTCTGAGAAAGCTTGCTTAGAAGTTTCAATGAAAAAAGTAGATTATTAATAAATAAAACATATGTTTTGGTGTGCAAATAAGTAATCAAATAAACTATCCAAATAAGCAACAATCCATCGGATCGAACTTTATTTATTTCAAAATCATTGTAAGGCTAATTCTGAAACCGAGTGTTGTGGATTTTCTCTTTGGGTATGCCAGCACAATAACTAACTTCATTTTAGTTGTATGACTTCTCTACAGACTTATATTGGATGAGCATTAAAAAAAAGAAAGAAGACCTTTGACGTTATTCTGATGGCTCTTGATTTTAGTCAGGGTATTTTCTGTGAACTTGACAGAGTACCAGTTTTAACAGGAATAGAAAACCTTATGTCCATGAAATTGACGGAACACGTGCCTGAAAGAGAAATAAAAAGTGGCCAAATCAACATCAGTGTAAGAGGCTTAGGGGAAAGGGAAAGGTAGGACACTTTACACAGAAATGTGTGTGTGCGCACATGCAGGTGCATGTACAGTATGTGTGTGTGCGCGTGCGCATTTGCACTGGTTTTCACAGCACTAGGTTCCATCAATCAATGTGGAGAAAGATCCCTTCACAAAACCCCCTTACAATCTCCTTACTCCTGATTGAGTGCTTAGGCCAAACCAGGCCAATAGATGGCAAATTCCATTGTTTGCTACAGGATTACTTGACTTGATAATGAGTCAGCTTTCTTTGGTTGACTTTTTTCAAGGAAAAATGACTTTGTGTGTGTATGTGTGTTTGTGTAAGTGTGTCTGTGTGTGTGTGTGGGCGTGCATGCATGCAGGTGTGAGTCTGTGTGTGTCTGTTGTGGCCCCATTCCATATCAAAATCGCAAGCATTCAAATAGGTGTCAGGTCAAGGAACTGAATTTCACCTGACATTACTCCAAGCATTATTGAGAAGATTAGGTCAGAAATACATAGATTATTTGTGAATACTTGTAGTGAGGTGTGTACTGGCGGCAGAGAAGTCAGGCGCAGGAGAGCAAAAACTGATTTACAACGGTGTCATTTAATATCCATAAACCACCGTCAACAGAACAATACAAACAAATGGGTCAAACAAAACCCGGTAATACCAGCATACCGTGCACAAGCACTACAAGAAACAATTACGGACAAGGACATGGGGGGAGAACAGACGGTGAAATACACAACATGTAATTGATGGAATTGTAACCAGGTGTGATGGAAGACCAGACAAAACCAATGGAAAATGAAAAGTGGATCAGCGATGGCTAGAAGGTCGGTGACCTCGACCGCCGAACGTCGCCCGAACAAGGAGAGGGACCAACTTCGGCAGAAGTCATGACTTCGCGCTCCTACAGCGCGTCAACACCGGCCTCAGGGACGACCGGGAGAGCGAGGCGCAGGGTGATCCGGACGAAGACGGTGGAACTCCTGCAGCATTGAAGGGTCCAACACGTCCTTGACCGGAACCCAGCACCTCTCCTCCGGACCGTATCCCTACCACTCCACGAGATACTGAAGGCCCCTCGCCCGACGCCTCGAATCCAGTATGGAGCGAACAGAGTACGCCGGGGCCCCCCGATGTCCAGAGGGGGCGGAGGAACCTCCCGCACCTCAGACTCCTGGAACGGGCCAGCCACCACCGGCCTGAGGAGAGACACATGGAACGAGGGATTAATACGGTAATCAGGTGGAAGCTGTAACCTATAACAAACCTTGTTCAATCTCCTCAGGACTTTAAATGGCCCACAAACCGCGGACCCAGCTTCCGGCAGGGCAGGCGGAGGGGTAGGTTTTGGGTCGAGAGCCAGACCCGGTCCCCCTGTGCGAACACCGGGTCCTCACTGCGATGGCGATCTGTGTTCTCCTTTTGGCATCTCACGGCCTGCTGAAGGTGAACACGGACAGCTTCCCATGTATCCTCCTCGCGCCTGAACCAGTCGTCCACCGCAGGAACCTCGGTCTGACTCTGATGCCAAGGCGCCAGAACCGGCTGGTACCCCATTACGCACTGGAAGGGAGAGAGGTTAGTGGAGGAGTGGCGAAGTGAGTTCTGTGTCATCTCGGCCCAGGGCACGAACTCCGCCGGTCGGTCCTGGCAATAGGACTGCAGAAACCAGACTCCATACTGGTTCACTCTCTCCACCTGCCCATTACTCTCGGGGTGAAACCCTGAAGTAAGGCTGACCGAGACCCCCAGACGTTCCATGAACGCCTTCCAGACCCTAGACGTGAACTGGGGACCCCGATCAGACACTATATCCTCAGGCACACAATAGTGCCGGAAGACGTGTGTAAACAAAGCCTCCGCAGTCTGTAAGGCCATAGGGAGACCGGGCAGAGGGAGTTGATGACAGGACTTAGAGAAACGATCCACAACGACCAGGATCACGGTGTTACCCTGTGAGAGTGGAAGATCAGTCAGAAAATGCACCGACAGGTGCGACCAAGGCCGCTGTGGAACGGGTAAGGGGTGTAGCTTACCTCTGGGCAGGTGCCTAGGAGCCTTACACTGGGCGCACACGAGCAGGAGGAAACATAAACCCTCACGTCCTTAGCCAAGGTAGGCCACCAGTACCTCCCGCTCAAACAGTGCACTGTCCGACCGATCCCAGGATGACCAGAGGAGGGTGACGTGTGGGCCCAATAGATCAACCGGTCACGAACAGTAGATGGGACATACAGACGCCCATCGGGACACTGGATGGGAGCTGGCTCTGCACGTAACGCCTGCTTAATGTCCGTGTCCAGCTCCCACACTACCGGTGCCAACAGGCAGGAGTGGGTGAGTATGGGAGTGGGATCCATAGGCCGCTCCTCTGTGTCATACAGCCGGGACAATGCGTCTGCCTTAACGTTCTGGGAGCCTGGGCTGTAGGATACGGTAAACACAAAACGGGTGAAAAACATGGCCCACCTTTCGGATACATATGAAAAACATGGCCCACCTTACCTGGTGAGGGTTCAGTCTCCTCGCTGCCCGGATGTACTCCAGATTGCGGTGTTCAGTCCAGATGAGAACAGGGTGTCTAGCCCCCTCAAGCTAATGTCTCCACGCTTCAAGGCCTTGACGACAGCCAACAACTCCCGGTCCCCCACGTCATAGTTTCGCTTTGGTGGCGTACCCAAGCGCTGAGAGAGCACAGCTCCTATCCCAGCATCGGACGTGTCCACCTCCACTATGAACGCCAAAGAGGGATCTGGATGGGCCAGCACGGGAGCCGAGGTAAACAGAGCCCTCAGGTGACTAAAAGCCCTGTCCTCCTCAGCTGACCACTGCAAGCGCACCGGGCCCCCCTTCAGCAGTGAGGTAATGGGAGCCGCTACCTGACCAAAACCCCGGATAAACCTCCGGTAGTAGTTGGCAAACCCTAAGAACCGCTGCACCTCCTTTACCGTGGTGGGAGTCGGCCAATTACGCACGGCTGAAATGCGGTCACTCTCCATCTCCACCCCTGAGGTGGAAATGCGATACCCTAGGAAGGAGACGGACTGTTGGAAGAACAGGCATTTATCAGCCTTGCCGTACAGGTCATGCTACAACAGGCGACCAAGCACCCTGCGCACCAGAGACACATGCTCGGCGCGTGTAGCAGAGTATATCAAGATGTCATCAATATACACCACTACACCCTGCCCGTGCAGGTCCCTGAAAATCACGTCTACAAAGGCTTGGAAGACTGATGGCGCATTCATCAACCCGTACGGCAGGACGAGGTACTCATAGTGCCCTGAGGTGGTACTGAAAGCCGTCTTCCACTCGTGTCCCTCCCGGATACACACCAGGTTGTAAGCACTCCTGAGATCTAGTTTGGTGAAGAAGCGCACCCCGTGCATTGACTCAATCGCTGTGGCTATGAGCGGTAGCGGGTAACTATACCTCTGATTCAGACCCCGATAGTCAATACACGGGCGCAGACCTCCCTCCTTCTTCTTCACAAAAAAGAAACTTGAGGAGGCGGGTGAAGTGGAGGACCGAATGTACCCCTGACGCAGGGATTCGGAGACAAATGTTTCCATAGCCTCCGTCTCCGCCTGTGAGAGGGGATACACGTGACTCCTGGGAAGTGCAGCGTCTACCAGGAGATTTATCGCACAATCGCCCCGTCGATGGGGTGGTAATTGAGTCGCCTTCTTTTTGGAGAAGGCGAGAGCCAAATCGGCGTATTCAGGGGGAATGCGCACGGTGGAAACCTGGTCTGGACTCTCCACCGTAGTAGCACCAACGGAAACCCCTAAACACCGCCCGAGCACTCTTGCGACCACCCCGTGAGAGCCCTCTGTGGCCAAGAAACAGTGGGGTTATGACAAGCTAACCAGGGTAGGCCGAGCACCACGGGAAACGCAGGAGAGTCCATAAGGAAGATACTAATTCTCTCGTGACCCCCTGCGTCACCATGCCCAAAGGAGCGGTGACCTCCCTAATCAACCCTGACCCTAATGGTCGACTATCTAAGGCGTGAACGGGGAAGGGCACAGCCACGGGAACAATGGGGATCCCTAAACTATGGGCTAATGCTCTATCAATAAAATACCCAGCCGCGCCTGAATCGAGGAGCGCCTTATGCTGGGAATGCGGGGAAAACTCAGGGAAAGTGATATACACAAACATATGTGCAACAGAGGGCTCTGGGTGAGAATGGTGCCGGCTCACCTGGGGTGACGCCAGAGCGCCCTGCCTGCTGCCTCGATCCACAGAGGAACCAACCCGGCACCGACCGGCAGTGTGACTTCTGCGGCCACAGATGGTGCACGAGCTGGAACCCCCTCTGGTCGCCCTGCGCACCGCCCCTCCCAGCTCCATTGGTATCGGAGAGGGGGTGCGGGAGGATGGAACCACCAGACCCCGATCTGAACGTCCGTTGGTTGCCAGCAGATTGTCCAGATTGGCCGGATGGACGGTGGCCAGGTATAGGTCCAATTGTAGAAGGAACCTCTGGCAGTTCGCAGTCTTCCCATCGTATTCCTGGGGCATAGAGAGACGAATCCCACTGGGACCAGGAGGAAGAGGGGCGCTCAGGGGAGACCCCGGTTGTGCTAGTGGAGGCGCTGGAAGAACTCCGTGTCTCTCCCAGCGGTCCATTGTCTGGACAACGGGGTCCATGGCGGTGCCAAGATGGTGGAGCATTGCTGCGTGCTCCCGGACACGCTGCTCCACCCCTATACCCGGGGTACCTGCTCCTGCTGACTCCATAGTTTTGGTCCGTAATTCTGTAGTGAGGTGCGTACTGGCGGCAGAGAAGTCAGGCGCAGGAGAGCAAAAACTGATTTACAACAGTGTCATTTAATATCCATAAACCACCATCAACAGAACAATACAAACAAATGGGTCAAACAAAACCCGGTAAGTGCACAAGCACTAAAAGAAACAATTACGGACAAGGACATGGGAGGAGAACAGAGGGTTAAATACACAACATGTAATTGATGGAATTGTAACCAGGTGTGATGGAAGACAAGACAAAACCAATGGAAAATGAAAAGTGGATCAGCGATGGCTAGAAGGTTGGTGACTTCGAACGCCGCCCGAACAAGGAGAGGGACCAACTTCGGCGGAAGTCGTGACAATACTGTATGTGAGCAATGTAAGAAGCTCTTGATTATTTGATAAAATAAATCATGTAAACGATACAGCTATACAGCTCCATTATTATTTATGAAACTAATAAATTGTCCCACATAGTCTACTAAACCTCTCATACTATCCACACCACATAGTAGCAGGCCTATGGAACATTGTGTAGTCACAAACCTAGTCTGGACTCGAGAATGTGTCGGCCGAACAACAGCTGGACGGACCATCCCAACCCTGAATGTTTTTCTTCAACCTTGCCTTTCAGGACGTGATTCTGAGGTTCTGAGGATGTGTGACATAGCTCGAACAAGTCAGTAGGCCTACATGGTAGTTTTTCATAGCACCTACAGTCAGTGGGTTTGTTTCAAACCATTTCACCATATATAACTTTGATATTCAAATAAGAGGGACTAATCTTCATATTGTATTTATACTTTTTGATACTTCACAATCCAGAGAGGTGGGTCCAGTACAGCCTAAGATAAAGATGTTCCCCAGAACACAGCAAGGACAAGGTCACAGGAAGAGCGCTTTTAATGCCACATGGTACAAATACTATTCATGGCTTAATTATTCACAAAGCCAAGACTTGGCAGATTGTTTTGTTTACAGACACTTTCACTACCCAATGCCACTCAATCCTTCTACACTTCTTTCTTTGGTTTTGCAAATGATTTCAGTGCCCTGCTTAGCCTGAGCAAAGCCAGCACTTGCCCAGCAGTTAAGCGTGCTGTCAGCCAACTTTGGAGCCCAGCCCGGAACCAATTACATCAACCCTCAAGCTTCAGTACCAGTAAGTTAAATATTACTCCTGGAGCAATTTACTGGGCTAATGGAGACTCCTCTCTCTCTCTCTCTCTCTCTCTCTCTCTCTCTCTCTCTCTCTCTCTCTCTCTCTCTTCTCCTCCTCCTCCTCTCTCTCTCTCCTTCTTCTCTCTCTTCTCTCTCCTCTCTCTCTCCCTCTCTCTTCTCTCTCTCTCTCTCTCCTCTCCCTCTTCTCTTCTCTCTCTCTCTCTCTTCTCTTCTCTCTCTTCTCTCTCTCTCTCTCCTCTCTCTCTTCTCTCTTCTCTCTCTCGCTCTCTCTTCTCTCTCTCTCTCTCTTCTCTCTCTCTCTCTCTGCTCTCTCTCTCTCTCTCTTCTCTCTCTCTCTCCCGTTTTCTCTCTCCTCTCTTCTCTCTCTCTTCTCTCTCTCTCTCCTCTCTTCTCTCTCTCTCCCTCTCTCTCCTCTCCTCTCTCTCTCTCTTCTCTCTCTCTCTTCTCAGTCTTCTCTCTCACTCTCTCTCTCTCTCACCACAGTCACAGCTCACTAGTCATAGTCATAGTCATTCAGCCAGTTCTTAGTTTAACTCAGACCACCCTGAACCCCAAGTTGTGCTAGTGGCCAATATCTAAAAGTCACCTTTTAACTATTGTCTTAATGATAGCTGTTTGTTAGACTGAGTATCAGGACTCTAAATATACTGGAAGATATCTTTTAGCTCAGCCCCCCAAGTCTTCCACCTGTTAACTATGAAAATTACAAAACCTGATAGTCAATGTATGATCAACTTAGTAGATGGTATCCTATGTAAATATTAATGTGCATCATTAGAATAGTACTCAGTCTGTATCTTTTGTGTCTTCTTAATATGTCCCTTGAAATACATTAATTGATGATGGTGACTTATCCTTCCACTTTGTGTTTTTAAAACACCCCTCCATATAGGGTACTAGGGGGTAACTAGCCCCCTGGGGTAACTGGCCCGCCCCTGTAATTTACATTAAGACCACAAGATGTCACCAAATTATTTTCTCAACACTTTCCCTGGCTGACACTGCTCTTGCTCAACAAAAAAATGTCATCTGTGTCATCACAAATGTTGGATATATTTCAACAAAACAATTTTGTGGTAAGTTGATCAAATTTTGGGGACATTCTGAAAAAGTTGTAAAAAATATTCCAATGACGTTAGATCTATAATTGTTTTTTAAATATACAAGAAGGAAAGCCTTAAGATAAATAATCCATTTGTTAAGAGAGAAAAATGTTGATATGTAATATCAATATGTTGGATGAATAGTAATATGTTGGATGAGTTTGTTGGGGGCAACTTACCCCCCCTTACTAGGGGGTAACTGGCCCCTGGGGGCTAGTTACCCCTTTATGGTTATGAATGTGTTTCTACCAGTTATTTAGAGAATGACTAGCCCAGTTAGCGCTAGTTTATGCTAACTTGCTAGCTAGCAATTTCGCCTTGCAGTAAATGCTAGCCAGCTAGATAGTTAGCATAAGATGCTAGGAGTGCTAGCTAGCAACTTTACTACCAGATCATCTGACATAAATTTGATGTCATATACAGTGCATTCAGAAAGTATTCAGACCACTTGACTTTTTTCACATTTTGCTACATTACAGCCTCATTATAAAATTGATTAAATCGTTTTTCCCCTTAAGCATTCTTTACACAATACCCCAAAATCACAAAGCAAAAACAGGTTTTTAGACATTTTTGCAAATGTATTAATAAACCAATTAGGCACATTTGGGCTTGATAAAACATTTTGAACAGAAATGCAATGGTTCATTGAATCAGTCCAAAACTTTGCACATACACTRCTGCCATCTAGTGGCCAAAATCTAAATTGTGCCTAACCTGGAATATTACGTTTTGGCCTTTCTCTTGCATTCTCTAATGTGTTATATTCTCCTACATTAATTTCACATTTCCACAAACTTCAAAGTTTTATTTCAGTTTTTTATTTGGTATAAAGTTGCAAAAATGTCTAAAAGCCTGTTTTTGTTTTGTCATTATGGGGTATTGTGTGTAGATTGATGAAGGGGGAAAACTATTTAATACATTTTAGAATAAGGCTGTAACGTAACAAAATGTGGAAAAAGTCAAGGGGTCTAAATACTTTTAGAATAGATATAGATAGCTTTCAGAATAGATATAGATAGCTAGCTACGTTTTTAAGAGCAAGCTTTTCAATTGGCATCTCTTCCCCTGTTTTCAGTCACAGTTGGGGACTGGATTAGGTGTGAGCAGTGCAGGAGGTGGGCTCATGAGTTGTGCTCCAATTTGACTGGGGATAACTTTATTTGTGATCTATGTACAAATTGTGCAGTAGCAGAGCATAAGAGAGTTGCCACATCAATGTTACACTGAATTAATTAGTCAAGTTATTAGCTATATTCAATTACAATATTATATTCCAATAAATACATTTTTTTATGAATTAAAAACAACTAATGAAAACCTTTTACTCTTGAACGTCATTTTAAATACTCCTGGGATTTAAAATCTTGCATTATTCAAATCCTATTTAGTGTAATTGTACATAATGTATTTTATGTAAAAGGAMCAACACAGAAAGAACAAATAAAATGAATGTGCAGGTGAGTTAAAAAGAGGGACTTTACATAAAATCTCCTCATAGTGTGGATATTAATTCTGACATGTGCAACACCATTTCCCCCCCATATTGTATTTAAATAATTAAAATAAGACACCTAGACTTAGATTTTAAGTATTATTTACTAATGAATTTCTAAATAAAACTGGGTAACGTTGCTTTTTTGTGTCAGCAATTAGACATTGTTCTTAGTGTGGACTAGTTACCCCCTAATACCCTATCCCTCAAGAGAGGCATACTAAGTAATGTCAAACTGTGTAGTATTGCAGGAAATACGTTTTAAAATGTCCCCCCAAAAACGTGTGAACACCCACGGACCACCCTCTACTGTTCTGCCCCCCACATATCTACCCCACAATTTCGCCCTTGACCTAGAAAGTAACATATACGTTAAAATAAGGGCACGTTTCTGGCATAGATGCGGGAGATAGATTCCTGCATAATTAGGCATACATCTCTATATAATTTAGGCCCGATATTCTAGTTGGTAACAGATAAGAATTTCACCAGTAGGTTCAATTTCCAAAATGTCTCCAAAAGAATAACAAACAGAAAAGAGAAAGGTGGACTATTGCTTTGCGTAAAAAAATGTTTCAACTGTCAAATGAATTGGGAACAAGACGTGGCCTCCCGCCGACAGTTTACAGTCAGGTCTGAGTCTACAGCAGAGCACCACGCAGTGGAATGCCAAATATTTGTTTCATATGCTGAAGAAGAGTGTTGATTTTCCTCTCCTTTCCCCGGTCAGTTTTTTTGTTGTTGAAGGATCCGTCGACTATCAAGCACCTGCGCATAGTCCGCATAGCGCAGAAGGAGAGCGTTCACTGGGCACTGGGAGAACGCATTGGCGGCTTGGGGTGGAATGTAGTCCCGCAGCACAGCCACTCAATAAAGACGGAGTGTGAAGAATGCGATTTTTCACACACAGGATATTACTGTACACGTGTTTAACATACCCCGTTGTCAGAAGCAATCTCGGCCAACAACAACAGTCGCTCAAGTTCTAAACCAAGGGAATTTTCCACCGTTTTAAAACGATTTGGACGATTCAGTCCGTGATTTTTACAGCAGAATTGCCTCTATTTATTTCCTACTGTGGAGGAGACCACTAGCAGCTGTAACTCTTAGTAGGAATGTAGGCCGACTGCTGTATTCGAGACAGTTATAGGCTGACTGAGGACTACTGCTATCAGTCAGTACCATCATCATCATTAATCACCAACAACGCCATTCTCTGGCGTACAATTTTCATAATCAATTCTTGATTCAAACAATGAGTCTGAATGCTGCCTGAGTCTGATTGTCTGAAGATACGATATGGGCAGGCTTGGAGCGAGTGTGGGGGATCTGCTGCGTGCTGTATGGCATTACTGCAGAGACAGTGCAAGGAGCCCAAGAATCTGCAAGACGTGCCAAAGCTCACAGAGAGGAAAGCACATAGTTCAATCAGCTGGAGCTGAGCCAAACATGCCTGACTAGGAAAGGGTAGTGTGTGTGTGTGGTGGGGGTTATCCTGCAGGAAGGAGTCTGTAGATCCCATGACGTCTGGTACAGTCACTGTTAATATTATAGCCTCGTGACCTTCTCACACAAAACGGGTAATTGATTCTGCCTGAGTGCCTTTCAAATTCCCTCTCTTAACTGACCCAAATGTATGACTCTCTTAAAACTGTACAGTACAAACTGCAGAAGAAGATAGAAACTGTTACTCTAAGTTGATGTGGGTGCATACCTTGAGTCCTATACATTATGAGATGTTATAATGTTACTGTATTTCATTGCAGATAGTATTTTATTCTTTATCCAGCCAACCATTCCCTTCAATTTCAATCTCAGACACACTACTAGTCTCAATATCCAATCCAGCTGCAAAAATATCCAATCATCAGCCCAGTCCAAAGACTGTAAACAAACAGACAGATGACATACATTAAGGCCACCAGGCCATCTTCTGTGTGTCTATTTCTGGAGGCACTCCCTCTAACCCTCCCTTCCATCCCGTCTTGTTTTTTGGGCGGTCAATTTATGTCGTGCGAGGAGCAGGGACCCTGCCTGGTCCTGTTGTAGTTAGTCTGGTGTTGTCGTGGTCCCCTCCAGGAGGCCAGCCAAGGCCCCAGCCCATCTAGGCAGCCCAACCCAAGGCTTCAATTAGTCCAGAGCGATGGGGGAAGACGGTGGAGAGCGCATGTGAGCACCCCGCCTGACAGTTTGCAGAGCTGCAAGGAAGTGGGCTGAGAGTGGCGCCGACCAGCAGCCGCTGACTTTGGGTACTGCACAGACTGCTGTTCCCCATGCATGCACACACATGTGCACTGAACACTTATGATAGCTTAGATATGTAGTTTTGCACACTTACAGTTGAAGTCGGAAGCTTACATACACCTTATCCAGATACATTTAAACTCAGTTTTTCACAATTCCTGACATTTAATCAGAGTAAAAATTCCCTGTCTTATGTCAGTTAGGATCACCACTTTATTTTAAGAATGTGAAATGTCAGAATAATAGTAGAGAGAATGATTTATTTCAGCTTTTATTTCTTTCATCACATTCCCAGTGGGTCAGAAGTTTACATACACTCAATTAGTATTTGGTAGCATTGCCTTTAAATTGTTTAACTTGGGTCAAATGTTTCAGGTAGCCTTCCACAAGCTTCCCACAATAAGTTGGGTGAATTTTGGCCCATTCCTCCTGACAGAGCTGGTGTAACTGAGTCAGGTTTGTAGGCCTCCTTGCTCGCACACGCTTTTTCAGTTCTGCCCACAAGTTTTCTATAGGATTGAGGTCAGGGCTTTGTGATGGCCACTCCAATACCTTGACTTTGTTATCCTTAAGCCATTTTGCCACAACTTTGGAAGTATGCTTGGGGTCATTGTCCATTTGGAAGACACATTTGCGACCAAGCTTAAACTTCCTGACTGATGTTTGAGATGTTGTTTCAATATATCCACATAATTTTCCTGCCTCATGACACCATCTATTTTGTGAAGTGCTCCAGTCCCTCCTGCAGCAAAGCACCCCCACAACATGATGCTGCCACCCCCGTGCTTCACGGTTGGGATGGTGTTCTTCGGCTTGCAAGCTTCCCCCTTTTTCCTCCAAATATAACAATGGTCATTATGGCCAAACAGTTCCATTTTTGTTTCATCAGACCAGAGGACATTTCTCCAAAAAGCATGATCTTGTCCCCATGTGCAGTTGCAAACCGTAGTCTGGCTGTTTTATGGCGGTTTTGGAGCAGTGGCTTCTTCCTTGCTCAGCTGCCTTTCATGTTATGTCGATATAGGGCTTGTTTTACTGTGGATATACATACTTTTGTACCTGTTTCCTCCAGCATCTTCACAAGGTCCTTTGCTGTTGTTCTGGGATTGATTTGCACTTTTCGCGTTCTTAAGTGCGTTCATCTCTAGGAGACAGAACGCGTCTCCTTCCTGAGCGGTATGACGGCTGCGTGGTCCCATGGTGTTTATACTTGCATACTATTGTTTGTACAGATGAACGTGGTACCTTCAGGCATTTGGACATTGCTCCCAAGGATTAACCAGACTTGTGGAGGTCTACAATATTTTTTTCTGAGGTCTTGGCTGAGTTCTTTTGATTTTCCCATGATTTCAAGCAAAGAGGCACTGAGTTTGAAGGTTGGCCTTGAAATACATCCACAGGTACACCTCCAATTGAYTCAAATGATGTCAATTAGCCTATCAGAAGCTTCTAAAGCCATGACATCATTTTCTGCAATTTTCCAAGCTGTTTAAAGGCACAGTCAATTTAGTGTATTCTGACCCACTGGAATTGTGATACAGTGAATTATTAGTGAAAATAACCTGTCTGCAAACAATTGTTGGAAAAATTACTTGTGTCATGCACAGAGTAGATGTCCTAACCAACTTGCGAAAACTGTAGTTTGTTACCAGAAATTTGTGGAGTGGTTGCAAAATAAGTTTGAATGACTCCAACCTAAGTGTATGTAAACTTCAGATTTCAACTGTATGTGTACTTTGCATGCATGTTTGCACACACATGTGAGCACACGCATTTCCCAGGAAGAGTCACCTCACTCACACACACACACTGATACCCATGCACATGAATGCATAGCTTCATGTGCATAGCCTTTGTACTGTTGGTGACATGCACATAGAGTTTTCACACAGACACAAATTCAGGGCTCTGCTGGTGGACAATGACAAGTCAGGCCCCATGCAAATCATAGGTGGTGGATGGAATAACTCCACTTGGCAGTCGTAGGACATTCAATGGTTCATTTATTTTGGACGTGTTGGTGGTCTGTGGCTGTGAGATGTGGTGTGTTGCATACGTGGAAAGGAAAGAACCAGAGTTATTGTCATCACAGTGGGGTGCTGAGAGTTTCATAGAGTTATAATCGTCTTTGATAGCTTTGGCAATCAGCTGATTGGTTAAGCTTACTGTATTTTTCTATAGGGACCCTGTTCAGATCATATACCTACTATTCCATACAAATCAAAGGCTGCCTATGGCTGGCTTTGCTTACAGCATGTCTAGGCATGAATTAGAATCAGGCAGGGGAGTAGTCGCAAAATTCACTTGTTATGTTATGTGATGACATAAACTGCTACAACTACTGGAAAGGTAAGTTAGTCAGGAGACAGTTGAAACTTTGGAGCTTTGAAAAGGGAGACAGAGTAGACTAAAAGAGAGTGCAAATCTAGGTTAAATGGCACAACCACCACACTACCTCTGATACTAGTTGAGAGCCGTATCCTTTGGGAGTGAGATAGAATCTCCACACACATACTGTACACACGTACACGCAGAAACACTCATTCACATGCACCTACACACTCACACATACAGTACATTAGGAAAGTATTCAGACCCCTGGACTTTTCCACATCTTATTATGTTACAGCCTTATTCTAATATAAATAAAATATTTTTTCCTCATCAATCTACACACAATACCCTGTAATGACAAAGTGAAAACAGGTTTTTAGATTTTTTTGCAAATGTTTCCATTGATCATCCTTGAGATGTTGTACAACTTGATTGGAGTCCACCTKTGGTAAATTCAATTGGTTGGATATGATTTGGAAAGGCGCAGACCTGTCTATATACGGTCCCACATCTCACAGTGCATGTCAGAGCAAAAACCAAGCCATGAGGTCGAAAGAATTGTCCGTAGAGCTTCGAGACAGAGCTCCGAGATTGTGTCGAGGCCCAGATCTGGGGATGGATACAAAAACATTTCTGCAGCATTGAAGCTCCCCAAGAACACTGTGGCCTCCATCATTCTTAAATGGAAGAAGTTTGGAAACATCAAGACTCTTCCTAGAGCTGGCCGCCCAGCCAAACTGAGCAATTGGTGGAGAAGGGACTTGGTCACGGAGGTGGTCACTCTGACAGAGCTCCACAGTGCCTCTGTAGAGATGGGAAAACCTTCCAGAAGGACAACCATCTCTGCAGCACTCCACCAATCAGGCCTTTATGGTAGAGTGGCCAGACGGAAGCCACTCCTCAGTAAAAGGCACATGACAGCCCACTTGGAGTTTGCTAAAAGGCACCTAAAGGACTCTCAGACGACGAGAAACAAGATTCTCTGGTCTGATGAAAACAAGATTCAACTCTTTGGCCTGAATTTCAAGCGTCACGTCTGGATCCCTACGGTGAAGCATGGTGGTTGCAGCATCATGCTGTGTGGATGTTCTTCAGTGGAAGGTACTGGGAGACTAGTCAGGATCGGGGGAAAGATGAAGGGAGCAAAGTACAAAGAGATCCTTGATGAAAACCTGCTCCAGAGCGCTCAGGATCTCAGATTGTGGTGAAGGTACATCTTCCAACAGGACAACAACCTTAAACACACCATCAAGACAACGCAGGAGTGGCAAGTCTCTGAATGTCCTTGAGTCCTTGAGTGGCCCAGCTAGAGCGCGGATTTGAACCCGATCGAACATCTTTGGAAAGACCTGAAAATAGCTGTACAGTGACACTCCCCATCCAACCTGACAGAGCGTGAGAGGATCTGCAGAGAAGAATGGGAGAAACTCCCCAAATACAGGTGTGCCACGCTCGTAGCGTCATACCCAAGAATACTCAAGGCTGCCAAAGGTGCTTCAACAAAGTATAAAGTAAAGGGTCTGAATACTGTTTTCACTTTGTTATTATAGGGTATTTTGTTTAGATTGATGAGGGGAATAAAACGTTATACATTTTAGAATAAATTGAATACATTTTAGAATAAGGCTGTGACGTAACAAAAATGTTGAAAAAGTCAAGGAGTCTGAATACTTTCCGAATGCACTGTATGCACGCACACACGCAGCACATACACGCACACACACAAACTAGCTCTGACACACTTCAATGCACTGCTCTGCTGTTCCTGCAGTGTCCACCTAATGTAAGCCTAGTCATGGCTGAGCAGGTCTATATAATATTGGCGAAGTTGTGACCATGAGGGCAGTCAGTCGAGTCAATACATGTGCGTCCCAAATACACCATATTTCCTAAGGGGCCTGGTCAAAAGTAGTGCCATATGAATGGAGTAGGGTGCCATTTGGGACGCAAAAATAGTGTTGTCGAAGTGGAGTATGAGTTAGAGCGAGAGACTGGGAGTGATTAGAAGTCTTTGTTGTCTGGCCTGTAACACACTCCCCCATACATACAGTCAGTAAATTGGTCACCACCTCCAGTTTTAGCACAGTCAAGTGTAACACAACAGCAGGCCCACAATCCATCAGATACCATCCCAGTATCTTCTGTCCCTCCTTCCTACCCTGCTATGTGTTGGAGCTGTTGAGCCTTGTTGTTCTGTTGGCAGGTCGGAAAAGTAATAATGAAACGTTATTTCGTAATGACTGTAATATTACATTGCATCTCTGTAATGGTACAAATGTAATCTAGGCCTACATTTGTTGCACGGTTATTGGTTACATATGATTAGTAAAAGCCTTTGATCTGCACACTGCTTTACATCTATATAACCTCTATGGTAATGTATAATTCTAATACTATAGCTCCTGCAGAGTAAGGTAAATTTGTAAGTCGCTCTGGATAAGAGCGTCTGCTAAATGACTTAAATGTAAATGTAAATGGCATCCAGTAACCATAAAAAGGTATTTACATGACGCTGGGTGGCAAAGACGGCCCAAAATCAAACAGTGCATGGCATTGTGCAGTGATCCCAAAATTGAACTTTCTATTTCTGCGCCGCTACCTTTGTTCTTCCTCCGAAAGGGGACCTCCCCTCCCTCTTCATCCCCTCCTCCTCTCCTCCCTAATTAAACAACAAGTGAATGGAGGGAGGGAGAAGGGGAGCAGGGAGGAGGAAAAGTTCTATGGAACTGGGGCCACCACTTACCAATCCAGACTTGAAGAGCTCCTCCCAGAAACAGCCTTGTGCAAACTTGTGAAATTGTTTGGCAGAGCTGGATTTATTATTACTGTACGTGTGACAGCCCTAATCAGTGTCTGTAACGGGCGCTTGAGCAGGTCAGAACACACAAGACAATGGCGGCGATTATGCCCTGCCCTGGTTGAGACTCATCAGTGGGGATTGGGTTTGTGTTTAGGGTCAGAAGGTAGGAGGTTCCAGAATAGTGGTGGTAGTTGAGGAATTCCTGGTCAGTATCCAGTGTATTCTGAGAAATTACAGTATTTCCTAGAATTGATTGAACCCAATATATTATGAACAATATGCATGGAAATTCAACGAGAGGTCTCTCTCTCTCCAGTGTATTCTGTAATTATGATGTATGTTATTCTGTACAAGAGACTACTGGATAGATCTTATGAAAGGTGCACGCGTTGAACCCTGTGATGGAAACTTATGGACAATGTGCTCAATACACACAATGAGTGGGACTTTCTCTCTCTCTCTCTCTCTCTCTCTCTCTCTCTCTCTCTCTCTCTCTCTCTCTCTCTCTCTCCCCTCTCCCTCACCCTCCTCGCCTGCTCCTCTCCCTCCCTCCCTCTCCCTCTCTCTCTCTCTCTCTGTCTCTTTCTCTTTCTGTCTTTGTTAACTGAAAATGAGGATGCTATTATTACTTGTCTGAAATATTGCAATCTCACAATCTGTTCTCGTAAAACATCTACCCTCCCCAGAGAATTCCCTTCTATTATTTTAGTATTGTCTGCTTCTCCGGACTTTGGATTCCCCAAATTCCTTTTTCTCTGTGGCCCACTCAGACTAAATAAGACACCTACACTCCCTTCCTCCCCTCCCCGGGAATTCTTCACTTTCACCACCTGTCCAAGGACAGTAGGGGGTTTCTCTCCCTTCCCACCTTCCCCCTCTCCTCCACTCTCCTCACCCTGCAATTTGTACCTCAGTTTCACCACCGGGCCAGTCAAAGACAGACCTGTACAGACCTGCACCGCCCAGAGAGAGCAGAGGAACACTTCCTGGTTTCTCCAAGTGCAAATGACATGTTCCTGTGTTGTCTTTAGGGTTCATCATCCAATCAGACAATAAACTGCCTTGTGACATCATCAACATTTGCACGATTTGCAGCGATGGTCTTGATGATCCAGGACCAACAGTGCAAAAGACAATCCAGGACTGACACAGCGCACAAGACGATCCAGGATCGACACAGTACACAAGACGATTCAGGATCGACACAGTACACAAGACGATTCAGGATCGATACAGTGTACAAGACGATCCAGGACCAACACAGTACAGTGAGTGCACAAGACAATCCAGGATCGTTCCAGTGCACAAGCCAATCCAGGAAGGACAGAGTCATATGACAATCCAGGACAGATCATCTTCTAATCAATAATTATTTTAATACTGCTTTTGTGCAAGTGTGTATGTCTGTGCATTCTATTTTTGTGATCCAATCTCTCTTACCCTTTCTCCGAAGTGTTTCCTGTGCAGGTTAGCTGACATACCCCCTAGATGCCATGTCCGTGCCCCAAGTGGAAATCGAATTAGCATAATACTAAAAATCTCCATCAGTATCCGTCTGTTTAAGAAAGAGATATCAGTTTTTTGGGCATGGGCTGCGTCTCAATCCACTGCATCAGCCAATGGCGGCCTTCCGCATCTTTGGTGGAAGGTGGCCGAGCTATAGCAGTGTTTGTCAGACCATGAGATATTCAGAAAATCGGTCTTCTCACGAAAACGTTTGTAGCATCCAAACTAATATGACCACTCTATGGAAAGAGGAGTTTTGTTCTACSCCCCCCCCCCCCCCACCTCCCGTCTGAACTCGGTACCACGGATCTGCCAACTTCTGTTTGTAGTTTGGGCTAAACGCTAATATGACCCCTCTATGGATGCACACACATGCCTCACAAGACTTGTACCAGTTAAAACATTTTATGGATGTATATATGGAAGTAGTTTAGTGCCTAAGGAAATGTGTTAAATATGTGTAAAAAAATGTATAGTTTTCTGATCTTTCTTATTTCTCTCAGATGTAGGACAGACACTTCAAGACAGACTATCTTTAGATTTGTTTATGACTATCTGTTTTTCCATGTATGAATCTGTTCAATGTGTTTGTTTCTATAGGCTAATAGCAGTAAGGCCAAATTCAATGTTTAATCAAATCATTTTTTTATATATATTTTTGATAGCTAAAGGGGTCCTAAAATTCAAAATCRAATAGCTAATGGTACATGGTATGACCATCTTAAAACAATTCCATATGTTAGCTTAGTAGAACTCCACTCCCTCCAGTTTAGACTCTTAAGGATTTGTGTGTTACTAGCACCCTCTTCTGGTTTCCTGGAGGAACAACAGACATACAAATCAGACATACTGCCAAACTCAACAAATATCTCATTCTGTGGTACCTGAATTGAAAGTCAGATCTCTCTCTCTCTTTCTCTTTCTCTCTCTCTCTCCCTCTCTCTCTCTACTTTTTGAGAATAAATAAATGTACCAATGACATTACTTTTCCCTTTTGTTTATTTACATCTAACATTGAAAATGTAATTTCTAATATACAAATGAACTGTTCATGTCACTTGCTGCAGGATCAATATGACACTTCATTATTATTCCAAATGTGAGATAGTAAAGGTATTATGAGGTACAGACTGTAGATGATACACTACATGACCAAAAGTATGTGGACATCTGCTCGTCGAACACCTCTTTCCAAAATCATGGGCATTAATATAGAGTTGGTCCCTCCTTTGCTGCTATAACAGCCTCCACTCTTCTGGGAAGTCTTTCCACTAGATGTTGGAACATTGTTGTGGGGACTTGCTTCCATTCAGTCACAAGAGCATTAGTGAGGTCGGGCACTGGTGTTGGGCGATTAGGTCTGGCTCGCAGTTCTTCCACCTCAATCTCGACAAACCATTTCTTTATGGACCTCGCTTTGTGCAAGGGGGCATTATCATGCTGAAACAGGAAAGGACCTTCCCCAAATTGTTGCCACAAAGGTGGAAGCACAGAATCGTCTACAATGTCATTGTATGCTGTAGAGTTAAGATTTCCCTTCACTGGGAAAAAAAACAAAAAACAGCCCAGACCATTATTCCTCCTCCGCCAAACTTTACAGTTGCCACTATACGTTGGGACAGGTAGCATTGTCCTGGCATCCGCCAAACCCAGATTTGTCCGTCGGACTGCCAGATGGTGAAGCGTGATTCATCACTCCAGATAACGCATTTCCACTGCTCCAGTGTCCAATGGCGGCAAGCTTTACTGCACTCCTGCCGACACTTGGCATTGCGCATGGTGATCTTAGGCTTGTGTGCGAGTTCTCGGCTATGGAAACCCATTTCATGAAGCTCCCGACGAACATGTTCTTGTGCTGACGTTGCTTCCAGAGGCAGTTTGGAACTCGGTAGTGAGTGTTGCAACCGAGGACAGACGTTTTTACGCACTACGTGCCTCAGCACCTGTTCTGTGAGCTTGTGTGGCCTACCACTTCACATCTGAGCTGTTGTTGCTCCTAGACGTTTCCACTTCACTATAACAGCACTTACAGTTGACCGGGGCAGCTCTAGTAGGGCATAAATTTGACAAACTGACTTGTTGGAAAGGTGGCATACTATGACGGTGCCATGTTGAAAGTCACTGAACTCTTCAGTAAGGCCATTCTACCGCCAATGTCAGTCTATGGAGATTGCATGGCTGTGTGCTCGATTTTATACACCTGTCAGCAACGGGTGTAGCTGAAATAGCCGAATCCACTAATTTGAAGGGGTGTCCACATACTTTTGTATATAAAGTGTATAACTAGCACATCATGAGAAAAATATGAAAAAATACAATGACAATGTACATAAACAATGACTGTATAATATTTCAACAAAGCCGTATTGGATTAGATGGTCCCTGTCCAGATTATTTGACATAAAGAAATAAGTGATCAGGAAAGTCAATTTAGACAAAAATGTGTTTTAAAAGTTGAGCTTGATTGATCTCACACGGTGCATTGAGTGGGCAATGTTAATACATTTGCACTTTTCCATTTAGCTCAATAATCACCTATTGTTCCAACACAAAGAAATCTATGAATTCCAAATGAAATATATAATACAAATGTCCTCTAATGTATATATATATATATATATGTAAATATTTATATTAATAATGAGACATTCCAATATATAGTTAGAGGCAATAATATACCACCAAAAATACAATTGAAAACAATTATTTGAGACTAGCCAGAGGAAAAACAAACAGTGATGTATCAATGTTTAAACATTCTTCCAGACAAAGTTTTACTGAATTAAGTAATAAAGGAGTTTGAAGTACAAGTAATGAACTAATTAGATAAACTAATCATATAATATATTAGGGTTTACATATAAAATAATGGTCTGTGGTTTAATTCATCCTAACACTCCCCATCCAGATCATAGCATTTGTGTGTATTTTAGTTTTGATAATGGTTAAACTCACATACGTTTCCAGAGTTAGCAACATCAAAGTTCAAGGGAAATTATTGGGATAGTAAAACATGAGTTCAGGGATGTTTGAAGTCAATAGATATTACTTTTATAATAGTATTTGATGCATTTACAAAAAAAGTTTTTCATTAAGTTTTTCATTAAGTATTTTTCATTACCCTTTTTAATAGCTTGAGTAATGCTTTATTTATATTGTTTCTTTCATTTTGGTTAAATATTAGACACGACAAACCCTTACATGCCAGGCTTCTAGGGTCCCCTTGAGCATAGTATCACACCATACAGAGCATGTTGAGAATAGGAATATGTAACTAACTTTAGTATAGTATCACACCATACAGAGCATGTTGAGAATAGGAATATGTAACTAACTTTAGTATAGTATCACACCATACAGAGCATGTTGAGAATAGGAATATGTAACTAACTTTAGTATAGTATCACACCATACAGAGCATGTTGAGAATAGGAATATTTAACTAACTTGTAAAGAGCTGGGATACATAAAACTGTAAACCCCACAGAAATGCAAACACCTGTATTAGTTCTATAACAATAAATGAAAATGAAATACACATTATAATATACCTGTAGTATTCTATGTTTCCCTGCATACACACCCCTAATGCTCATCATTAGGAGAGTCTATTAGAAAATGAAGTCAAAGGAAGTTTTGAGTTTTCATTCGACTCAAGAAATATTTGATTGAGTCCCCTGTCCTGCTGATGGTCCACAGCTCCCTCTGTGCTGTGACTAGGAGTTTACTTGGATAGGTGGTGGAGTTGCATGCTCGTTATCAAGAGAAATCTATCCAATGTCCAGTTATCCATTGTTCGTTGTATCCCATTCTTAGGTGGTGGAAACATAGAAATAGAGACTCACAGAACTCATTCTAGTTCTGTGGGTGGAACTCTTTTCCACTGCCTTCCAGTCCAACGTAATAAGTCCTGGGTCATAACCCTCAGGTTGTGGGTTGTACAATACAGTTTCCAGTTTTAGAAACAGCCCCATTAGCCAATCAGCTAGCAGCGTGGCAGGTCTACTTGGTCTTCTGGGAGCCAATCATCACCTTGGAGACGAAGTTGACAATGGCGCTGGCGGGCTGCTCGGGGTCGTGCTCGGCAAACAGGTGGCACACATTGTCCTGCCCACTGCCCGTCTTCCTCGCCACAAAGCCAAAGATCTTTGCTGAAGTGCAGCCATCTTTTTTGCACCTAAGAATGGTTGGGGGAAAGAACACAAGAAGAACATACTGTCAGCAAGGTGTCATACAAACAGTATAAAGTGATGATATTAGCCCCACCGTACTCTTATTTCAAATTATGTTTATTCTGGCATCTTTACTCACTTCCGATCTTGAGGATCCAATGCACAGAAGATGACAGTGTTCACTGCATAATGCCTTCTGAAGAATAACCTGGAAAGAAGAGGGGGAGGAGGGAAAAAGAGAAATGCATATTATTACTGTATACTACTTTACTTTTGACACTACTTTATCAACGCACATAAATGCTAACCAGAACAATTGTTGATTCTGTTTTGCTAGTCTCCAGTGAGTTTTGTTAAATATTTTGCTAATGAGATTTCAATCCCTTTCATAAGTATTGTTGTTAACCCATATGTATCATTTTATATTAGCTTTATATGCATTCCTAATGTGACCATACATATTATGTGTGTGTTTGTGTCTGTCTTTCTGTCTGTGTATTCTCCATGACTCACTTCCTCTGGTTGTCGGTGAGGGTGATACCCTGTGAGGAGACTTTGAAGTGGACCACGGTGGAGGTGGGAAGAGGGTCTGAACCCAGAGGGTCTGAGCCCAGCGTCACACTGGTGGCCTTCTGCACAGCCTGGTACCCCGTCAGAGACTCCATCTCCACCGAGCCCAGGAACCACACGTTACATGCTGCAGAGAAACATACACGTTACTCACTGATGAAACACACACAGGAACCACACAGTACACACTGCAAGACCAAATGCATGTTATCTACACAATCACTAAGGAACCGAGGTCGTTGTTGTTGTTGCTCAATACTTCATTATGAGCCTTTAATATAATCCCCATTGATTCATCTAATAGTCATGCACCTGTATAAACATGTGCGTAATGATGATTTGTGGTTAGTAAAAGGATTTAAGCCCTACCTGCTCCTTGTTTGAGCAGCTCAGCAGCAGAGTTGGTGATAGATTGTGTAGTAGTATTCTCCACCATGTCTTCAAGAGGATCTATGGACATTGGGGGGAAAAAAATATTTTCTATACAATGTAATGAAGAAAGTGATAAAGGAGGGATAAAGGAGGCATTGATATATCACTGAATTAATCTCTCTACTGGCCCTGCCACTGATGACGTGAGTTTATAGCTACCATGTAGAGGCAATTCATCTAAGTTGACAAGAGTTGCATGCACAGGCTAATAAATCACATAATTTACGGTACCAGTCAAAAGTTTGGACACACCTACTCATTCAAGAGTTTTTCTGTATTTTTACTATTTTCTACATTGTAGAATAATAGTGAAGACATCAAAACTATGAAATAACACATATGGAATCATGTAGTAAACAAAAAAGTGTTAAACAAATCAAAATATATTTTATTTTGAAAGCTGTCATCAAGGCAAAGGGTGGCTACTTTGAAGAATCTCAAATATAACGTATATTTTGATTTGTTTAACACTTTTTTGGTTACTACATGATTCCATATGTGTTATTTCATAGTTTTGATGTCTTCACTATTATTCTACAATGTAGAAAATAGTAAACAATTTATAAAAACCCTTGAATGAGTAGGTGTGTCCAAACTTTTGATTGTTACTGTATATATATATCATTCTAAACTGCACTGCAATTTATAGCCCTGTCACATTTAGTTGCACAGAGAGAAGAGAGAGTAGTGTTAATTTCTCTCGCTTTTCCACGGGACACAATATGTTTTGTCAAATACAACACTCTCTGTGTGAATGTAAAATCTGTTCTGTTGATGATACTAAGATGTAGCTTCTCACCTCTGTCAGGTATGATGAGTTTGCAGGGCAGGGCCAGGGGAGTAATTGAGTGCTGGCACACCAACGCTGTTAAACTTCCTGGAAAACAAAAACAATAGAAAACATACTATAAACATCATAGCAATTTAGAGTTGTGATGAGCTTTCAACATAAGGTCTGAAGGTCTGAAGCGCAGTTGTGTTGATTATCCAGTAGAGGGAACTCTGAAACATGTCAAATTATTTAGCTGGTTACACAGAGTAACCAGCAGAGGTCCCCACTGTTTTACCACTGTCCTCAATCGAGTATGTAAAGTGTGCTAGAGAAGAGACACTCACCAAAGTAGGGTTCATTGGGACAGCCCTTCAACCGAACTCCTTTCTGTGAACATTCAATCAGGAAGTGACGGACCAGCTCATTGGACAGATCTCCTCCTATCAGAAAGAGAGAGAGAGCGAGAGAGCGAGAGAGCGAGAGAGAGAGAGAGAGAGAGAGAGAGAGAGAGAGAACGTTATGATACACAGTAATTTAATAAATGCTCATAACATGTGTATAACCCGTAACAATGCACTATACCTGTTGGCTGTAATGAGGGTTAGGGTTTGTGTTACCGGTGTCTAAGTTCTATTACCCCTGTTAACTCCTATTCCTGAATTCTAAGAGTTACATAAATCTTATCCAATCACTGCTGAGATAAGTGTTATTATGATTTAACAACAGCGTGTCCGAGGGGCATGAGGATCTGAGGAATGTCCTCCAGTACAAAGGGACCTGAGAAAATCCTTCATCTGGAGTCGGCTCGGGATTCAATCTCTTAAGGAGTCACAAAGTAAAGCTGAAGGTGTGGAGAGGGACTGCGTCATAATGTTACTATAGGTGCTAGCCTGCTGCAAGCTTAGGGGGCGAGCGACACCAGAACAAAAGGAGAAAGGGGTCAGGGCTCAGTGGGTTGTGCTCTGGGCTGGGCATAGGGGCACCAGTGTCGTTCAGCGTGCTGTGTTTTAGGGACCACCCGCTGTAGATGTCTGACTGACAACACTTTCACTCGATTGTACATGTAAGATTGATGCACACTCGATTTGGAAATTACGGCCTGCACTCTGTTCACAGGTGCTAAGTACTCTCGGCCAGCAAACGCTATTGGTGTTTCTGAGGCCTTACAGGATTACTATCAGCACCCATTTTCTTTCTTTCCCAGAGAGCAACACAAACACATTCCAGGAGTATTCACATTAGTTGATCATGTTCCTTTGGGTTAGTGTTAGGGCTGGTACAATTACCGTATAATTATGTAATCGACGATTCTGGATGAAGACATTCATGAAAATAAAATAACCGTCATAAGCGTAAATTTGTTTGGAATGAACAGCTGACTGAAGATGTGACGGCCGGGCATTCGTGCGGTTGAGTCCGTTTCAGCGATAACATGAACTCTTTACAACGTGATTAAACTTTGTTGCTCCTTGCTGAAACAAGCAAGGTGTTGTAGCAAACAAGTCTTTGGTTGCCTAGGATACGCCCCCCCCCCCTGCAGCAGCAGGATCGGAGGAGAGGAGCTTTAAAAAAAAAAACTATTAAAAGATAACACTTTTTTTTTCTATTCAAACAATTATAACGTTGACCGTGGTCATTTGGCTAACCAATATGACCAATAACAATCATCCAAAATTCCATGAACGTCACAGCCCTAGTTAGGGTAGAAGTTTGGGGTAAAAAATATCAAGCTTAGTGTTCTRTAGGCCTATTCCTAGAAATATGTCTGAATATGACTTCAGATTATCATAATGATTTATCTTTTCTTTAGAAGTCCCTTATGTTTGTTTTCAATTGAAATATAGCCAGATTCACATACCGCCCCAACAGATCCACAGATGACGCAATCTCAATCACACTCCACACCGCCCTTTACCACTTGSACAAAAGGAACACCTATGTGAGAATGCTRTTCATTGACTACAACTCAGCGTTCAACACCATAGCACTCACAAATCTCATCACTAAGCTAAGGATCCTGGGACTTAACACCTCCCTCTGCAACTTGATCCTGGACTTCCTGACGGGCCACCCCCAGGTGGTAAGGGTAGGCAACAACACATCTGCCACGCTGATCCTCAACACAGGGGCCCCTCAGGGGTGTGTGCTTAGTACCCTCCTGTACTCCCTGTTCACCCACGACTGCGTGGCCAAGCAGGACTCCAACACCATCATTAAGCTTGCTGACTACACGATAGTGGTAGGCCTGATCACCGACAGCGATGAGATAGCCTATAGRGAGGAGGTCAGAGACCTGGCAGTGTGGTGCMRGGACAACAACCTCTCCCTCAATGCTGATCGTGGACTATAGGAAAAGGAGGGCCGGACAGGCCCCCATTAACATCGAAGGGGCTGAAGTGGAGCGGGTCGAGAGTTTCAAGTTCCTTGGTGTCCACATCACCAAAGAAGTATCATAGTATGGCAACTGCTCGGCATCTGACCGTAAGGCGCTACATCCCTGGGGCCAAGCTTCCTGCCATCCAGGACCTATATACTAGGCGGTGTCAGAGGAAGGCCCAAAAAATTGCCAAAGACTCCAGTCACCCAAGTCATAGACTGTTTGTTCTCTCTGCCACCGCACGGCAAGAAGTACATGAGCACCAAGTCTAGCACCAAAAGGCTCCTTAACAGCTTCTACCCTCAAGCCATTAGACTGCTGAACAACTAATCAAATGGCCACCCGGACTATTTGCATTGTTTTTACACCACTGATATTCGCTGTTAATTATCTATGCATAGTCACTTTACAAATTACCTTGACTAACCTGTATCCCCGCACATTGACTCGGTACCGGTATACCCTGTATATAGCCTCGTTATTGTTATGTCATTTTCTTGTGTTACTTTCTGATTAGATTACATTTTTTTACTTTAGTTTATTTAGRAACTATTTTCTTAACTCTATTTCTTTAACTGCATTATTGGTTAAGGGCCTGTAAGTAAGCATTTCACRAAAAGGTCTACACCCGTTGTATTCGGCGCATGTGACAAATGCAATTTGATTTGAAATGGCATCGGCCATAAAAAAAAGACATTAGTTCCAGGAAGAGCTGCATGCCATGAACAAAGCAACATTGCATGACAGGCTATTTCTGAATTGAATTGTGGCTGTATTTCAATGTGCTTTTTAAAACATTAACTGTGCTGCTGAAAAAAACTGCATAAACCAGGATAAATTCCAATCTGGTCCATGGTGGTCTAAGCTGGTCGGATGCTGGTCAAGCTGGTCTGACCAGCATGGTCTAACTGGTTCTGCTGGCCAACCGGTGCGGGTCGTAGCACCCGCCCCGCCCACGGATCCGGCCATGGAGCTGGGTTGGTCGCCATGCCTGGACTGGGCACCGGCGCAGAGGAGAGCTCCTGTCCTGGACACTGGCCATGCCAGGACTGGACACCCGCCCGGACCGGGCATCGGTGCAGAGGAAGACTCCTGCCATGGAGCGGGGCTGGACACCGTGCCTGGACTGGGCACCGGCGCAGAGGAAGGCTCCTGCCATGGAGCGGGACTGGACACCGTGCCCGGACTGGGCACCGGCGCAGAGGAAGGCTCCTGTCCTGGAGCGGGACTGGACACCGTGCCTGGATTGGGCACCGGCGCAGAGGAAGGCTCCTGCCATGGAGCTGGACTGGACACCGTGCCTGGACTGGACACAGGTGCAGAGGAAGGCTCCTGCCCTGGAGCGGGACTGGACACCGTACCCCTACTGGGCATCGGCGCAGAGGAAGGCTCCGGCCTTGGAGCTGGACTGGAACACCGGCGCAGAGGAAGGCTCCTGCCCTGGAGCTGGACTGGGGAGGCGCACTGGAGGCCGGGTGCGGGGAGCTGGCACCGGACGTACCGGGCTGGGAGACGCACTGGAGGCCTGGTGCGTGGAGCCGGCACAGGTGGCACCGGACTGGTGACACGCACTTCAAGGCGAGTGCGGGGAGCTGGCACAGGAAGTACCGGACTGGGGAGGCGCACTGGCGGCCTGGTGTGTGGAGCCGGCACAGGTGGCACCGGCTGGGGAGGCGCACTTCAGGGCGAGTGCGGGGAGCTGGCACAGGACGTACCAGACTAGGGAGGCGCACTGGAGGCCTGGTGCGTGGAGCCGGCACAGGTGGCACCGACTGGTGACACGTACTTCAGGGTGAGTGCGTGGAGCTGGCACAGGACGTTCCGGACTGGGGAGGCGCACTGGAGGCCTGGTGCGTGAAGCTGGCACAGGTGGCACCGGACTGGTGACACGTACTTCAGGGTGAGTGCGGGAGCTGGCACAGGATGTACCGGACTGGGGAGGCGCACTGGCGGCCTGGTGCGTGGAGCCGGCACAGGTGGCACCGGACTGGTGACACACACTTCAGGAAGGGTGCAGAGAGCTGGCACAGGACTCAGAGACTGCTGACAGGCTCTTTAGGTCGGATTCCGTGCAGAACACACCTACATAACATTTATCTCATCTCTATCTCTCTCCCAACTTCTCCATCGCCTCCTGACGGTCTTTGGCTCTTCAGGGTGAGTACGAGGAGCTGGCACAGATGGCACCGGACTGATGACCCACTCTTCCACTCTCCGCTGCTTAATGTAAATGAATTACTTAAAAATCATACAATGTGATTTCTGGATTTTGTTTTTAGATTCCGTCTCTCACAGTTGAAGTGTACCTATGATAAAAATTACAGACCTTACATGCTTTGTAAGTAGGAAAACCTGCAACATCGGCAGTGTATCAAATACTTGTTCTCCCCACTGTATATTATGATCCCCAATTAGAGGCAACGATTACCAGCTGCCTCTAATTGGGAACCATACAAACCAGCCACATAGAAAATAAATGACTAGACACCCCCCTAGTCACGCTCTGACCTAAACACCATAGAGAACGAGGGCCCTCTTATGGTCAGGGCGTGACAGTCGTATTCAGCACAAAAAGTTAATTGCTTTGCCACATTTTTTTGCAGTATTACTTTAGTGCCTTGTTGCAAACAGGATGCATGTTTTGGAATATTTTTATTCTGTACAAGCTCCCTTGTTTTCACCATTGGTGGAAAAAGTACTCAATTGTCATACTTAAGTGAAAGTAAATGTACCTTAATAGAAAATGTGAAAGTCACCCAGTAAAATATTACTTGAGTAAGAGTCTAACAGTATTTGGTTTTAAATATACTTAAGTATCAAAAGTAAAGTATAAACCATTTCAAATTCCTTAAATTAAGCAAACTAGATGGCACAAAAACATTTTTTTTTACTTAAGTACTTTACACCACTGGTGTAGTAACTGTGGAGTAACTACAATACTGTTGCTCCATCCTCAGTTTTCTCCTATCACAGCCATTAAACTCTGTAACTTTTTAAAAGTCACCATCGGCCTCATGGTGAAATCCCTGAGCAGTTTCCTTCCTCTCCGGCAACTGAGTTAGGAAGGACGCCTGTATCTTTGTAGTGACTGGGTGTAGTGTATTGATACACCATGCAAAGTGTAATTAATAAYGTCACCATGCTCAAAGGGATATTCAATGTCTGTTACCAATAAATGCCCTTCTTTGTGAGGCATTGGAAAACCTCCCTGGTCTTTGTGGTTAAATCTGTGTTTGAAATTCACTGCTCGACTGAGGGACCTTACAGATAATTGCATGTGTGGGGTACAGAGATGAGGTAGTCATTTAAAACTCATGTTAAACACTATTACTGCACACAGAGTCCATACAACTTATTATGTGACTTGTTAAGCAAATCTTTATCCTGAACTGATTTAGGCTTGACATAACACAGGGGTTAAATACTTATTGACTCAAGATATTTTAGCTTTTCATTTTTATTTAATTTGTAAAAATGTTTAAAAATATACATATTGACATTATTCTACTTTGACATTATAGGGTACTGTGTGTAGCCCAGTGACCAAAAACAATCTCAATGTAATCCATCTTAAATTCAGGCTGTAACGCAACAAAATGTGGAAAAAGTAAAGGGGTGTGAATACTTTCTGAAGGCTCTGTATATGTACTGTTAAAGAGACTGAACATAGGATATGAAAGTATGTGAATGTATATTTTTCAACCAAGCATTGTTATGAACCAGATAATTGACCCTTTATTCTTTTGGGGGAAAAAATGTTTATTACATTCTATTAAAATGTAATAAAATGAAACCAGGCAACTTAATCTTGTCTCATAATTTTCCTGTTCTACAGGAAACATTAAATGTTKTTTTTTTTATTACAGGAAATTTGCTTTAAAACTGCAACATTTTCTCAGCCTCATGGTAAAATGTGTAAATAGCATGAGATTAGCTATAAAACTGCAAATTCTTCTTTCTCCCCCATGGCAAAAAAACTAAAAGTTAAACTACTAAAAAAACATTGTCCCAGGAGGTTGCCCCCCCAGGCAACACATTGTTCGTGCGCGGCTTGCATGCAAGGCACACGTGATCTACCAGTGGACTGAACTTTTTTGTCGATCTGGTAAACAATTGGATAGGTCTTTATGATTCAACAGCATCACCTTCAATCTATCCTGATAGTATTTGAGTCACATATACAGTGCATTTGGAAAGTATTCAGACCGCTTGACTAATTACCATATTTTRTTACATTACAGCCTTATTCTAAAATTGATTAAATTGTGTTTTCCCTCATCAATCTACACACAATACTACATAATTACAAAGCAAATACATGTTTTTATAATTATTTGCAAAAAAAATWWAAAAAAWAAATGTCATTTTACATTTACATACTGTAAGTATTCAGACCCTTTAATCAGTACTTTGTTGAAGCACCTTTGGCAGCTATTACAGCCTCGAGTCTTGGGTATGACGCTACAAGCTTGACACACCTGTATTTGGGGAGTTTCTCCAATTCTTCTCTGCATATCCTCTCAAGCTCTGTCAGGTTGGATGGGGAATGTCGCTGCACAGCTATTTTCAGGTCTCTCCAGAGATGTTAGATCGAGTTCAAGTCTGGGCTCAGGCTGGGCCACTCAAGGACATTCAGAGACTTGTCCCAAAGCCACTCCTGCGTTGTCTTGGCTGTGTGCTTAGGGTCATTGTCCTGTTGGAAGGTGAACCTTCGCCCCAGTCTGAGGTCCTGAGCGCTCGGGAGCAGGTTCTCATCAACGAGCTCTCTGTACTTTGCTCCGTTCATCTTCCCCTCGATCCTGACTAGCCTCCCAGTCCCTGTCGCGGAAAAACATCCCCACAGCATGATGCTGCTACCCCCATGCTTCACCGTAGGGACGGTGCCAGGTTTCCTCCAGACGTGATGCTTGGCATTCAGGCCGAGGAGTTCAATCTTGGTTTCATCAGACCAGAGAATCTTGTTTCTCATGGTCCAAAAGTCTTTAGGTGCTCTTTTGTCAAACTCCAAGTGGGCTGTCATGTGCCTTTTATTGAGGAGTGGCTTCCATCTGGTCATTCTACCATAAAGACCTGATTGATGGAGTGCTGCAGAGATGGTTGTCCTTCTGGAAGGTTCTCCCATCTCCATAGAGGAACTCTGGAGCTCTGTCAGAGTGACCATCGGGTTCTTAGTCACCTCCCTGACCAAGGCCCTTCTCCCCCGATTGTTCAGTTTGATCGGGTGACCAGCTCTAGGAAGAGTCTTGTTGCAACCAAACTTCTTCCATTTAAGAATGATGGAAGCCACTGTGTTCTTTTGGACCTCCATTGCTGCAGAACTTTTTTGGTATCCTTCCGCAGATCTGTGGACAATCTACGGACAATTCCTTTGACCTAATGGCTTGTTTTTTGCTGACATGCATTGTCAACTGTCGGACCTTATATAGACAGGTGTGTGCCTTTTCAAATCATGTCCAATCAATGGAATTTACCACAGGTGGACTCCAATAAAGTTGTAGAAACATCTCAAGGATGATCAATGGAATCAGGATGCACCTGAGCTCAATTTCGAGGCTCATAGCAAAGGGTCTGAATAAGGTATTTATGTTTTTTATTTTAAATACGTTTGCAAAAATTTCAAAAAACCTGTTTTTGTTTTATCATTATGGGGTATCGTGTGTAGATTGATGAGGGAAAAGGTAATTTAATTCATTTTAGAATAAGGCAGTAACGTAACAAAATGTGGAAAAGGTGAAGGGGTCTGAGTACTTTCCGAATGCACTGTACATTGCCCGCACTGCCCATCCCCCACTGAAATGGACTCCAACATGGCTAGTTGCTGTTCAGCACGTGGACTTGTTTTAGTAGAAGACGCACGCGGCCTTACTGCTGCTGGATATTACTTGCAAGTAGCARCATTGGATATTTGCATTGATTATTGGTGTTATTGGTATAGCTAGAATGTGTAGTTATTTCTATAATGTTAGTAACATTTCATAAAACACTATTGTAGCCTGTGTATATTAGCCTAAAGAAAAGGATTAGGATTAGGAAGCGTGTACGTACACATGCATATACACACACTCTCATTCAAATACACACATACAAGGACACACAGATATGTAAATAGTGCCAGACATGCACTCAAACATATAAAGTTGGCCTTGCTGTTATRATTTTAGTTGTCCTWGATGTCCCTTGTTTTTTTTGCATTGTTGTTTTCTGTTTTCTTTTGTCTTTTTCTTTTTTCTCATGAGTTCATTTTCTTAGTTGTTGGTGCATTGCGGGGGGCCYGCAATAAAAAAAAATATATTTTCTTGTTTTTTTCTTAGGGGGGTGACTGTGGGAGGGGTCTCGGATGGTTGAGGGACAGCTGTGGGGAACTGTGGGGGGATCCTGGAGGGTTTGCGTCCCCGTTTTTTTTGTCCTTGTGGGAGATCTGTCGACGTGCCCTTGAGAAGGGCGTTGACCCTAGATGCTTCTGTGTGTCGCACTGAATGGGAGTCTGTTGGATGACYKGTGTGGTGTAGTTGTTGAGCGGCTTCACTGCAAGTATATTGTATGTTTTGGATATTCAATGAAAAAATGGAAAAAAATGAAATAAAACATTTTAAGAAAAGAATGGAGCGGTAACATAAGGCACATTATGTGAACAAAACGTTCAGATTGAAGTATATTATAGAACACTATGTGTCTGACATGTATAATATGAAATCCTCTCATTTCTTTTTGTCACAGAAAATGTACAACTTTATCACTGGAGAAACTTGAATCAGAGACGGTAATCTACCAAGAGACTCAACAAACGATTACATTACTTCCTGTAATTCGCGTGTGCGCAAAGAAGATTCTTGCAGAAGTCAATGGAAAAGTGTCAGGTTCTAAGTTACAGGAAGAAGCCTAATTGCATTTTGAGTCAAATTTGGGTATCTTGTTTTTCTAATTTGCCTAGCTCGCGCAARTCGGGGATTCTTCTGTCGACTACTTTCCATTCCATGTCCAGTCTCATAAGCGATATAAACAAAATAGTGAATAACTTAAGAACACGTTTATAAAGTTAGACATTAGTATATTGGCCTGTTCAATGTGGATTCTTCAATAGCATAACCAGTTTCATGTGTCTTTTATTGAAAACATGTGGTTATGGTAATGTTCGGTGTTAGGGTTGGTTAATGCTACAACACATTCATGAACATTACCCTGCACATAGTGTAGACCTGGAGATATATTTGACTTCAGGAATGATGTTGAACCCTTGCTCGGATAAAACCTCTCTTGAATTAAACAATTGATCAGTCACTGTCACCCATACTCACCTATAGGTAAGCCTACTCTTGGCTGGCTGACTTCGAGAAAATGCAAACACAACACTATTTAGGATATCTAGTTTATTCAAATGGTATACTGACTCACTTTTTAAAGACATCCTGAACATGCTGCAAAGCAATTGTGGTCTTACAGGGACCCTGTTTATAGCATATGTGGCCTATCCAGGGCTTTAAAACAAATCTAGACATAACTACTAGACATTTACACAATTGTATTTATTTCAACTTTCGTGCTACACAAAGATAAATAGAGTACAATTTCTAAACTAATCCAATCTGTTAGTTGGACCTAATGCACCTTTTACTGAAATGGTAACCCTGGCAGTCATTTTGATTGCAGATTGTGGGTGAATAAAAGTTCACATTTTTGGATATCCCCAGTCAGGCTCGATTTCAATAGGAATTAGACATCACTTTGCAAGACAGCATAATGTGACTTGATGCTGGTTGTGCAGGTGACCAGCATATRCTGGTATGCTGGTGACCAGCTTATGTGTCCAAAACACAGCGAAGGCTGGTCACTAGCAAAAAAACTGAAAATGCTGGTCACCAGAAAAAACAAAGCAAAGTCTGGTTACCAGCAAAAACACAGTGAAGACTGGTCACCCGCCAAAACACAACAAAATCTGGTAACCAATGAAAACACAATGAAGGCTGGTCACCAGCCTATGCTGGTGTATGCTGTTTTTTTTCAGCCGGCATATGTCAAGTAAAGTAAGGCAAAAAGTATCTCTGGAGAAAGTCCTGAAATCTGTGCAGGTTTATAAAGACAGCATGTCTATTGTTTGTCTTGAAACACTAGCCGCCACATCTAAGACTAGTTGGCAAAGAGAAGGGCTGCTTGGCTCTATCATGATACTGCCCAGAAGAGAGACCCAAAGCTAGGAGTTGTAGAGAGAGGGGACAGAGAGGTGACTATCATGTTCCCTCCATGGAAGTAAGGTCATAGGGGTGTAATAGTAGAGGGGTTTTATGGTGATTGTTATTGTTAGATTCCCAGGATGCTGCCTCTCAGTTGGCTCATTCCATGATACCCCTGTTCTACTGGGGCAGAAAGGTTCTGGAAATAGGGTGGAACCTGCCTGTAGGCACAGATCTAGGATCAGCTTATCCTCCAACGATTCTAACAATGACCATGGGTGAACACAAAAAGGACTTAGGTCAGCATATATGTGCTTCRTCAATCATCATCCTACTCCCATTTCCTACATCAAACAGGAACCGCTTTGAGTCGAACCAAAGCTCCGCCCATTTATATATTTCAGCCAATGCCTACCTCTCTTGGTCTGCTGCAGGACTGAGGGAGGGGGTGTGGCCACTTTCATGGCCAGCCCATAAGCACCTCTGAAGGAGTGGCTGTCGCGTACAATGAAACAACCAGGCTCTTTGTCCTTCAGGACTGAGATAGCTGAGAGGAGGAGAAGAGGAGTATAGAGTAAAGGAGTAAAGGAGGAGAGGAGGAAGATATTTTAACGATGGTGTCATGGAGGAGTGTGCAAATTGGAAACTGCTAAAACTGGACAAAATCACTTTCAACATGTTGAAGAGCATCATGGAAATTCAGCAGACAAAATACAGTTGGTAGACAAGACAAGTATTTCTTCATGTTTTTACCTTGGTCCCTGGAGATATCAGGCTTGTACCAGAATTTCGATGTGTCTTGCACAAATTTTACAGTCACCTGCTTGATGGCCAGGACATCTGGAAATACAGTATCACAAACAGACCAGAGGTTAGCCAAAGACCTCAGGAATTCAAACACTACATTTAAAAGACATCCACATGTGGCAAATCCAAATTGACAGAGAACACTCACAGGGCAGTACCTAAAGGATACAGTACTGATTACCTTCTTTAAAGTATTGCACCAACCCAAGCCATTGGCTCATATAAGTGATTGGCTATTGACTGCGCTAGCTTGAGGGTTACCTGGCAGAGGTAAGGCAGTGCCCGGCATCTGTGCAGAGGCTGAGAGGTCAGGCAGGACATTGGGGAAGGGGATACTGAGGGAGCTCCCGCTGTGTGGGCTGGAGAACCCGCTGGGGGCTGGGGAGGCCGTGCCCAGGGAGTGCTCCCCGTCTGACGCCCTCCTCTTCTCGGGCAGCAGCGGAGGCAAGGCCCCCTGGGCCTGGAGCTGCTGGTGCTGCTTGGTCCGGATGGTGCCCTGCTGGTCCATGGAACCAGACATCAACATGCCCCTCTCCATGCCTCCGTTCCCCAGAAGAGGAGAGGCAGAGACTGGGCAGTCGGCGGTGCCGTAGCTCCCCAGGCCTGAGTCGTCCTGCTCATCAAAGCTGTGTGCGGGGCTGTGGGTGAGGGCGTAGCGGGCCATGTGGCTCCGCTGGCTTCCACGTGGGGAGCTGTGGGCATTGGGGGCCGGGTGGGGGTGCATGGGAGGGGAGTGGTGTCCGTAGTCTAGGGACATGGAGTGGGGAGGGGGGTGCCTGGGGGTGGGGCAGGTGCTGAGGGAGGCCTGGCGGCTCAGGAGGGCTCTGTCCTCTGGCCAGGGCTGACCCATGGAGGGGCTGGAGAAAGGAGGAAGAACACCAAAATTAGAAGATAATCAAAAACACATCTGTACGACCATAACGTATTTTCAGAACATGTAGGCTATAACCATAATTATACTGAACAAAAATATAAATACAACATGCCACAATTTCAATGATTTTACTGAGTTACAGTTCATATAAGGAAATCAATCAATTTAAATAAATAAATTAGGCCCTAATTTATGGATTTCACATGACTGGGCAGGGGAGGCCATAGGCCCACCCATTTGGGAGCCAGGCCCAGCCAATCAGAATGAGTTTTTCCCTACAAAAGGGCTGTATCACAGACAGAAGTACTCCTCAGTTTCATCAGCTGCCCGGGTGGCTGGTCTCAGAATATYCCGCAGGGGAAGAAGCCAAATGTGTAGGTCCTGGGCTGGCATGGTTACACATGGTCTGCAGTTGTGAGGCTGGTTGGATGTACTGCCAAATTCTCTAAAATTACGTTGGAGGTGGCTTATGGTAGAGAAATGAACATCAAATTATCTAGCAACAGCTCTGGTGGACGTTCCTGCCACCAGCATGCCAATTGCACGCTCCCTCAAAACTTGAGACATGTGGCATTGTGTTATGTGACAGAACTGCACATTTTAGAGTGGCCTTTTATTGTCCCCAGCACAAGATGCACCTGTGTAATGATCATGCTGTTTAATCAGCTTCTTAGTATGCCACACCTGTCAGATGGATCGATTATCTTGGCAAAAGGGAAATGCTGACTAACAGGGATGTAAACAAATTTGTGTCCAAAATTTGATAGAAATATGCTTTTTGTGCATGTGGAAAATTTCTTGGATCTTTATTTCAGCTCATGAAAGATGGGACCAACGCTTTACATGTTGTATTTATATTTTTCTTCAGTATATATAAAAATCTAAGTGATTGGGTCCATAACCATCTACTATATTCCAAGAAATGACCTTTGAATAAACATGACCTAGGCTTCTAATAATTATGTGAAAGGCTTGTTTGTGACTGGCTATACCTGTCTGTCCGTTGGAGCGTCCCACTTGTGAAGGCGGAGCGAGAGGAGCCGAAGGACCTATGGCTGCTGGAGGAGGAGTCTGGTAGGCCCTCATCTGTGGACTGGGGAAGGTGACCAATCATCTCTAAGTAACCGTGAGGCTCTGTGGGGGTGTGAGAGGGCATACATGACAAATGAAACATATTGGATAAATACATTCAAGGACTAGGGCTAGAATGCACTAAACATCTTTCAAATCAAATTTGATTTGTCACATACGCTGAATAAAACCATGAAATTCTTACTTACAAGCMCTTAACCAACAATGCAGTTTAAAGAAGAAAAAAGAAGAAGAAAATAGAAAAATAACATATAGTCCGGGTATCAATTTGATTAGCTTTTCTTAAGGAGTCTTATGGCTTGGGGGTAGAAGCTGTTAGAAGCCTTTTAGGCCTAGACTTGGCGCTCCGGTACCGCTTGCCATGCGGTAGCAGAGAGAACAGTCTATGACTAGGGCGGTTGGAGTCTTTGGAGATTTTTAGGGCCGTCCTGACACTGCCTGGTATAGAGGTCCTGGATGGCAGGAAGCTTGGCCCCAGTGATGTACTGGGCCGTACACACTACCCTCTGTAGTGCCTTGTGGTCGGGGGCCGAGTAGTTGCCATACCAGGCGGTGATGCAACCATTCAGGATGCTCTTGATTGTTCAGATGTAGATATTTTTGAGGATCTGAGGACTCATAACAAATCTTTTCAGTCTCCTGAGGGGGAATAGGCATTGTAGTGCCCTCTTCACAACTGTCTTGGTGAGTTTGGACCATGGTAGTTTGTTGGTGATGTGGACACCAAGGAACTTAAAGCTCTCAACTATAGCCCTGTCGATGAGAATGGAGGTGTGCTCGGCCCTCCTTTTTCCGTAGTCCACAATCATCTCCTTTGTCTTGATCAAGTTGAGGGAGAGGTTGTTATTCTGGCACCACACGGCCAGGTCTCTGATCTCCACCTTATAGGCTGTCTCATCATTGTCTATGATCAGGCTTACCACTGTTGTGTCATCTGCAAACTTAATGATAGTGTTGGAGTCGTGCTTGGCCATGCAGTCATGGGTGAACAGGGAGTACAGTATGGGACTGAGCACGCACCCCTGAGGGGCCCCCGTGTTGAGGATCAATGTGGAAGATGTGTTGTTACCTACCCTTACCACCTGGGGTAAGCCCGTCAGGAAGTCCAGGATCCAGTTGTAGAGGGAGGTGTGTAGTC
Organism: Salvelinus sp. IW2-2015; assembly: GCF_002910315.2. Lineage (NCBI taxonomy): Eukaryota > Metazoa > Chordata > Actinopteri > Salmoniformes > Salmonidae > Salvelinus > Salvelinus sp. IW2-2015. The sequence continues at coordinate 25,987,827 of NC_036871.1, read as the reverse complement.
CCAGGGTTCTTGGCTTAATGATGAGCTTTAAGGGCACTATGGTGTTGAACGCTGAGCTGTAGTCAATGAATAGCATTCTCATGTAGGTGTTCCTTTTGTCCAGGTGGGAAAGGGCAGTGTGGAGTGCAATAGAGATTGCGTCATCTGTGGATCTGTTGGGGCGGTATGCAAATTGCGGTGGGTCTAGGGTTTCTGTGATAATGGTGTTGATGTAAGCCATGACCAGCCTTTCAAAGCACTTCATGGTTACAGAAGTAGAAGTAATTTAGCTCATCTGGTAGGCTTGTGTCACTGGGAAGCCCGCGGCTGTGCTTCCCTTTGTAGTCTGTAATAGTTTGCAAGTCCTGCCACATCCGACGAGCTTTGGAGCCAGTGTAGTAGGATTCAATCTGAGTCCTGTATTGACGCTTTGCCTGATGGTTCGTCGGAGGGCATAGCGGGATTTCTTATAAGCATCCGGGTTAGAGTCCCGCTCCTTGAAAGTGACAGCTCTAGCCTTTAGCTCAGTGTGGATGTTGCCTGTAATCCATGGCTTCTGGTTGGGGTCTGTACGTAGGGTCACTGTGGGGACAACGTCATTGATGCACTTATTGATGAAGCCAGTGACTGATGTGGTGTACTCCTCAATGCCATCGGAAGAATCCCAGAACATATTCCAGTGTTTGATAGCAAAACAGTCCTGTAGCTTAGCATCTGCGTCATCTGACCACTTCCCTATTGAGCGAGTCACTGGTACATCCTGCTTTAGTTTTTGCTTGTAAGCAGGAATCAGGAGGATAGAGTTATGGTCAGATTYTCCAAATGGAGGGCGAGGGAGAGCTTTGTACGCGTCTCTGTGTGTGCAGTAAAGGTGGTCTAGAGTTTTATTTCCTCTGGTTGCACATGGAACATGAGCATTTGGAGATTTTTAGGGCCATCCTCTGACACTTCCTCGTTTAACATTAGCATTTTCTTATTTGCTTGTTTCAGACCGTCTATTGACCAACACTCCAAAAGAAATACAGATCCAATTTCTCCAAAACATCTGGATATCACATAAACAAAAACTGGGCAAAAATGCCTAAACTCTTAATCATACCCTTAAGAATTTCAGTCAAATAAAAGCGCTCTCCCCGGGTGCAGTATAATAGAGTACATCCAATACCAAACAGAGCAGTCAGCAGTGGTGTTAGTTAAATCATTCTCCAGTCAGTCAGTAAGTCAGTCTGCTGCTAGCTCAACAGTACAGCAGCCATTCATCGATCTGTTCAGTACGGAGCAGATTACTCTCCCTGGCAGGCCTTACTGCTGCCTGGCAGGCAGTGGCACTGAGTCAACAAATCAGACTAATTCATTCAAGCAGAAATGAAAAGTCCCCAGACATAATTGAGTAAAGCTTTTATTTCATCAATCATAGCTCTGGAAACCCTGACAGRTGTCTAGCCATAGAAATGTGACTGGTAAACTCATTGGTACACTCACAATGGCTTCCTGGTATTGTGATGCAGTAATTACCATGGTAATGTACAATGTTCATTCAAACTATGTTAACTGATGTGGCTAATGCAATGGAATGCATTTTTTGTAATGTCAGTTGAGTTGAATCAACAAATCACAGCACATATTGATGGCTACACTTCCTGCTTYTACTTCCTGCTTTTAATTTCTTCTTTGCTCTTATGGGTTCACCTGCAATGGCTGCCAGTCCAGTCATTATGCCGTCATTGACTTCAATTGAAACACCMGTTCTATTCATTCTATTTCTACCTTCAGAGTTTGTWCTGTTAGGTGACCTAAACTGGGACATGCTTAACACCCCGGCCGTCCTACAATCTAAACTAGATGTCCTCAGTCTCACACAAATTATCAAGGAACCTACCAGGTACAACCCTAAATCCGTAACCATGGGCACTCTCTTAGATATCATCCTGACCAACTTGCCTTCTAAATACACCTCTGCTGTCTTCAACCAGGATCTCAGCGATTACTGCCTCATTGCCTGCATCCGTAATGGGTACGCGGTCAAATGACCACCCCTCATCACTGTCAAACACTCCCTAAAACACTTCAACGAGCAGGCCCTTCTAATCGAATTGTCCTGGAAGGATACTGACCTCATCCCGTCAGTAGAGGATGCCTGGTTGCTCTTTAAAGTGCTTTCCTCACCATGGTGCTTTCCAAGTGCTTTCCTCACCTTAAATAAGCATGCCCCATTCAAAAAATGTAGAACTAAGAACAGATATAGCCCTTGGTTCACCCCAGACTTGACTGCCCTTGACCAGCACAAAAACATCCTGTGGCATTCTGCATTAGCATGGAATAGCCCCCGCGATGTGCAAATTTTCAGGGAAGTCAGAAACCAATATACTCAGTCAGTTAGGAAAGCTACGGTTAGCTTTTTCAAACAGAAATTTGCATCCTGTAGCACTAATTCCAAAAAGTTTTGGGACACTGTAAAGTCCATGGAGAATATGAGCACCTCCTCCCAGCTGCCCACTGCACTGAGGATAAGAAACACTGTCACCACCGATAAATCTACGATAATCGATCATTTCAATAAGCATTTTTCTACGGCTGGCCATGCTTTCCACCTGGTTACCCCTACCCCGGCCAACATCTCAGCACCCCTTGCAGCAACTTGCCCATSCCCCCCCCCCCTCCCCTTCACCCAAATCCAGMCAGCTGATGTYCTGAAAGAGCTGCAAAATCTGGATCCCTACAAATCAGCTGGGCTAGACATTCTGGAACGTCTCTTTCTAAATTATGCCGAAACTGTTGCAACCCCTATTACTAGCCTATTCAACCTCTCTTTCGTATCATCTGAGATCCCCAAAGATTGGAAAGCTTTCCGCGGTCATCCCCCTACTCAAAGGGGGAGACACTCTAGACCCAAATTGTTATAGATCTATATCCATCCTGCCCTGGTTTTTTAAATCTTCGAAAGCTAAGTTAGTAAACAGATCACCGACCATTTCGAATCCCACCGTACCTTCTCCGCAATCTGGTTTCCGAGCTGGTCATGGGTGCACCTCAGCCACGCTCAAGGTCCTAAACGATATCATAACCGCCATCGATAAAAGACAGTACTGTGCAGCCGTCTTCATCAACCTGGCCAAGGCTTTCGACTCTGTCAATCACCGCATTCTTATCGGCAGACTCAATAGACTTGGCTTCTCAAATGACTGACTCGCCTGGTTCACCAACTACTTTTCAGATAAGTTCAGTGTGTGCTAGTAAAACTAAGTGCATGCTCTTCAACCGATTGCTGCCCGCACTCTCCCGCCCGACCAGCATCACTACTCTGGACAGTTCTGACTTAGAATATGTGGACAACTACAAATACCTTGGTGACTGGTTAAACTGTAAACTCTCCTTCCAGACTCACATTAAGCATCTCCAATCCAAAATTAAATCTAGAATCGGCTTCCAATTTCGCAACAAAGCCTCCTTCACTCATGCTGCCAAACATACCATCGTAAAACTGACTATCCTACCGATCCTTGACTTTGGCAATATCATTCACAAAATAGCCTCCATCACTCTACTCAGCAAACTGGATGTAGTCTATCACAGTGCCATCCGTTTTGTCACCAAAGCCCCATGTACTACCCACCACTGCGACCTGTATGCTCTCGTTGGCTGGCCCTCACTACATATTTGTCGCCAAACCCACTGGCTCCAGGTCATCTATAGGTCTTTGCTAGGTAAAGCCCCGCTTTATCTCAGCTCACTGGTCACCATAGCAAAACCAACCCGTAGCACGCGCTCCAGCAGGTATATTTCACTGGTCATCCCCAAAGCCAACACTTCCTTTGGCCTACTTTCCTTCCAGTTCTCTGCTGCCAATGACTGGAACGAATTGCAAAAATCACTGAAGCTGGAGTCTTATATCTACCTGTCTAACTTTAAGCATCAGCTGTTAGAGCAGCTTACCCATCACTGTACCTGTACACAGCCAATCTGTAAATAGCACACCCAACTACTTCATCCCCATATTGTTACTTACCTCTTGCTCTTTTGCACCCCAGTATTTCTACTTGCACATCATCATCTGCACATCTATCACTCCAGTGTTAATGCTAAATTGTAATTATTTCGCCTCTATGGCCTATTTATTGCCTTACCTCCCTACTCTTCCATATTTGCACACACTGTACATAGATTTTTMTATTGTGTTATTGACTGTACATTTGTTTATGTGTAACTCTGTGTTGTTGTTTTTGTTGCACTGCTTTGCTTTGCTTTATCTTGGCAAGGTCGCAGTTGTAAATGAGAACTTGTTCTCAACTGGCCTACCTGGTTAAATAAAGGTGAAATAAAAATTTAGAAAAATTGTGCCTGCCCCCAGAACCTGAAACCACATGTTTCCAGTCCACAGATTCCATACAGCTCAGTGACTGACTGATGTTTCCATGGGTTCCCAGTTACCTCTATGGGAATGTGGAGGACAAGGCAGACAACGAAACGAGATAGAGGGGTACTGGTTTCTTTTTGTTCCTCGACCCTTCTTTTGACACAGAGGTACTTTCACTGGAGAAAGAAAATTGTTTTTGTGCCCCCCAATTCCTCGACCCTGCATAACCATGGTTACGTGGCACGTCTGAATGCGGTGATTCTATACACGGTGCATGCTTGGGCAAAGTGGGCACAGTGGGGCCACAGATCAGTCTGGGGGTGCTGTCACTCTCACAACCCCTCTGACACAGATCACCATGACAACAGGCTGGTGGGGGTCAGAGAGGGACAAAGAGACGAACATGAAGGTCACCTCTATGAGTCTCACTTTGTGTGTGTGAGTGTAACATCTGATATCATCACTGCCATGCCTCACCAATGACCCACAGTCACAACAGGACGGCAAAACTCTGCCAACTACTCAACTGGATTTGGAACAAAAACCCTCTTTATGACTTGTTTCGGAGGGAGGGAACCACAGAAGGGACCTATGCCATGTCTGATTATGTCTCTATACTCTAAAAGGATGGTTTAAGATGTATGCCAGTAGATGATAAACCAAAACATCACTCCCAATCTCTGAGAACAACCAGATTTATAACTGGGTGTGTTCCACCACTGAGAAAAATCTAAGACCACAACAAGGCTACGCACAATTTTTTTTTTTACTGTTTTAGTCATTCAAGGCTTTGCCACTATGTGCTATAAACAACTGTTTCTTTTCAGTACTGAAACCACACAGACGTTCTCCAAACCGACCATGGGAGGAGAGAGACTTGTATGGAACCCCCAGGGAAAGGAGGCAGTCCATGAGAAGGCTTTGTTTTAGTGCACTGCCTCCAACCACCACAAAATCCCCAACTACAGGCAGGGATCATACATTCGTTATGGAAAAGTGACCAGCAATGGTGCAATACCACAGGAAAAACAAAGACAACCAGATATAAACACATAAACATGATGTACACCTAAAAGGGCTATGGTCGATTACATTCCGAGAGAAGTTCTCATGATAGTAAAAAGCAGTGATGAACAATGAACACACGTAAACCACTTACTTGAATTCAAACCCTCATCACTGGGCTCTGTCTCCTAGAGCTATTTCTCTCATTCACTCTCTTTCTCTGACACCCACTTTCTGTCTTTAATAGAGTGAGAGATGAAGTAAAGAGGGAGAGGAGGATGAGAGAGAATGAGTGGAATAGACTCCTTCACTTCTAATGTCTCCACTTCCCTACATAGACCACATATCCATTGTTCCACTGCCCTATCGTGCGACTCCTCCAATCAAATGGCTTTGTCAAAGGTCAAGTGCCACATGATACATTCCCCTCACAATGGCCTGACATTTCAATATATCCATTCACTTTAAGTAGAGATTATTGGTATTTCYATAGATTGTTCTGTACTCTGAAAAAAATAAGTATATTTTGAGTACTGCTGTAATCAAATCAAATTGTATTAGTCACATGCGCCGAATACAACAGGTGTAGGTAGACCTTACCGTGAAATGCTTAGTTACAAGCCCTTAACCAAAAATGCAGTTAAAGAAATAGAGTTAAGAAAATATTTACTAAAAAAACTAAAGTAAAAAAATTACAAAATAAAATATAATTTAATAAAATAACAATAACGAGGCTATATACAGGGGGTACTGGTACCAAGTCAATGTGTGGGGGTACAGGCCAATCGAGGTAATTTGTACATGTAGGTAGGGGTAAAGTGACAATGCATAGACAACAAACAGCGAGCGGCAGCGGGGGGGGGGGGGGGGGCATTTGATGAATTGTTCAGCAGTCTTATGGCTTGGAGGTGGAAGCTGTTAAGGAGCCTTTTTGTCCTAGACCGCTTGCCTTGCGGTAGCAGAGAGAACAGTTTATGACTTGGGTGACTGGGGTCTTTGCCAATTTTTTTGGGCCCTCTGACACCGCCTAGTATACAGGTCCTGGATGGCAGGAAGAGTGGCCCCGGGGATGTACTGGGCCGTACGCATTTTCCTCTGTAGCGCCTTATGGTCAGATCCCGAGCAATTGCCATACCAGGCGGTGATGCAACCGGTCAAGATGCTTTCAGTGATGCAGCTGTAGAACTTTTTGAGGATCTGGGGACCCATGCCAAATATTTTCGGTCTCCTGAGGGGGAAAAGGTGTTGTAGTGCCCTCTTCACGACTGTCTTGGTGTGTTTGGACCATGATAGTTTGTTGATGATGTGGACACCAAGGAACTTGAAACTCTCGACCCGCTCCACTACAGCCTGTAACGATATGCACTGAGAGTCGGGAAGCAAGTGTAAGGAGTGAGTGCTTTGATAAATAAACAGAACACAATACAAAACAAGAAACACGAACAACGCACAGACATGAAACAGAAACAATGACGCCTGGGGAAGGAACCAAAGGGAGTGACATATATAGGGAAGGTAATCAGGGAAGTGATGGTGTCCAGGTCAGTCTGATGACACGCAGGTGCGCATAACGATGGTGACAGGTGTGCGCCATAATGAACACCCTGGTGACCTAGAGGCCGAAGAGGGAGCACACGTGACAGTACCCCCTCCCCGACACGCGGCTCCAGTTGCAGGACGCCGACCTAAATGACGATCCCGGGGATCAGGAGCGGACCGGTCACCTCTGCTGAGGCGCGGGAAACCTGTCAGTCCGGCTGAGACGCGGGAGCATGGCGATCTAGAGCGCCGGAGAGAGCATACGTGACGGTACCCCCTCCCTGGCGCGTTTGGCTCCAGCCGCAGGACGACAACCAAAGGGACAATCCCGGTGATCAGGAGCGGACCGGTCACCCCTGCTGATGCGCAGGAACCTGTCGCCTGCTGGGTTGCGGGAACCTGACAGACCGGCTGAGGCAGGGGAGCCTGGTGATCTGGCTGAGGCAGGGGAGCCTGGTGATCTGGCTGAGGCAGGGGAGCCTGGTGATCTGGCTGAGGCAGGGGAGCCTGGTGATCTGGCTGAGGCARGGGAGCCTGGTGATCTGGCTGAGGCAGGGGAGCCTGGTGATCTGGCTGAGGCARGGGAGCCTGGTGAWCTGGCTGAGGCAGGGGAGCCTGGTGATCTGGCTGAGGCATGAAAGCCCAACAAGCCAGCGGTAGCAGGGGAGCCTGGCGATCCTTTCAAAGCACTTCATGGCTACCAATGTGAGTGCTACGGGGCGGTAATCATTTAGGCAGGTTACCTTCGCTTTCTTGGGCACAGGGACTATGGTGGTCTGCTTGAAACATGTAGGTATTACAGACTCGGTCAGCTTTCTGCGGCTTTCTGAATATTGACCTGTTTAAAGGTCTTGCTCACATCGGCTACGGAGAACGTGATCACACAGTCGTCCGGAACAGCTGGTGCTCTCATGCCTATCCTGTATTGACGCTTGCCTGTTTGATTGTTTGTCTGAGGGCATAGCGGGATTTCTTATACGTGTAAGAATATTCAAAGATAAATGCACAACGAAGAGGACTTAAGGTCAAGAGGGAATTAACGATCAATGGAAATAGTTGTTTTTCTGTAATAGGGATTTGTTTTTGTTTTAGTTTTTTTACCTTTATTTAACTAGGCAAGTCAGAACAAATTTTTATTTACAATGACGGAATTAATGATCAATGGAAATAGTTGTTTCTGTAATGGGGAACTGAAGATTAATGGGTCAGGGACACGGGAGCAATTTCCGTCCTGGACTCATAGCTACATGTGGCAAGTTCTCATTGGTCTGAATTGTCTATACATTGAGCCTGAAACGGGATCTAGAGTTTTTTTCTCCTCTGGTTACATATGTGAACTGCTGGTAGAAATGAGGTAAAACGGATTTAAGATGGCCTGCATTAAAGTCCCCGGGCCGCTAGGAGCGCCGCTTCTGGATGAGCATTTTCTTGTTTGCTTATGGCCTTATACAGCTCGTTGAGTGTGGTCTTAGTGCCAGCATCGGTTTGTGGTGGTAGAAAGACGACTACAAATAATATAGATGAGAACTCTCTTGGTAGAGAGCATGGTTTACAGGTTATCATTAAGTACTCTACCTTGGGCGAGCAATACCTCGAGACTTCTTTMATATTTGACATCGCGCACCAGCTGTTATTGACAAATAGACTCACACCACGGCCCCTCGTCTTACCAGACCATTGAATTATGGAATATATTTAAACATTTATCTCACTTCATTTGAATGAATAATTAATTAATGAGAATGTTAGCCATGACCTACCCTGCTCCATCCTGTAAGCTCCGAAGGATTGCATGCTGGGAGATGGAGATTGCCTCAGGTGAGGGAATTCCGGCATGTTTTTCACTGTGGAAAGATAGATGAAGAGATTAGGTTTAGAATGCAGTCATTCAGCAACGATCACAAGCACCATCATATGCAATCACACACACACCTTTGAAAAGAGGCCCAAGACAATGAAGGAGGCTCTTACCATAAGGTGTAGGGGGAGAGATGGGGAAGGCAGGAGTAGGAGGAGTCATGTCACTACCAGCCTCCACTCCGCTGTCCATCTCTGGACCTTGAGCTCTGTAGTCCACACTGTCACTCCTGTATAGCATGCCATGCTGAAACACACACACAGCAAAAACACACACAGCAAAAACATCACAACATTTTACATAGCAAAAATGGTACACAGCAAAACACAGCACTAAATTGTGCACATGATGACAAGCAAGGCCATTTTTGGGGTGAAAGGGTGAAAGGGAACACATTAAGTGTTCCCTTTCTCACAGGTACCTGTGAGTGAGGTACGCAGGGTGAGTAGGTCCGTGTGCTCCTGTAGTCTTCCTGCACACCCCAACCTGAGCCACAGAACCCTGGGTGATCTGTGACATCACTGACCTGCCGACTCAGACTCTGCATGGCGTCCACTCTGACATCACCAATGGACGATGGGACGGCTGCTCAGACACACAAAGAGACAGAAAGGAGGGTGAGAACTAGCCATTGATGCTGAACATACCAGAGAGCACTACCACCTCAAGTTTATGGGAAATACATGCTTCTGAAGAATGTCAACCCTTTAAGCGATGTAAGTGACATGCAATGTGTGAAGCAATATCATACCAAAGACTTCTGACTCTAACTTCTTGATTACACTCTCTAGGAGTTGTTATACCTCTCCAATACCTTCAACTGGCATAATATTGAGTATAGTTTACTACTAGTGTCTGTGTCGTTGTGAGTGGACAGCTGAGGACCGAGGGGGAGATGTGAGGTGGGGGGCAGACTTGCGATAGACTGGCCTGGCCTGGGGTGACCCTCCACTCGGCACCAGGGTGCTAATTTAAGGCCTCCCAGAAAGCCCTGTCATCCTATAGCCATGAGGAATGTTAATGTAGAGATGTACAGTCGTGGCCAAAAGTTTTGAGAATGACGCAAATATTAATTTTCACAAAGTCTGCTGCCTCAGTTTGTATGATGGCAATTTGCATCATACATCATCTTTTGGCCAAGACTGTACTAATGCACAGGATGATTACACACACACACACACACACACACACACACACACACACACACACACACACACACACACACACACACACACACACACACACACACACACACACACACACACACACACACACACACACACACACACACACACACACACACACACACACACACACACACACACACACACACACACACACACACACACACACACACACACACACACACACACACACACACACACACATTCTCTGAGGGCACAGCCGGCAGAGGTGTGTGTGTTGGTGTGTGCGTGTAGGTTGTTGTGACTGTCATGGTGTCTTATTTTGGACTTTTGGATTTCAGCATTTGGATAGTCAGCATTTTTATTTTTTAAATGTGTGTCCGTTTTTCTAAACCAGTATGTTTCAGTCAGGCTCGGCATGCCTGTGCCTTAGTACCTTTACATTTAGCAGATGTTCTTATCCAGAGCGACTTACAATTTGTGCATTCATCTCAAGATAGCTAGGTGGGACAACCACATATCACAGTTGTAGTAAGTACATTTTCCATCAACAAAGTAGTTATCAGCAAAGTCAGTACTAGTAGGTTATGTAAGATACTCTTTGAAGAGGTAGGGTTTCAGACATTTTCAGAAGATGGGCAGAACCTCCTCTGTCCTGACGTTAGGGGGAAGCTTGTTCCACCATTAGGGTGCCAGGACAGAGAAGAGATTTGACTAGGCTGAGCAGGAGCTGAACCCCTGTAGGGGTGGGAGGGACAAGAGTTCAGAAGTGGCAAAACGGAGTGCTCAGGTTGGGATGTAGGGTTTGAGCATAGCCTGAAGGTAGGAAGGGACAGTTTCCCTTGCAGCTCTGTAGGCAAGCACGAGGGTCTTGAAGTGGATGTGAGCTTCGACTGGAAGTTTGTCTCTGTTTGTCTCTGCTGTGGGTGGGTGAGCTTGTGGGGGGACACACTGGTAGCGTTTGCTGGCCGAGAGCGGTCTAAGGTACACCTCTGAACAGAGTGCCGTCTGAAATTTGCAAATTGATTCTGCGCAAATATGTCGTCAAATCAACATTTGATGCAGAGTGTATGGTCCCTAAGGAGRCATCATGGGGAGTTGAGCTCATTGAGAGGGATCTGAATGAATGGCGATCTCATTACCATGTGAGAGACTAACACTGCTAATAACTCTCACTATCACCTCTCTAACGTCCTATCTTAGGTGGGATGTCTTCATTGCCCTTCGGCTTGTAAACACTGTCATTTTTGGGGTGTTGTTATCTTTTTCTGTTTTTGGGAGACCTCACTTTGTAGAGACATAACATACATTCCAAGGTTGATATCATGATTTGGGTTAGGGTTTTGTTATCCACTCAGTAATTTTTTTTGTACTATTTCAACAACAAAAAAATCTTTCTGCATTGTTGGGAAGGGCCCGTATGTAAAAAAGGGGATTTGCTGCTGCTGCTCTTTATTTTACTCTTATTATTATCCAACCTGCTGCCTAGTCAGATTACCCTGCCTTCATGTACATACAGTGCCTTGCAAAAGTATTCATCCCCCTTGGTCGTTTTTCCTATTTTGTTGCATTACAACCTGCAATTTTAATGGATTTTAATTTGGATTTCGTGTAATGGACATACACAAAATAGTCCAAATTGGTGAAGTGAAATTAAAAAATAACTTGTTTCAAAAAATTCTAAAAAACAACAAACAAAAAAGTGGTGCATTTATATGTATTCATCCCCTTTGCTATGAAGCCCCTAAATAAGATCTGGTGCAACCAATTACCTTCAGAAGTCACATAATTAGTTAAATAAAGTCCACCTGTGTGCAATCTAGGTGTCACATGATCTGTCACATGATCTCAGTATATATACACCTGTTCTGAAAGGCCCCAGAGTCTGCAACACCACTAAGCAAGCGGCACCACCAAGCAAGTGACACCATAAAGACCAAGGAGCTCTCCAAACAGGTCAGGTACAAAGTTGTGGAGAAGTACAGATCAGGGTTGGTTATAAAAAAATATCCGAAACTTTGAACATCCCACGAAGCACCATTAAATCTATTATAAAAAAATGGAAAGAATATGACACCACAACAAACCTGCCAAGAGAGGGCCGCCCACCAAAACTCACGGACCAGGCAAGGAGGGTATTAATCAGAGAGGATAAAAAGAGACCAAAGATAACCCTGAAGGAGCTGTAAAGCTCCACAGTGGAGATTGGAGTATCTGTCCATAGGACCACTTTAAGTCGTATACTCCACAGAACTGGGCTTTACGGAAGTGACCAGAAAAAAGCCATTGCTTAAAGAAAATAAATAAGCAAACACGTTTGGTGTTCGCCAAAAAGCATGTGGGAGACTCCCCAAACATATGGAAGAAGGTACTCTGGTCATATGAAACTCAAAGTGAGCTTTTTGGCCGTCAAGGAAAATGCTATGTCTGGCGCAAACCCAACACCTCTCATCACCCTGAGAACACCATCCCCAAAGTGAAGCATGGTGGTGGCAGCATTATGCTGTGGGGATGTTTTCATCGGCAGGGACTGGGTAACTGGTCAGAATTTAAGGATTGGTGCTAAATACAGGGAAATTCTTGAGGGAAACTTGTTTCAGTCTTCCAGATATTTGAGACTGGGACGGAGGTTCACCTTCCAGCAGGACAATGACCCTAAGCATACTGCTAAAGCAACACTCGAGTGGTTTAAGGGGAAACATTTAAATGTCTTGGAATGGCCTAGTCAAAGCCCAGACCTCAATCCAATTGAGAATCTGTGGTATGACTTAAAGATTTCTGTACACCAGCGGAACCCATCCAACTTGAAGGAGCTGGAGCAGTTTTGCCTTGAAGAATGGGCAAAAATCCCAGTGGCTAGATGTGCCAAGCTTATTGAGTCATACCTCAAGACACTTGCAGCTGTAATTGCCGCAAAAGGTTGCTCTACAAAGTATTGTAGGCCCTTCTTTGGACATTGTGTTAACAACCCTCCAGGCGAGCTTTAATGCCATAACTCTCCTTCCGTGGCCTCCAATTGCTCTTAAATACAAGTAAAACTAAATGCATGCTCTTCAACCGATCGCTTCAACCCGCCTGTCCAACATCACTACTCTGGACGGCTCTGACTTAGAATATGTGGACAACTACAAATACCTAGGTGTCTGGTTAGACTGTAAACTCTCCTTCCAGACTCACATCAAACATCTCCAATCCAAAAGTTAAATCTAGAATTGGCTTCCTATTCCGCAACAAAGCATCCTTCACTCATGCTGCCAAACATACCTTGTAAAACTGACCATCCTACTATCTCGACTTCGGTGATGTCATTTACAAAATAGCCTCCAATACCCTACTCAATAAATTGGATGCAGTCTATCACAGTGCCATCCATTTTGTCACCAAAGCCCATATACTACCCACCACTGCACCTATACGCTCTCGTTGGCTGGCCCTCGCTTCATACTCGTCGCCAAACCCACTGGCTCCAGTCATCTACAAGACCCTGCTGGTAAAGTCCTCCTTATCTCAGCTCGCTGGTCACCATAGCAGCACCCACCTGTAGCACGCGCTCCAGCAGGTATATCTCTCTGGTCACCCCCAAAACCAATTCTTCCTTTGGCCGCCTCTCCTTACAGTTCTCTGCTGCCAATGACTGGAACGAACTACAAAAATCTCTGAAACTGGAAACACTTATCTCCCTCACTAGCTTTAAGCACCAGCTGTCAGAGCAGCTCACATATTACTGCACCTGTACATAGCCCATCTATATTTAGCCCAAACAACTACAGTGAGAAAAAAGTATTTGATCCCCTGCTGATTTTGTACGTTTGCCCACTGACAAAGAAATTATCAGTCTATAATTTTAATGGTAGGTTTATTTGAACAGTGAGAGACAGAATAACAACAAAGATATCCAGAAAAAATGCATGTCAAAAATGTTATAAATTGATTTGCATTTTAATGAGGAAATAAGTATTTGACCCCTTCTCAATCAAAAAGATTTCTGGCTCCCAGGTGTCTTTCATACAGGTAACGAACGGAGATTAGGAGCACACTCTTAAAGGGAGTGCTCCTAATCTCAGTTTCTTACCTGTATAAAAGATACCTGTCCACAGAAGCAATCAATCAATCAGATCCAAACTCTCCACCATGGCCAAGACCAAAGAGCTCTCCAAGGATGTCAGGGACAAGATTGTAGACCTACACAAGGCTGGAATGGGCTACAAGACCATCGCCAAGCAGCTTGGTGAGAAGGTGACAACAGTTTCTGTGATTATTCGCAAATGGAAGAAACACAAAAGAACTGTCAATCTCCCTCAGCCTGGGGCTCCAGCAAGATCTCACCTCGTGGAGTTGCAATGATCATGAGAACGGTGAGGAATCAGCCCAGAACTACACAGGAGGATCTTGTCAATGATCTCAAGGCAGCTGGGACCATAGTCATCAAGAAAACAATTGGTAACACACTATGCCGTGAAGGACTGAAATCCTGCAGCGCCCGCAAGGTCCCCTGCTCAAGAAAGCACATATACAGTGGGAGAACAAGTATTTGATACACTGCCGATTTTGCAGGTTTTCCTACTTACAAAGCATGTAGAGGTCTGTAATTTTTCATCATAGGTACACTTCAACTGTGAGAGACGGAATCTAAAACAAAAATCCAGAAAATCACATTGTATGATTTTTAAGTAATTCATTTGCATTTTATTGCATGACATAAGTATTTGATCACCTACCAACCAGTAAGAATTCCGGCTCTTACAGACCTGTTAGTTTTTCTTTAGAAGCCCTCCTGTTCTCCAGTCATTACCTGTATTAACTGCACCTGTTTGAACTCGTTACCTGTATAAAAGACACCTGTCCACACACTCAATCAAACAGACTCCAACCTCCCACAATGGCCAAGACCAGAGAGCTGTGAAGGACATCAGGGATGAAATTGTAGACCTGCACAAGGCTGGGATGGGCTACAGGACAATAGGCAAGCAGCTTGGTGAGAAGGCAACAACTGTTGGCGCAATTATTAGAAAATGGAAGAAGTTCAAGATGACGGTTAATCACCCTCGGTCTGGGGCTCCATGCAAGATCTCACCTCGTGGGGCATCAATGATCATGAGGAAGGTGAGGGATCAGCCCAGAACTACACGGCAGGACCTGGTCAATGACCTGAAGAGAGCTGGGACCACAGTCTCAAAGAAAACCATTAGTAACACACTACGCCGTCATGGATTAAAATCCTGCAGCACACGCAAGGTCCCCTGCTCAAGCCAGCGCATGTCCAGGCCCGTCTGAAGTTTGCCAATGACCATCTGGATGATCCAGAGGAGGAGTGGGAGAAGGTCATGTGGTCTGATGAGACAAAAATAGAGCTTTTGGTCTAAACTCCACTTGCCGTGTTTGGAGGAAGAAGAAGGATGAGTACAACCCAAGAACACCATCCCAACCGTGAAGCATGGAGGTGGAAACATCATTCTTTGGGGATGCTTTCTGCAAAGGGACAGGACGACTGCACTGTATTGAGTGGAGGATGGATGGGGCCATGTATCGCGAGATCTTGGCCAACAACCTCCTTCCCTCAGTAGAGGCATTGAAGATGGGTTGCGGCTGGGTCTTCCAGCATGACAACGACCCGAAACAACACAGCCAGGGCAACTAAGGAGTGGCTCCGTAAGAAGCATCTCAAGTTCCTGGAGTGGCCTAGCCAGTCTCCAGACCTGAACCCAATAGAAAATCTTTGGAGGGAGCTGAACGTCTGCATTGCCCAGCGACAGCCCCGAACCTGAAGGATCTGGAGAAGGTTTGTATGGAGGAGTGGGCCAAAATTCCTGCTGCAGTGTGTGCAAACCTGGTCAAGAACTACAGGAAACGTATGATCTCTGTAATTGCAAACAAAGGTTTCTGTACCAAATATTAAGTTCTGCTTTTCTGATGTATCAAATACTTATGTCATGCAATAAAATGCAAATTATTTACTTAAAAATCATACAATGTGATTTTCTGGATTGTTTTAGATTCCGTCTCTCACAGTTTGAAGTGTACCTATATACGAATTACAGACCTCTACATGCTTTGTAAGTAGGAACACCTGCAAAATCGGCAGTGTATCAAATACTTGTTCTCCCCACTGTACATGCCCGTCTGAAGATTGCCAATGAACATCTGAATGATTCAGAGGACAACTGGGTGAACGTGTTGTGGTCAGATGAGACCAAAATGGAGTTCTTTGGCATCAACCCAACTTGCCGTGTTTGGAGGAGGAGGAATGCTGCCTATGACCCCAAGGGACAGGACAACTTCACCGCATCAAAGGGACGATGGACGGGGCCATGTACCGTCAAATCTTGGGTGAAAACCTCCTTCCCTCAGCCAGGGTATTGAAAATGGGTCGTGGATGGGTATTCCAGCATGACAATGACCCAAAACACACAGCCAAGGCAACAAAGGAGTGGCTCAAGAAAAAGCACATTAAGGTCCTGGAGTGGCCTAGCCAGTCTCCAGACCTTAATCCCATAGAAAATCTGTGGAGGGAGCTGAAGGTTCGAGTTGCCAAACGTCAGCCTCGAAACCTTAATGACTTGAAGAAGATCTGCAAAGAGGAGTGGGACAAAATCCCTCCTGAGATGTGTGCAAACCTGGTGGCCAACTACAAGAAACGTACTTGACCTCTGTGATTGCCAACAAGGGTTTTGCCACCAAGTACTAAGTCATGTTTTGCAGAGGGGTCAAATACTTATTTCCCTCATTAAAATGCAAATCAATTCATAACATTTTTGACATGCGTTTTTCTGGATTTTTTTGTTGATATTCTGTCTCTCACTGTTCAAATAAACCTACCATTAAAATTATAGACTGATCATTTCTTTGTCAGTGGGCAAACGTACAAAATCAGCAGGGGATCAAATACTTTTTTCCCTCACTGTACCTCTTTCCCTACTGTATTTATTTATTTAGCTCCTTTGCACCCCATTATTTCTATCTCTACTGTGCACATTCTTCCACTGCAAATCTACCAATCCAGTGTTTTACTTGCTATATTGTATTTACTTCGCCACCATGGCCTTTTTTTGCCTTCACCTCCCTTATCTCACCTCACTTGCTCACATTGTATATAGACTTATTTTTCTACCGTATTATTGACTGTATGTTTGTTTTACTCCATGTGTAACTCTGTGTTGTTGTATGTGTCGAACTGCTTTGCTTTATCTTGGCCAGGTCGCAATTGTAAATGAGAACTTGTTCTCAACTTGCCTACCTGGTTAAATAAAGGTGAAATAAAACGCTTTGCGGGTTTGCGGGTGACGACGCTTTGCGGGTGAATGGTTATGCACGCTCCAGTTTTCAGTTTTTTAAATCTTATTTCTTGTTTTTCTGTCACGCCATGACCTTAGAGATCCTTTTAATTCTCTATTTGGTTAGGTCAGGGTGTGACTAGGGTGGGCAATCTATGTTTTCTATTTCTTAGTTGGCCGGGTATGGTTCCCAATCAGAGGCAGCTGTCTATCATTGTCTCTGATTGGGGATCATACTTAGGCAGCCTTTTTTCCACCTTAGTTTGTGGGATCTTGTTTTTGTACTGTTGCTTTCCAGCCCTACAGAACTGTGCGTTTCGTTTTGTATTTGTTGTTTTTTCGGTGTCATCAATAAAAGAAAGATGTACACCTACCACGCTGCACCTTGGTCCGATCGTTCCATCAACGAACGTGACATTTTCACAATAAAAAATATTTTGCATCTTCAAAGTGGTAGGCATGTTGTGTAAATCAAATGATACAAACCCTCAAAAATATATATTTTAATTCCAGGTTGTAAGGCAACAAAATAGGAAAAATGCCAAGGGGAGTGAATATTTTCGCAAACCACTGTATCTACCTCAAATACCTCATACCTCTGCACATTGATCTGGAATGTATTGCTACATTCTTGTGTATTTTATTCCTCTTGTGTTACTGTTTTTCTTTTATTATATATTTTTTTACCCTGCATCGTTGGGAAGGGCTTGTCAGCAAGCATTTCACGGTTAAGTCTAATCCTGTTGTATGTGGCGCATGTGACAAATACAATTTGATTTGATTTGAAGTACAACAGTACTTAGCCTATTTCAACAAAGAAAAGGAGTCAAAACACAACTCTATTCATGCATTTATAATTGGGCTTAAGTTGTACACAACAGTGTCGTAGCTGTGTCGTAGAGTGAGTTTGCTTGTAATGTTCAGAATGTTTTATGTGGAGTGTTTATGAGTGTGCCAGTGTTTGTGTATGTCTTCTATACAGCTGCGTTACACATGTGATCTATGGCTACAGCAGTTATGTCTGTCTGTTAAGATACAATTTGTGATTTTGCCCATACATGTAAAACATTAGCATAACAGAGGTACCTTTCCAAGTCGTGTGTACTTATACAGTACAAATCTAAAATTTGGACACATCTACTCATTCTAGGGGTTTTCTTTATTTTTGCTGTTTTCTACATTGTAGAATAATAGTGAAGACATTAAAACTATGAAATAACACATATGGAATCATACAGTAACCAAAAAAGTGTTAAACAAATATATTTTATATTTGGAATTCTTCAAAGTAGTCACCCTTTGCCTTGATGACAGCTTTAATGAGTAAGTGTGTCCGAACCTTTGATTTGTACTGTATGTACAGTCACATTATGACTTGTCCCTGAACCAAAAAGCTATTCCCTTTCCACTGTTAGTCACATGAATCACACTTTAGCCTTAACAACTCACCTGCACACTATGTTCACCTTAACACTAATCATTATTCATCTACACATCGACAGACTCAATATACAGATATAGGATCTAAATTTCCTCCAGTTTGCTACAGCAGGAAAATCCTCATTTAGCAACAGGAAATGTGAATTATTATGTGGATTATAATTAATGGACATTTCTGTTGGTGTTGATACATTTTTTGTTAGGGCAAATCAAGTCTGAAATTTCAAAGTGGAAATTACAAAGTTATGAAGCCTTTTTAAAGCTCAAATACACTACACGTTTGCATTTCCTGCTGCGCAGGAAATTTCTCAGCAACAACAGTGATCAAATTAAGGTGCTACATCTGTATATGTTTCTGTACTGTGCTGTGTGTGTGTCAGTCTGGATGTTCCACTGTATGTACCGGATATGCACAGACAGGTACAAGTCTCTGAAATCGGATGGAAAATGCGATGCCTCAGGGCAGGCACACTTGTTCCTCTCTTGGAAATTCCAGGGCCCTCCTCCCCGTGCTGCGCTAACCTCTTTATGTGCCCCCTGGCTGCTCCTGGTACATATCTTAACGTTATTCACACTCTACTGACAGCCAGACCGCACTCACTTACTCCAGGTAGAAACAAAATGGTGGACCACAGTTCCAGAGCCAATGAACTGCACTGCATGCTTGTACTTGAGTCATCAACATTCACAAGTTCAACAACTGAGAAGACACGGCCAAGTTTGGTGAAATGAAAAAATACAAAACATTTGTGGTTTTAGTAAGTGCGTAAGATTACATCTGTACATTTGAATAGTTATCTGCAAGATACTGTACATATCACTAATAGAGGGAAACGAACAAAAGTGAGATAATGAAATTAGCTGGTTTCAGATTACAGACCAAAATACTGTGAATGGCTAAGATCCAAAGCTGGTGGGAGACGTAGGCTACTTTTCAGTCACTGATAAGCACTGAACACTCCTAGGATTCTTTGGCACAGTGTTTCAGAATCAACGTCTATGTCCATGAACAAGGGCATAATAGACCAAAATAATATCCAGACTGCCAGAGGGAAATATTTGGCCTCTGAACTAAAGATAAGCCAAGGGTTTTTGTGTAAAACTATTGCAATGTTCAAAACATACAATAAGATAGAATATTCCTCCACTTCTGTTTTTTTATTATTTTAGATGGATAACATGCAAGGGGACCTGCTGACACCGACAGCTGGAATATTCCCTTTAACATGAAGACACTGTTTTCTGAAAGCAAGAAACATAAAGCTGGTGTTTCTACTGATAAAAGCGGCTTCAGTGAGCAAATGACAAGTAGGGCCTGAGAACGTGTGAGGAACTTTCAAAGACATTCCATGACAGCAGTATAGTGTCACACATGTATGAATGTTCTAGAGATGTGTGAGCCTAGATCTACAGAGCTGATGACAGCCTTCTCTCTCCCTCTGATTCCTGAGTGAGATAGCTGTACACAGACAAGCCTCGACAATGGCCTCTGACTCAAAAACAAGCTGAAAACATCTGAAAAGCTGTCAGGAACCCTGCTATTTACACTGGCAAACAGCCCTCCAGGTGGGAGAGAGAGCAAACGTGTGTTTTGCTAAAGTTAACACTATGTTGTAAGAGAAGTGAGGATTTCATGTTGAAGTTCTCCCAGAACAGATGCATTACCAAATCTGACTGTCTCATTGATTTCCTGCCACCACCATTTTTCATGAAGCTTTGCTATTTGTGTCGCAAATCACACTCTGTACGGCAATATTTTTCGTCAATTGGACGACGCTTTGCGGAAATTTGCAACACAAACAAACATGGAAGAGAGTGAACGTTACACAGAGCATGGAGACACGGAGCTCGTACCTAAACGAGGGGCAACTTCGGTCGCATGGACGTGGTTTGGATCAAAAAAGTCTGACACGGACCAGAAAACCGTCCACTGCAAAATATGCCGCAGGCCGGTACCAACAACAGGCTCAAACACCACTATTTTACCACCTACGCAAGAATCATGTGAAACAGTACAGAGAGAGTCTACGGATGAGACCCCAAAAAAGTACAGTCAAGTGCTCAAAACAAAACCCTGACTCAGTTGCAAGAGGCTTTTTCCCGCGGCACACCATATGGCAAAGAATCACGAAGATGGACGGAGATAACAGCTGCCGTTACAACTTACATCAGCAAAGACATGGCCCCAATTTACACGGTTGTGAAACAGGGGTTTCGTGAGTTGGTGCTAACACTCGAGCCAAGGTACCAAATGCAAATTGATATGTGACACGTATTAATTCCAAATAACATGCAAAACAGGCAAGGCCCCCCAAAAATATAGATATATATTAAGCCTATATTTATTTTGTTTGCAACTATAGTTGAAGTGTTTTCTATTTACCTTTTTAGATTTTATACATTCATATTTTATATTTTGTTACATGCTTATTTATAAATTGAATTTACAGAAAATGTGCTATATCGTGATATGTATCGTTATCGGGAGGTGAAATGACCTTTATCGGGATATGAGATTTTGGCCATATCACCCATCCCTAACCACCACCATTCATATCACCACACCACCACCACCACACCCAGAGCTTTCTGTCTGTCTTACCTGACTGCTGTGTGCTTTGCAGTGGGGTTGTACTGTTATCCATGAGTCTGTGACTGACTCCATTGGGGCAGCTTGTTGAGGTGGCGGTGGTGGTGGCAGAGCCATTCACGTGCATCCCTGTACCTCCGTTCCTCTTGACCGAGCTGGAGCGTGTGGGGACCGGCATGAACGTGGGGTCCAGGTCCATAATCAACTGGTTGAGCTGGTCGATGGAGTTATCAATGTCCACGGTCAAAGAGTTGAACTCCTCGTCTCGCTTGTTCTTGTTGATGACCGCAGGAGACTGCTCATTGTGAGTTTGTGGCAGGGCCATCACCGTTCTCTGGACAGCAGTGTCCATCCTCAGCACGGAGCTTTGTTGTGGCACTGTAGAGGCTGGTGGTTTGGGTGGGCTTCCCTCCTGCTGCTTGTTGTCCCCTGGGTACCTGTCCCTTTCCTCACCCTCCTCGGCCTGCAGGTAAGCATATTGATGGGCTGCTACCATCTGCTGCTGGCGCACCCAGGTGTGTGTGGAGTAGCTGCCCTGCAGGTAGACCTGCTGCTTGGGCATGGGAACAGTGCTGGCTGGGGTGGAGGCAGAGATCGAAGCACTCCTTTGGCCCAGACAGCCCCTCCGGGCCTCAGCGTAGGCCCTCTCGTACTCCTCCATGGCTGCAGGGGCTGGGTGCTGGTGCTGGAGCTCCTCTCCCCCGGGGCTGCCAAAGCCATCTGACAGCAGGGAATTCTGGCTGCTCTTGTGGCAGGACGATGACAGGGTTCCCAGGCTGTCCACACTGTGCAGGTCGTGACCCGACAGGAGGACCAGGTCATCCAGGATGTCTGTTTCCCTCTCCCTGGGGGGCCGCGGGTCTCCGACGACATGCACCTGGACTTGGACCAGTCTCTGGAAGGCCACCCCTCCCGGCCCTCCACCTCCGCACTCAGACATCTCCTCAACCTCTCGGGAGGGTTCCTCCAAGCCGAACCCACTCAGCAGGCGCTTCAGCTGAGCCTTTTCCTGGCGGCTGGGGCCCTGCTGGGACCTGGTGCTGGTGGTGATGGGAGCTGGGGGTCGGTCGGTCCACAGGGAGGTGCTGGACAGGCCTGAGTCGCTGCTGGCTGACAGGGCGTGGTCGCTGTGGTCGGGGCTGCTGGTGATAGAGGTGGCTCGGTGGGCTCCACGGCTCAGGGTCATGTTGGTGGATCCTCCCCCGTTAGCACTCCTCTTGGACAGGGCTGCTTTGTCCTGGGCCAGGCCCTGAGAGCGAGGCACTGGAACGACAAGAGATGGAGCGTCTTCAAACGGTCAGCTGGTACGGAGACACACACACAGACATGACCACACATGGACACACACACATACAGGTGGATGACCACAAAGACGCTCACATGACCACAAAGACGATCACGTTCTCACATACACAAATAAGTTCTCACATTCACAATCACATGGAATGAACAAGTACAGCTCGCTGATAAAAACAAACAGGGATACACAAACTCACACCTTTTGACACACAAACATTCAAATGAACACACACATTAACTCAAAAGTATGCCACATTTCCAGAGCTGGTGGACAATGAGCAGGCTACAGGTTGTAAGAACAACAAAGCAAGGGAATTATCAGCACTTCAACTGCACACGACAAGAGTGTTCTTCTAGACAACAGTGCAGCACAGAATGGTCTCCCCTCAATCTCAAACCAAAACAAACTAATCACAAAATCTAACCATTCTGATTAAATAAAACCACAAAAGTATCACCAACCAACAATGATTTAGGGTAGAGTTGATCCCACTCCAAAAACTCCCAAGTTCTAGCCATCAGCCACATTATTTTGCGAATGAAAAACCTATAACTCTCATTTGTACATTGTGCTGTACGGTGTTCCTCATGTTCAGGTTATATAACTAACTGGTGATGAAAGCCAAGAAGCCATCCATCTGTCTCTCTGTGTGCTGATATAGGAGAGACAAAGTGATGTTTAGTCCCCAGTCAGTCAGTCAGTCACAGTGTTTGATCTCTGCATTCCTCACTGTGGGGTGATTTACCAACCCATCCCCACTACCCTTTGACCCTCCAACATATGTCTAAACAGCACAGTTAAACCCGGGGCAGAAAAATACAACCACAGTCAGAGATCAAAGCAGCACAGTCAAATMCMTCGCCCTCACTCATTCCTCGAATAGATTACTTAAGAAAAAATGAAAGAGTTCTAGCTAGCTAACAAGACAAGCAATTGGTGCTTACAGAATGCAGTTCAATGCATTAGACGTATTCCATGTGCAAGCAAAGGCTGTGTTGAAGTCGTGGGTAAAAGCGCCATTCCACAATCAGTGTCACTCTCCTCTAGCTCAACAAAGGAGAGTTAGCAACATGACCCTGGTGCCTCTGTCTCAATCTGGTGCGTTAAGTACTTTCCTTTCAGTCAAGCCAATAGGGCTGTTGTAGGATCTGAATACAGGACACGCATGATAAAAGATATCCTCCTCCTCTACCCTGCCTTATGCTGGTTTCCCCCTACATTGCTACACACACACACACACACACACAGACCACACACAACACAACACCCCAACCAACCAACACACACACACACACACACACACACACACACACACACACACACACACACACACACACACACACACACACACACACACACACACACACACACACACACACACACACACACACACACACACGGTTCTCTTGAACTCACATCCGGCTCTCTACAGCAAGTCTCAGGCCTCCTCAGCAGGCTACATTCCAGGTCAGAACAAAACTCCTAGGAGGATTCCAACAGATCCCTCTACAACATTACAACGCAAAGGTAGTAACAATTCTGAAGACAGATGTCTCCCTCCTCTCTCTCGCTCTCTCCCTCTGGTGCCTGAGTATGTTACCCTCCCACTTCTCTCCCCTTTCTTCCTATTCCCTCAAGGCCCCCTTCTTCAAAATAGAATGCAGCCACAGCTCTTACCTTCTCCTTCACCGGCTGCAGGTAAATAAGTGCAAGCAGTAGACAACTACCATCTCCCGCATAACAAAATTGAGAAATAGAGGGAAGATATGGAGAGCAGGAGGGGATAAATAAGGACTGTGAAGTTTAGCAAACAGATAGTAGGCTCCCACACACACATACTGGTCCTGCTAGCAGTGAGAAGGAAGGTGAGAGTATTTGCACTCCACACAGGGGGGACTTTGAGGAATGTAAACAAGTGGGGAGGGGCCATGGGGTGAGGGAGGGGCCATGGTGTGGGGGCGGGCCCGGTGCTGAGCTGTAACCCGAACTCGAGCCCGGCTGCATCAGGGGACTACCTTGCCGGGAGGGAGGACGAGGGTATGAGAGAACGAGAGAGAGACCATATTAGAGACCCATATTTCCCTCAGATTACACAGATCCACAAAGATTTTGAAAATAAACAAAATTTTGATAAACTCCCATAACTACTGGGTGAAATACCACGGTGTGCCATCACAGCAGCAAGATTTGTGACTTGTTGCTACAAAAAAAGGGCAACCAGTGAAGAACAAACACCATTGTAAATACAACCCATATTTACGTTTATTTATTTTCCCTTTTGTACTTTACTATTTGCACATCGTTACAACACTGTATATAGACATATTATGACATTTGAAATGTCTTTATTCTTTTGGAACTTCTGTGAGTGTAATGTTTACTGTAAATTGTTATTATTTATTTCCCTTTTGTATATTATCTATTTCCTCTTGCTTTGGCAATGTTAAAATATGTTTCCCATGCCAATAAAGCCCTTGAATTGAATTGAGTTGAATTGAGAAAGAGAGAGAGAGAAGCAGAGAGGATCTAGGGATTGAAAACAACATTTCTTCTCCTCTCCTCCTTCCCGCTTTCTTTCACACTATAAAGAGAGACTTCATTAGAGCTAGCCTGCCTTCTAGTTGGGCCCTCTGCCCAGATAGCCAGGTTGTTTTTCTCTCGCTCTGGTGTATTATGAAATGACATGTCTGCCATCCGTGCTGAATACAACACAGCGTGGAAACAGATGTGCCCTAACCTCAATTATGGGGTTCAACAATTGTTTCTACTGTTTTTGTCTATCATAAGACACACACGGGCATGGCTGAGGTCCATGGGTGGTTAACCAAGTATGGTCCCATCTGCTGGTCTTCATCTTTGACCCATTTCATCTATCCTAGAACTTCAAGTTTCAAGTTTTTATTGTCACTTGCACTAGTACAGTGAAATGCCTTTATTTCTTGCCAAAAAGAGCACCCCGCTAACCATTTCACATCGGTTACACTCACCCCCATTTTGACCTCCTCCTTTTCCACAGCAACCAGTGATCCTGGTCAACAGCATCAATGTAACAGTATAGCTTCCATCCCTCTCATCTCCCCTACCTGGGCTCGAACCAGGGACCCTTTGCACACATCAACAACTGCCTCCCACGAAGCATCGTTACCCATCGCTCCACAAAACCCACGGTCCTTGCAGAGCAAGGGGAACCACTACTTCATGCTCTCAGGGCGAGTGACATCACCGTTTGAAATGCTATTAGCGCGCACCCCGCTAACTAGCTAGCCATTTCACATCGGTTACACGTGCGTGGTGCTTGTTATGTGTGTGTGAGCAAATTAAGTGTGTGTGTGTGCACGTGTGTGTGTGTGTGTGCGTGTGTGTAAAGGGGTGGGGTGGGGAGGAATGCAGACATTGATCAAACAACTTTTGGTTAGAAATTGTACATTTTTTAAAGTTATTATGGGGTTATAAAACACTCTTCACACTCAACAAGCATTAGGGCAAATGGAAATGTAGCTGAAAAACTGTTGCTCTGAAGCCAACTATTCTTAACCCCCAGAGGGATTGTTGTTGCTACACCTTTGAAATTACTCTACTCTTACTCTGCTCCATTCACATTACTGTTATTACCATCTGCCATCCCTCCTCCTCCTCTCCTACTGTATGACAGGCCTGTGAGTCATGAAGCTTAATGACCATCATCATCCTCATTTCTATCCCTTCTGGCCAGGCCCTGGCCTAGCTGCCGTTAAAGGGAAGGTTGCACAATATATTTCCACAAAATGAACAACGCAGATGGATTAAATTCCATCTAAACGGTCTTTTAGCAACAGTGTATAAGAAAAATATGTTATGCACTTCTATTTTTGCAATTTGAATTACATTGATCAAAACTCATATACCAACAATCAATTGCGGCTTTGATGTAAAGAAGGGAACGGCCTGATGGTAGCGTCAGTGCACTACAACCACTGTTTACCGGCATGCATGTTTGTCCGAAATGTGAGAAGTTCGACCGCTTTGTGAGGGGAACCCCTGGTGCTTCAGTCATTTTGATGGCTACCAACAGTGGAAGAGTGGATTCACCATGAAGCTGAGGCTAAAAATTGGTTCTGTGCTCACAGTCAATGTAGGCTTCAAGTCCACTGACACCACCGGGTGCTACTACGGCAGGTGGCTTCAATGATTGATGTGAATCGGGTAAGTACAGTTGAAGTCGGAAGTTTACATACACTTAGGTTGAAGTCATTAAAACTCGTTTTTCAACCACTCCACACATTTCTTGTTAACAAACTATAGTTTTGGCAAGTCGGTTAGGACAACTACTTTGTGCATGACACAAGTAATTTTTCCAACAATTGTTTACAGGCAGATTATTTCACTTATAATTCACTGTATCACAATTCCAGTGGGTCAGAAGTTTACATACACTAAGTTGTCTGTGCCTGTAAACAGCTTGAAAAATTCCAGAAAGTGTCATGGCTTTAGAAGCTTCTGATAGGCTAATTGACATCATTTGAGTCAATTGGAGGTGCACCTGTGGATGTATTTTATGGCCTACCTTCAATCAGTGCCTCTTTGCTTGACATCATGGGAAAATCAAAAGAAATCAGTCAAGACCTCAGAAAAAAAATGGTAGAACTCCACAAGTCTGATTCATCCTTGGGAGCAATTTCCAAACGCCTGAAGGTACCACGTTCATCTGTACAAACAATAGTACGCAAGTAGGGACCACGCATCCGTCATACCGCTCAGGAAGGAGACGCGTTCTGTCTCCTAGAGATGAACGTACTTTGGTGCGAAAAGTGCAAATCAATCCCAGAACAACAGCAAAGGACCTTGTGAAGATGCTGGAGGAAACGGGTACAAAAATATCTATATCCACAGTAAAATGAGTCCTATATCGACATAACCTGAAAGGCCGCTCAGCAAGGAAGAAGTCTCTGCTCCAAAACCGCCATAAAACAGCCAGATTATGGTTTGCCACTGCACATGGGGACAAAGACCGTACTTTTTGGAGAAAAGTAGAACTGTTTGGCCATAATGACCATTGTTATGTGGATATATTATATTATATTATGGATATACGTATTATGTGGAGATATTGAAGCAACATCTCAAGACGTCAGTCAGGAAGTTAAAGCTTGGTCGCAAATGGTCTTCCAAATGGACAATGACCCCAAGCATACTTCCAAAGTTGTGGCAAAATGGCTTAAGGACAACAAAGTCAAGGTATTGGAGTGGTCATCACAAAGCCCTGACCTCAAGCCTATAGAACATTTGTGGGCAGAACTGAAAAAGCGTGTGCGAGCAAGGAGGCCTACAAACCTGACTCAGTTACACCATCTCTGTCAGGAGGAATGGGCCAAAATTCACCCAACTTATTGTGGGAAGCTTGTGGAAGGCTACCCGAAACGTTTGACCCAAGTTAAACAATTTAAAGGCAATGCTACTAAATACTAATTGAGTGTACGTAAACTTCTGACCCACTGGGAATGTGATGAAAGAAATAAAAGCTGAAATAAATAATTCTCTCTACTATTTTTCTGACATTTCACATTCTTAAAATGAAGTGGTGATCCTAACTGACCTAAGACCTGGAATTTTTACTAGGATTAAATGTCAGGAATTGTGAAAAACTGAGTTCAAATATATTTCACTAAGGTGTATGTAAGCTTCTGACCTCATCTGTAGGTACTAAAGTGTCCAAAGAGTTTTGTCATGTTATATTGCTGGTAGATTCTGAAAAACCAAGATAGCCAACTATATACAGTGCATTCGGAAAGCATTCAGACCCCTTACCTTTTTCACATTTTGTTACTTTACAGCATCTTGTTACGTTACAGCCTTATGGACATGATTTGGAAAGGCACACACCTGTCTGTATTAGGTCCTACAGTTGTCAGAGCAAAAACCAAGCCATGAGGTTGAAGGAAGTGTCTGTAGAACTCAGAGACAGGATTGTGTAAAGGCACAGATATGGGGAAGGGTACCAACAAAAATTCTGCAGCATTGAAGGTCCCCAAGAAAACAGTGGACTCCATCATTCTTAAATGGAAAAAGTTTGGAACCACCAAGACTCTTCCTAGAGCTAGCCACCCGGCCAAACTGAGCAATCGGGGGAGAAGGGCCTTGGTCAGGGTGACCAAGAACCCTGACCAAGAACCTGATGGTCACTCTGACAGAGCTCCAAAGTTCCTCTGTGGAGATGGGAGAACCTTCCAGATGGACAACCCTCTCTGCAGCACTCCACCAATCAGGCCTTTATGGTAGAGTGGCCAGACGGAAGCTACTCTACAGTAAAAGGCACATGACAGCCTGCTTGGAATTTTCCAAAAGGCACTTAAAGGACTCTCAGACCATGAGAAACAAGATTCTCTGGTCTGATGAAACCGAGATTGAACTCTTTGGCCTGAATGTCAAGATTCACGTCTGGAGGAAACCTGGCACCATCTTTACGGTTAAGCATGGTGGTGGCAGCATCATTCTGTGGGGATTTCTTTCAGCGGCAGAGACTGCGAGATTAGTCAGGATCGAGGGAAAGATGAACGGAGCAAAGTACAGAGATCCTTGATGAAAACCTGCTCCAGCGCGTTCAGGACCTCAAACTGGGGCGAAGTTTTATCTTCCAACAGGACAATGACCCTAAGCACCCAGCCAATACAACGCAGGAGTGGCTTCGGGACAAGTCTCTGAATGTCCTTGAGTGGCCTAGCCAGAGTCCGGACTTGAACTCGATTGAACATCTCTGGAGAGACATGAAAACATCTGTCCAGCAACGCTCCCCCCATCCAACCTGACAGAGCTTTAGAAGATCTACAGAGAAGAATGGGAGAAACTCCCCAAATACAGGTGTGCCAAGCTTGTAGCGTCATACCCAAGAAGACTCAAGGCTGTAATCGCTGCCAAAGGTGCTTCAACAAAGTACTGAGTGAAGGGTCGGAATAGTTGTGTAAATGTGATATTTCCGTTTTTTTTTTATACATCTGCTAAAATAAAATAAAAACGTTTTGGATTTGTAATTGTGCGGTATTGTGTGTAGATTTCTGAGGGATAAAAAAAATAATAATGTAATAAAAAGTCAAGCAGTCTGAATACTTTCCGAATGCACTGTAAGTGCACCTGGCCATGCGGAACGAACTGTCCCACTCACACAGATCTAGCATGGTGTTTGGGGATGGAAACTAGCTAGAAAGCAAGCTACAGCAACTCCATCAACAGAATACTGCATGTTTTAAATTGTAAATTGTAAAATGTAAAATACCAATCAGATTAATGTAATTCTTTATTTCAAGGTATGTCTTTATTTTTGCTAAACTGACTGATCTTTATTGTCCGATATAACTTGCAGGATATCATGGTAGCCAATRTTTGGTAGCACGCAGGTTAGCATGTGGCTAGCTATAGCTACCATCGGCCAACAACAGAGTTTTAGCCAGTTTGGCTATAAACTTTCAATGTCTAATATCTAACAGTAGGAGAAATGCTGATGTGCTGAACTGCTAATAAGTGATGTGTTTCAAGGCTGCTAGTGGTAAGCTAGTAGGGGTAAGCCAGGGGTGTAAAAGGGCTATGATAAAAGCCTGCGAGCTGTATGTGTTTTCAAAAAAAAGAATAGAGAATAAATAAATCACAGGATATGGTCAGATGTTCCCTTTATTCAGAGTGSCAAAATATTTTTTCAAAAACAATAGTAGGACTGCATGGTGGGTCTTTACCGTCTTATGTGGACAGTTTCGCCCTGCTCCTCTAGTGCTCCTCTTTATGTCAGATTTCTGAAAAATGTTCTTCCATAACTTCAGTCAAATTCTGATAAAATACACATTTCTCCCAAATTGCAAATGTAAAGTGATATGTCATATTGGGACATTTAGTTGGAAGGATGAAGCAAATCAGAATGTTTAATTAACGGCAACCTAATTCTGCAATCTTCCCTTTAAGGCTTCCGTTTGGGGCCCAGCCAGACAGCCCTCAGCTAAAACATTCCTCATTAATCCAGCTGGCCTGTTAAATGGCTCTGCTCTGACTCACTGACTCACTGACTCACACACCGGGAGCTAGAGGCAGAAACAGAGTTGAGAGAGATGGGAGCCCTCAGTACTGGAGAAGTCTACTGTGGTCTAGGCTTTATCTGCGAATAGGCTCAAAGGCGGTTGTTGACACACCTGGTAATGATTACAGGGACACCCCGTGATTCATGTACACGGGAAGTGAGTTTCTAAAAAACAAAACAAACATTGGCTGGATTTGTTTCTGTTGATGGAGAGGACATTTACCCAGGAAAGAGTAGTTCAGTTTCGAGTAAGTTGTGTGAGGTAAAGTATTGTGTAAAAGAAAATCCTGGAAAGAAAATCCTGGTAAAGAAATCTAATTGATTGATACAATAACAACAGCTACAGTGGGGCAAAAAAGTATTTAGTCAGCCACCAATTGTGCAAGTTCTCCCACTTAAAAAGATGAGAGAGGCCTGTAATTTTCATCATAG
Organism: Salvelinus sp. IW2-2015; assembly: GCF_002910315.2. Classification (NCBI taxonomy): domain Eukaryota; kingdom Metazoa; phylum Chordata; class Actinopteri; order Salmoniformes; family Salmonidae; genus Salvelinus; species Salvelinus sp. IW2-2015. The sequence continues at coordinate 25,956,879 of NC_036871.1, read as the reverse complement.
GTACACTTCAACTATGACAGACAAAATGAGAAAAAAAAWTCCAGAAAATCACATTGTAGGATTTTTAATGAAATTATTTGCAAATTATGGTGGAAAATAAGTATTTGGTCACCTACAAACAAGCAAGATTTCTGGCTCTCACAGAACTGTAACTTCTTCCTTAAGAGGCTCCTGTGTCCTCCACTCGTTACCTGTATTAATGGCACCTGTTTGAACTTGTTATCAGTATAAAAGACACCTGTCCACAACCTCAAACAGTCCCTCCAACTCCTATGGCAATGACGGCAAAGGCCTGTCACAGAACAGAGAACAAATTGTAGACCTGCCAGGCTGGGAAGACTGAATCTGCAATTAGGTAAGCAGCTTGGTTTGAAGAAATCACTGTGGGAGATTATTAGGAAATGGAAAGACTACAAGACCATGATAATTCCCTCGATCTGGGGCTCCACGCAAGACTCACCCCCCGTGGGGTCAAATGATCACAGAACGGTGAGCAAAAATCCCAGACAGACGGGGGACCTAGTGAATGACCTGCAGAGAGCTGGGACCAAAGTAACAACTAGCCTAGCATCAGAAAAAACTACGCCGCGATGGGACTCAAATCCTGCAGTGCAGACGTGTCCCCCTGCTTTTAAGCCAGTACATGTCCAGGCGTCTGAAGTTTGTAGAGAGCATTTGATGATCCAAGAAGATTGGGGAGAATGTCATATGGTCAGGTGAACATAATATAAACTTTTTGGTTAAAACTCAACTCGTCGTGTTTGGAGGACAGAATGCTGATGTGCATCCAAAGAACACATACCTACTGTGAAGATGGGGGTGGAACTCAGGATCGAGATGAGTATGTGTGGTGTTCTGATTTTACTGCAAGGGAGCGATTAGGTGTAGAGAGCGGCATGTTAGTAGATCTCGTTATAGTTAAGGAAATGTGGTATTGTGACTGCGCTAGACTTAATACGTTAAATTCTCATTGCCTCCGTCAGTGTAGAGATGTCTGACGGTGAGCCACGTCTGCTGTCGGACTTTCCGCAAGATGCATATGTCACAGTAGTTATTTTAGCGAACGAATGAATTATGATGTTTCCTGGTGAGTTCTTACGGGTCTTGTATTCACATAGGCATGAAGCATGTTAATCGAGACATTACCTGGGATACAGCTGGGCATTTTGTAAGGTGGAGTATAGTGGAATGAAAGTATTAAGGAAAGAGCGTAAGTGTTACAAGGGTGTGGGATGTTGGCAACGACTAGTGCAGCCAGCTTGATAAAAATATGTCATCAGACATTCCTCATTTGGGGTTCGCAGACGTCGAAATCCCATGTCTAGGGCGCGCCTCTGGGGTGGCAGAGATTTTAGATATTCTTTGTGACTTTGGAGGGGAGATGTCTTGAGAAGATGACGGGTAGTATTTGTGTTTCTGTATACTTAGTTACTGACCGACACAGCACAGCCCAGAACAGAATGTTATAATCGATGCTAATAGAGGAGGATTTGTGCATAAGGGGATATGGGAACTATATCACACTAATATGCTACTATGTGTGTGAAAAGTTCTTTGTGATTGATTTACAGAATAGACTACAGCGATATGGCGATACAAGTGTCGCTTGCGTGTTAGTTCGCCAACAGAGGGTGATAATATATAGACAATATGGTGATTTTTGAAGTATATATCTGTTTTGTAGGTGTACTGTCGCTGCAATAGTTATCCTCTTCCGCCTATCGCATACATCTCACTCTATTTGGCTATATTTTTATTTAAGAGACAATTACTTAATGTGATTTTTCTGACTGATTTTTGGGTGATTTTGATGGTTCTCACTCAATTAGTTTCGATAGGTTGGGTTGGTCGCATGGTAGTGCTAGAAGTGTGTAACCTGGATATAATTTGAGGATATAGGCCTCATACAATCATCTTTGGTTAAGTGAAGGAGGCAGAAAAAATTGACAATTGGTGGCTGACTACAATACTTTTTTGCCCACTGTATATCAATAAGGATTTTTTTTCTAAAGGACTATCTTATATCCTCATTAAAGATCATTCCACATGGTAATACTCAACACAATAGTTAATTAGAAGATCAACCCAATTTCAAATAGATTTAGATTTAAAAGCCATTGAAGTAAATGATGTTGCTTTCCACATACATAAACCTGAGGTGGTAAGCAGTCTTTAAAATGGCAAGAGTATTCTTCTTCCCTAACCACTGATTGTCAGCTAGTCAGAGGGACACTGGGAGTTGCCAATGCTGGTAGTAGCTGCTGAATTCCTGTAGAGCTCCCAGTCTTTCCTCTCCAATCTAGAGTTTACATGAGAGAACAGGCTGTACATTTTCCACAGGAATGCTCAAGCAACACTTTTATTTTTTGTTTTAGGCTGTTTGTTGTATGCCTTTAATTAATATTTTAATTTAAAAAATGTGCTCTTTCATTAGCGCCCAGAGACTCTTGATCTAACACTTCAACATAAAAGTTGTGTAGTTGAGTTAAATAAAGCAATATCAAATTGTCTTTATCATAAATGGCTTCTATGGGTGGTTATATATAATGCTTATTGTATACACGGGCCTGGGTGGATTCATGGTTTAAATGCCACATATCGCTTATTCTGGGAGGTTGTTTGTGAATTCCGCGGTTGAGAAGGAGAGATTTGGCAGAGCAGCAACACCACAGCTGGAGGGGACGCCCTGACAGTGTGTGTGTGTGTGTGTGTGTGTGTGTGTGGTGTGTGTGTGTGTGTGTGTGTGTGGTGTGGTGTGTGTGTGTGTGTGTGTGGTGTGTGTGGTGTGTGTGTGAGGAGAGAGAGCACACACCGCGCCGCGTGAGTGGGTTGGTTGAAGCAATGCCTTATTAAATTTGATACTACAACAACAACAGAAATCTCTGGGGAACTACCCGTTCTCTCTATGACCCCTGGCTTGCTGTATGCCCTATGGTAGCAGCACTATTCCGTCGCTAGCAAATAACAACCCAAAAGACCTACTGAAACATCTCACTAGAATTTTCCAAACCCTAACCCAAGCTGAGATTGACATGGCCATTCTTAGCAGTATGAGAATCTATGTGCCTTTGGTTCATCAAAAGGAGATGCTATCCTTCATATCCTCTGTTCGCCACAGTAAATAAAGAATTTTTCCATACAACTTGCCCTGGTGCAAATCTTTCTTATGAGTAATGGGTCCCACTGCCACATAAACCAGGCCAGTGACGACTGACTGTGTGTATGTCAATGTAATCACGCTGTGGTCCCTATATGATACAGTACAGAATGAGGTGGGCCAACCAGCGCATAGGACTATGAATCTGTCATGCTCTGCAGTACTGAGACTAGCATGACGTTTATAGGGTTGCTGAGAGATCTGTTTCACTGGAAAAAATACTGCAGTTATCACTTCCCACTGGGCACGGACTGGTTGAATCAACATTGTTKGCATGTGATTTCAAAGAAATGATGTTGAACCAACGTGGAAAAGATGCTGAATTGACATCTGTGCCCAGTGGGTTGGCTCTCTAAGGAATGATCCATTCATTCATTTATAAAAAATAAGCACTGACTGAACCAGATGCGGTTTGATTGATTTTACCTGAGTGTACCTGTGTTGGTTAAACTGGAGCTTGGTTAAGGAGTTGCTCCTGACAGGGATAGCCTACATGTGGCCCAGAGATTTTACTGATCAGAAAAAACGCCCTAGTAATGGCACATTGGACAATGTAAGCAGATAAATTCCTCCTAAAACTCATAAAACTGACATGCTATACTACTGACCCAGATATGGCTTGGTAACTGGATGAACTTGTTTGTTAGTTATGGTGGATCATGTGATAGTAAGTTAGAGTGATTGGAAGCTGTATCTTCCACACTGTAATGAGGAGAAATAAGTCAGAGTGACTGCTGTTACCTTCCCCGTCATTGATGTTCTGGTAGGAGTCCCATCGTGTCAGAGGGTCGGCTGTGTTGTAGTCCACACTGACGTCTGCCCCGTTCTGCCAGCGCTCTGCACCTAGACCAATCAAAACCGGGGATTCACTCTGAGATGCTCTTATATGGTTCTTATATGGTCCAATCAACAGCAAGGGATCAGTGGGGCAATCTTATAGGTTTAAACTTTTGAGGAACACTGTTGGAAAGAAGCCTGTTTTGTTTCTTTCCTAGAAGTGATTTGTGGCCGGAGTGTTTTCATCTTCAAACTGAGGTGAAGGAATGTAACTTTTTACTAGTTGTGTAGACCACACATATGCTCGGACACATGCATGAGCTCACACACGCACGCACGCACACGCACGCACTCACGCACGCGCGCACGCACGCACGCACGCATGCACACACACACACACAAACACACACTCCCTACACGCCCTCCTGTGGGGCTGGGAGGCAGGGCATGCTATGCTCTTTTACCTATCTGTCAGTACACACTTCACACTACATTTCCCCTCTACGGAATTCCACATCCTCATCTCGGCAGGGGGAAGAGGGGGAAGGAGGGGGGATCGAGGGGGAAGCTAGGTAGTGAAAGCACCATGTGTCTGGAGGTTTTCAAACCCTCCTGCTTTTCTAACTGGGTTAAGGAGTTAGAAAAATACCTGGGATCTTCTCCGGGCCCTCGGAGAACACAAGCTCTACTTTCCCGTAATCAGGAAATCTAGGTTCTGCAGAGTCAACACAAAGGAATGCTGTGAGTGTGGCTGCGTTGGAACGCAACGGAAAGATGAATGATGCTGCATATGTGGTTTTTATAAAGGAAAATTAAGTCCAACAGAGACATTCTCTAGGCCGTTCCAGGTGTGTGTGTGTGTGTATACCTTTATTGGCAGTCTCCATGTCCTCCTTCTCGAACACCAGGTTGTAGCCCTGCACTGCTCCCGTGTGGAACTGGAGCCGGAAGATCACCTCACGCTCCCAAGTGACATCACTCTTATGGTAACATTTCACCTGCAGGAACAGGGGTAGACAGGGTGTAACAGCAATTTGTGTGGGTATTCATGTGACCTTTATTAAGTCAGTTGTTGGCATCTGCTATGTTTCTTACCATTTTAAATGTGTAAGTCTTCTGTTAATGTTATCTATCATGACTTCCATCATTCTTTTTGTATGGTATACCCAGTACATTCCATAGGATATGTTATGTGATGCTATGAGAAGTTGTTCTTACCATTATGTCTCCCTTTAGCAGCTGAGCAGGTTCCAGACTGATGCATATCCTGTCTCTGTGTCCAGGCCCAATGTGACTGGGTAATAGAGACAAACAACCAATCAGAGAGAACAGTCTATGACCAATCACTGACATTCACAGAAAGTGAATTAGAACAACAACCAATTATGCTTCAAAGAAAATGGTATCACTTATTGTGAAAAAGAATTGGAAACAAGTTGTTAAACGTATGCTTACTAGACCCCTGAGGAGTAGACAGCTTGCATTCCCTGGTAGACCTTCAGATATGGGCGACACACTTAAAAAAAGAGAAATAGAAAAGAGTGGAATTCAGCAGAAAGAGCGGGGATCAAAATGAACAAGTGTTATGCTTAGGTGACCTTTTGAAATGACATTGTATCAATATACTGCATCATGAATTCATTTATGTTATACTGTATCATGTATTAATTCATGTTGGTACCTCAATCAGCCTGACTAACCGGTGTGTGTATGTGTATGTAGCCTCGCTACTTTTATAGCCTCGGTACTGTATATAGCCTGTCTTTTTACTGTTGTTTTATTTCTTCACTTACCTATTGTTCACCTAATACCTTTTTTGCACTATTGGTTAGAGCCTGTACGTAAGCATTTCACTGTAAGTTCTACACCTGTTGTATTCGGTGCACGTGACAAATAAACTTTGATTTGATTTGAGCTCACCCACCGCCGATGGCCAATGCGCTCATGCCAAAAGCCTATGTCTCTCTTGTTCTACTTTGTTAAACAATGCTGTTCGCTCAATAGGCCTATTTAAAAGTTGATCACATATTTGGTAGCCTACAGACAGAATAGACAGATTCTCTTTTCAGCAGAATCCATTTGCTTTCAAACCTGTGTTTTACCGCAATGTTTGGCTATTTGAAATATTGCAAAAAGCCTGTTTTGGCTGCATGCTGTTCACTGACAGATTTGCCGCACGTTCCAGACTGTAGGCATGCCTTGTGATTGGGCTACACACAATCTGCAGCTAGGCAAAAAAGTTTAAACGTTTTGATCTGTGGCTAAATTATAGGTCTAATCCTGGTGTGGTATTCAGAATGATTTCATTTCTTTCTGAACAGACAGCAGTAATTATATAACTTTGGCRAATGTATTTCAATTTATCAGGGGTGCTGCGACACCTCCAGCACCCTTCCTCCAGCTACACTCAGAAAAAGGGTTCCAAAAGGGTTCTGCAGCCTTCCCCATAGGATAACCCTTTTGGTTCCAGGTAGAACTATTTTGGGTTCCATGTAGAACCCTCTGTGGAATGGGTCTATCTGGAACCAAATGGATTATACCTGGAACAAAAAGGGGTTCTCCTATGGGGACAGCCGAAGAACCCTTTGTGGTACTGTATAGCATATTTTTAGCTAAGAGTGTATGATTCTAAAGGAAATAAATGATGAAGTGCAACGCTGGAGAGATGAGAATTGCAGGCGCGTGTCTATCAGAGCAGAGAGAGGGAGAGATCACAGAAAGTGAATGTCATTCTAGTTCTGTGAGAGATACAGGTGTGCTTCTCTCTCACCACAGCAATGGTCTATACAGATTACAATGTTGCCCAACCAATCAATTCTTAGAATATCAGGTACGTTTTCACATTACGTATTACGTTTTTTAGGTGGCAGGAGAATTACAGAGAAGGCAAATTGAATTATCTCTGATAAATTTTATTATAATTTTTTACATTGCAAACAGTGACAATTATTTTTCATGCCAAGAGAGGAACTGATCCTGGCAAATGGGTTTCGGAACAAAACAGTCCAAATTTGAGAGGTGCCAGATCCTGTTCCGTCAGGATCCGGCTCAAATTAGGGCACTGGTTCCATCTCATAAAAATAACCCTTTTGAGATGGAACCGTTGCCCTAATTTGAGCCGGATCCTGACGGAACAGGATCTGGCACCTCTCAAATTTGGACTGTTTTGTTTTTGTTGTTTGTTTGTCTTTGTTGTTTATTTGAAATGTGTAAAAAAAAACATTTGTTTATGTAAAAAAAAAATGGGTGTGGATTCCCTTACTACAGACCATAAAAAAGTTATTCTGTGGTGCGTATTTACATATGTGCATGTGCGTGTATACATGTGTGCTTCAGTCCGTGTGAAAGGAGAGGTTCATATAGATCTCAGAGAAGCCCACTTCTTTCTAGATAGCCTCATAGGGATTTTATTGGTAGTTATTTGTCAGACTTTTAGCTTCTGCAGATGTAGGATCTTAACTTGAGCCAGTTTGCCACAGCAGGAAAATAATCCTGCAGMAACAGGAAATGTTTATTATTATGTGGATTATAATGAATGGACATTTTTGTAAGGGTTTATACATTTTTTGTAAGGGAAAATCATGTCTATAATGTCAAAGTAAAAACAACAAACTTCAGAAGCCTTTTTAAAACTCAGATACACTACAAGTTTCGAATATCCTGCATTGTAGGAACGTTTTCTGCAACATAGTGATCAAATTGACTGAGTGGGATATTTAGATTTGTATCTCCTAGTCGGCCAATAGGTGAACAAAAGAGTGTTTTCAGTTACCTCCTGCAGGGTTGAAGTTGGGTATCCCATGAAGAATGATGCAATGCAGGAACAGTGGAGAAGCATTCATTTTCATCGACCCACTCAGGAGGCTGTTCAGGATCCAAACATACCTGGCATGAAAGAATAGAAGAGATATAGTAATCCACACAATAGCTAGCTAGATGATCCTCACTAACTAAACCCCTTTGCATGTAGGTTACAGTGGACAACAACAGATCACTTACAACACTGACATCAATGGATAAGTCCATCCATGACAATTGCAACCCAGTTACTGAAGCACACATGGGAAAAGGACCGCTCTGAGATGCATTGAGCCTGTGTGTTTGTGATGGGGATATTCTTTATGAGGCGCCCACAGCGTGACTGTGTCACAGGGATTCAGTGTGATGCAGCAGGATTAGATTGCACCAGGTCACCACAGGATCCCATTCTGTTTCAATTACACACAATGGAGCGACTATCACAGGCCCTTTTCTATGGGAATGGACAAACAAGACCAAGACACGCAATAGGTTTTCTATTGGTCTTGGTGGGACTGGGACCTGAACTTGCCCTAACATGGGCAGAAAGGGGTGTGTATAGACCTGTGTGTGTGTGTGTGTGTGTGTGTGTGTGTGTGTGTGTGTGTGTGTGTGTGTGTGTGTGTTGTTGTGTGTGTGTGTGTGTGTGTGTGTGTGTGTGTGTGTGTGTGTGTGGTGTGTGTGTGTGTGTGTGTGTGGGTGCGTGGTGCGTCGTGTGTGCGTGCGCGTGGGCATGCGTGCGTGCGTGCATGTTCTCATGCGTGCGTGTGTGCACGTGCGTGTGTGTGTGTGTAAAGGGGTGGGGAGGAATGGAGGCAGATGAAGGAGGGTGTGGGAAAACACCTTTACCTCACCATCCATATCACACAATGAGCATTTCCTCAGTACTAGAGAGTAGATGAATATTGTGCCTGAGAAGAGGCCATACCTTTTCTGAGAAGGTGTCATCAATGCTGAGACCTTGTCGTCATAGTACTTCCTCATTGCAAAGCGGTCCAGGGCCTGATCAGCACTATGTGAGACAGACACAGACATGGTTTAGGCTTAAACACTGACTTACCCTCCTCCTGTTTAGGCTTAAACACTGACTTACTCTACTGTTTAGGCTTAAGCACTGACAGGGTAAACACTCCTGACAATGATGGTAAGTAAGCTTTAGTTAAGACCTTTAGTTTTAAATAAGGGAACAGTGAACTAAACTGAACTGAGCGTAAGTCCTCAGCCTATACCAGAGACCCTCCTGGCTGACAGAGTAGAGGTACTCACACTGTAAACAAACATTGGCACTTATTCAATACATATCCTGTTTCTCTCTGACATGCACTCATGCACACGCATACACACATGCGCACACACAGACATGTGAGCATGCACACACTGACAGCGATGAAGAGAGAAAGTCAATCCAGAGTAAACAAAAAGGAGAGGAGGAGAGGAGAAAGAGGTCAGAGTGTGTACCCAGTTACTGCTGTACCAACAGGCCTAAAACCAACAGGCGCTGGAGGCTTTTCACTAGAGGTCTCTCTCTCCGTCTTTTTCTCTCTTCCTCATCTGTCTCTCCATCTCTCTCCTTCCCCCACCATATATCTCCCTCTAAATCCCCCTGCCTCTCTCTGCCTCTCTTCTTCTTCCCCCTCACTTTCTTTCCTTCCCTCACCGTCCTCACTCTTTTTCTGTTCTACTCTCTCTCTCCCCTTCCCTCTTTATCAGTCTCTCTCTCCCCACTATCTCCCACGTTGATTGGCCTGCCCCAGCAAGGCCTGGGCCAATGTGTACCCATATCACACGGGGGCTGTTTGCAGAAAGGATCTCCATAAGCGCATAAGACAAGACACACACAAACACACACAGCACTTCCCTTCACCTTATAAACCACTTTCTCGCTAAATGTTTGCAGTCAGTTCTTGACTTTAGGGATTAGCTGAGTTGCAGCTGCTCTGAATATCCTTTCAGAGTGTAAATGACTTTCATCTTTGTTTGTGTAACTTTATCCACTTAGAAGAACTGCATGTGCTCGAGGGGAAATTATTTTCTACTCAAGTGCCTTACTGAAACTCATATTTAATTGCTAAATTAATTTCCAGCTCCATTCAGGGAAAATTACATTGATCTTTGTGATAAACGGCAGTTTCTGTCATAAGCTGACTGTCATGACTGTCTAGTATTGTCTATGTTGATTCAGAGTGTGTAATTCTGTAAGCGTGACTCATGACTTGTGGCTTGCCTTTGATCCCACAACCATAAGTATTGATTGTTTGACTCACATTCTGAATTACTGTGGAATTCAGTGAAAGGGCTGAGTGGGCCAGTAGTGGTCAGACAGTGAAATAGATTAACTTTGTTTCTAGGCCTATATTTATCTGAGACATTTGGTTGGAGTTGACAAGGAGTTTGGACCCAAACATTCAATCAGTGCTACTCACTCCTGAGGTCAGATATTTTGGTTAGAGTGAAGTCATATTTCACAATGCTAAACCTCAATAAATGAAAATATTGATAAAAAGCTACATGAGATGGCATTTTTTGCAGCAGTTACCTGGCAGATATGTCAGTGAAATGCACGAACGATGAGATGACCACTCCAATTCTGCTTTTCCCACCCTGAAATACAAGACAGAGACAAGATGTCAAATTCATTCATATTTGTGTGCCAATGCTTAGGCATAATCATTTGCAACAGTAACAGGTAGTGTTATTAGATTATAAATAAACACTGTGTTGGAATGGTGTGGGCATACCCCAACTATAGAATGGTGTGGGCGTATACCGGTCATTAAAAATATTCATGCGAGTTCACAGCTGATTGTACATGCTTGCTATTTCCTCAGCAGCATGAGGAAATAGCAAAACATTTGGAAATGGTCTGTTTGAGATAAGTTTGAGGTTGTGTTTTTGAAGTGTTTTTTTGCTCAAATGTATGCTTTGACCACAAATAGTATGAGACAAGTCAACAACATTATTTGGGTATGAGTTAACAGAATTTAAATAAGTTCGATTTTTTACTGGACAGTGACTTTATATGATACGGTGAGACAAGTGATCTTTGTCCAGAAGAAAATAACTGAGAGATGATGAGAGGGTGATGACAGAGTGATGATGTTTATGCTCACCCTGCAGTGTATGACCACCACATGTAGAGGGTCAGTGTTGAGCCAGCCTTCCATGGCCTTACAGATGGTACAGATCTTATCCAGAGGAGGGGCATGCAGGTCAGGCCAGCCCGTGTCCAGAGTCTGCAAACACAAGGTAAGTCACACACACTCTGTTATAGATAGTTCTAATCAATAAAACCTCTATACAACCTAAACAATCTATTTAGCACGCACAGAGTCTCCAGAAATCCTAGAGACAGCCTTTCTAAATCAAAGGGTTATCTAGTGAGACAGTTGTTCAAACATATACGTTTGAGATCCATGTGGCCACTTATATTCATTGATTTAGCTATAGCAAATACAGCCGAGTCATTCTGCAGCTTGTTGATACCTGTATCTCTTCAGCACCTCGTGTCCTGCCCTATGTTTTGTTTATGTTGCACATTTGTAAAAAGACAGTAWGGTTGCTTTACCTTAGGGTTCATTTTAGAGAGATCATGTCTCTTCTCCGACAGGTTGATAATCTAGAAAGAAAAAATATATGTACACATGAATACATACATTTATGTTGCAATTTTATTATATGCCTTTTATAACTATCTTATTAAAAAGTAACTGTTTCAACTGTTTTCACTTCCTCTTTCCCATATGMACTAAAGAAGGCTTCACAGCACTCCACACTAAATGGTTGAGCTGAGGTTAAAGTAGGCTCTTGTCCTGTCAACATCACTTCTCTAGAAACCACAAAATGTGTCAATGAGACAATGACATAGGGTGAATAACAGTCACACTTTAAACCAAATAAACAAAGCAAACTTTAGATAAACTTTAATGATCTCACTCTAATAGAAATATGATGTCTGCCACAAGATGTCAAATAAGACAGAAAGGACTAGTATCTCAATAGTCTATGCACTACACGTGAGATGAAGAATGGTGTGAGACACATGCACAAGAGTAGTGTTAACTGACCAGGTAGTTATCAGCGTGCTTGGACTTGAGCATCCGTGTGACATCCTTCAGATTGTGGAGGTAGATCTCTTCTGAGCATGTCCGAGGGAAGGACACGGCGATGATGCGCTCAGTCACGTAGGTCAGGTCAAGTTCGTATCCCTCATCCATTCTCACATCTGGGTCTTCTTCCTGTTGGGAGGGAGGGAAGGAGAGATAGAGAGAGATATAGAGAGATTATATATATATATATATATATATAAGATATATAGAGAGAGAGAGAGAGAGAGAGAGAGGAGAGAGAGAGAGAGAGAGAGAGAGAGAGAGAGAGAGAGAGAGAGAGAGAGAGAGAGAGAGAGAGAGAGAGAGAGAGAGAGAGAGAGAGAGAGAGAGAGAGAGAGAGAGAGAGAGAGAGAGAGAGAAGAGAGAGAAGAGGAGAGAGAGAGAGAGAGAGAGAGAGAGAGAGAGAGAGAGAGAGAGAGAGAGAGAGAGAGAGAGAGAGAGAGATGCCTCAGGGCCTGCAACACACTTTCCTCTGCCCATTGACAGGATGCATGTTTTCACTCTAGTCAATGTTTGATGAGCAAAGTCCTTGGTGTCAGCCATTGTGCTCTGCCACCCCACTGATACCTCTACAATAGGAACACAGGCCTACTGTAGATTGTATGACAAAGAAGGACGTCTGTTTACATTTAACTGTCTGTCTGCACAGGTGCCACACTGACTGCCATTATGCCTCATGATAGGTTACTGCAGATGATGATGAAACACTATTTCCACTTCTATGTTCACTTTAGTTGTATTCCTAATTTCCATTTAATCCATGTAAAAAGTAACTGTTTTTGAATATGAAAACAAGGAAATAGTCACCAACTGATCATTCTCAAGTTCGCCCAGTAAAAACAAGACAATGAAACAAAAGAAAACATGAAAACTCCGTTGTCTTCCAGTTGAAACCAGTCATGTGCTGTGTAGCCCTGAAATATGGCATGTTCCTCTGACCTCATGGTCATGAACTTCCGGTGTAGCTGCTGGGGAGAGAGAAAGAGAGCGGGAGAGAGAGGCTTCCCCCACTCATCCACACATTTCTTATCTATCCATCTGTGATCTGTGTTTTGGCCTAGTGCTCTGTCTTTCCTGTCAGCTGGGGAATAGGGAAGTGATTCTTTAAACAACAGGCAGGCAGTTAACTGGCGCCCCTGCGAAGATCATCCATCCAAAATACCACAATACAAATCCCAGCGTGAATTCTTCTAGGAATCATTTTCACATCAGAATCATGTTCTATTTCTAGGTCATTCTATCAGTTTTATAACAACGAGAATCAAAGTAAGGAATCAAACCGAAAGAAGTTTCATAAGTTCACAACACACTGAGATCAGTATTTATTTCACGTTAGTTACCACAGAGGGATAGCTTTGGCATGGCTGTGTAGAGATAGAATTACGAAACAACAAAACTCTCAATATCTACGTGTCAGTCTATTGCATGCCTGTCTATCTAATCTAGACCAACAGGATGACCACAAATAGTCAGCTTGGAATGTATTTCTGCTCCCACCCCAACACCACACACTCCCAACGATAAAGGGAGTGAATCGAAATGTCGGGTTTCAGTCCGGTCACCTGATTGTTTGTTGTGATTAACAGTGAAAAGGCCTGAATGTGCCTGTTACAGTTTTTTACAATCACTATGGCACTAATTTCGGAACCTTGATGTAATTTTTCAAAACTCTAGACACAAAACTCACAACCAATGATCAAAATGTAAATTTTTTAAAACTCTAACATTTTTTCCAATTGCTTGGATACAATACACATAAAGCTAAGATCATTTGTTCATTGAACTAAAATCACATGTTCAAAATGCTACAACATAACAAAATGCAATTCACACATTACATCTGAGATGACTGTCTAGTCATTTCATTACAATGATCTAACTATCAATTGATACAACTGCTCAAAATGATAAGTAACTGTTGCGTTACTCTTAATGCATAGTTTTACGGAAACTGACGAACAATATTCCATGTTTAGATCATGAAAGTTTCAGGATAACGAGATCCATTGACACCAATTACCGTGGAACATGAATCAATTGGACTACATTATCTATGGATGTAATATTTCATYATCATTCTTTATCAGACACTGTTTCTATGGTCCTATGTACCACTTTTCCAGACCATGTTTTCAGATTTGAGATTACTGTACACTCACCGGCCACTTTATTAGGTACATCTATCTAGTACTGGGTAGGACCCCCTTTTGCCTCCACAACAACCTGAATTATTCACGGTGTTGTACATTAAGAGATGCCCTTCTGCACACCACTGTTTTAAACAGCTGTTATTTGAGCGTGTGTGGCCTTTCTGTTAGCTTGAATGAGTCTGGACATTCTCTTCTGACCTCTCTCATTAACAAGGTGGTTTTGCCCACAGAACTGCCGCTCACTGAATGTGTTTTGTTTATCGCACCATTCTCTGTAAACTCTAGAGACTGTAGTGCGTAAAAATCCCAGGATGGCAGCTGTTTCTGAGATGCTGGAATCACCATGTGTGGCATCAACAATCATACCAGGGTCAAAGTTGCTTAGATTACGCATCTTGCCCGTTCTAATGTTAGGTCGAACAACATCTAAAGCTCTCTACTCTATATACTGTATATATTGAGTTGCAGGCAGCCACATGATTCGCTGTTCGAATGTAACCGTCCTTGATGAGCTAAATCAGGTCTTTAGAGCTGATGGCATGACCTATGTCATTGTGTGGGATAATGTCAGGTTCCACCATGCTCAAATGGTGCAAGCATGGTTTCAGGCCCATCCACAATTTACCACCCTGTRCTTACCCCMWTACTCTCCTTTCCTTAACCCGATTGRGGAATYTTTCTCCACATRRAKGTKGAAGGTATATGATAGGCGCCCTCACGAACAAGCCACCCTTCTCCAGGCCATGGATGACGCATGCAATGACATCAYGGCAGACCAGTRTCAGGCCWGGATTCRCCATGSCTGAAGATTCTTCCCAAGATGTTTGGCTAATGAAAACATCCATTGTGATGTGGATGAGAACCTGTGGCCAAATCCACAAGACAGGGTTGAGGGAAATATAGAAGTACAGTAATCAATCYTTTGTTTTGCTTYTTACAGTAAGCCAGGTGAGGAACACTGCAGTTGACCTTTAACWGTTKTWYMTTTTTTTGTAGCWAATTATTTTYGCTTTGATTCAAAGAAACCKATGTTGTGATTTTATTGTATTTCATCAATAAATTTCATATTTTGTTCAATGATTCCACTGTGTCTGTAGTATTCTCTCTACTAGTCCTTTTACAGTGATGCATTTACATGTAGTAGCATAATGAAACATATTTTGTACTACAATATTTAATGATTGTACGAACAACTACACAGTGAAACTATCGGTATCTTGTGTGTGGGTGATCTAAATGAATGTTCCTATGGTATTTCATAATAAATGAGTTATTTGAACCGATGATTCTGCAAGTACAAGGTTTCTTTAACGATAAGAATGCACAATGCAATGTTTTGAACATTGGACAGCCAGTGTTACAAGTGATGACCGTTTTGAGTTTTGTGTCTAGAGTTTTGGAAAAGGACCACAAGGTTCTGAAATTAGTGCCAAAGTGATTGTTAAAAACTGTAATCAAGTCTGAAGTGACTGCAGGCTAAAGTCAAACACTTTGAAGGACTCTGGAGAAAGGGGCCAGGACCGTAAAACCAGGGGGCCGTGGACTACTGCACACAGGGGCTTAAACCCCTCGGAGAAGAATGAAAAGGGGCCGTGTGTGTGTGTGTGTGTGTGTGTGCGTGCGTGCATGTGTGTGTGTGTGCGTGTGTGTGTGTGTGTAGGGGGTGTCACAAGGGTCTGCAGTTAGTGTAATAGCAGGGTATGTCCATTTTCTCCGGGAGCTGCAGGAAAAACTGTCTATCAGAAATGTATGAAACGGTTGACCGGCCAACACTTGAGGGTTGTGTTTTCAGTGGCGGAGCATAGTACCAGAGAGAGGAGATGGGTAACCACCAGTACTTAACCTTCAATCCCCAAGCCGTAAGATTGCCAAATAGAGAACAAAATGGCTACACGGACTACCTGAGTTGACCCTTGTATTTTTTACATTTTTTTGCACTGTCTCTATGCACACTCAAAGGACTCTACACACTCACGCACACTGACACTCCAACACACAAACACAGACACACATACATACAAACACACACACGCAAATACACGCAAACGCACACTTAATTTGCTCACACAAATAACATTTATACTGACTCTACACACACGCACACACACTCACACACAAACATCACATACACTCTGTTTGTCATGTATTTTGATGCCTAGTCAACTTACCCCTTATACATACAGTACTGTATCTATCTATATCACTCCAGTATCCCTGCACATTGTAAATATGCTATTGGAACTGACCCTGTATGTGTGTTTCTGTTACTTTTAGTGCTACATTGATGTTGATGACTTTATTTGGGGTAAAGCGCTCACAAGAAAGACATTTCACTGTACTTAATAAAGTTATTCAAAACGCTGAGGTTAAAGTCTGTTTGAGTTGGAAGTCTGTTTGAGGTTAAAGTCTGTGTTTGATAGTCAGCCCTTGATAAGGTATTTGATAGAATCAATGTGGGCAAAGTCTTCCTCATCCCATGAAGCTCTATGGAGGKTAGGCCTACATTCATTATTTTATAAAGACTATCCTACTTTTTTTCAATTGAGATGTTTTCATTTCCAAAACGCAGTCTATTAGATACATCAAACCATATTTCAGAGTATACCTGATGACAAATCTACATTCCGATGTGAGCACAGATATTTTAAAGAAGTTAGGGAAACCTACTCATCTATTTCATGTAATCCTAAAACTCCATAATTTTATACTCAATCACATATCAATATAAATCATCCAGACATACTCTACACTGCGGTAGTTCCTTTCAACTAAACCTCTCTCTCCCATAGTCCCTTTCTGTCTCTCATCAGTCACGTCAGGAAAACAGCAGCGACTTGCCCCAGCATGCACTACAGATCATTGCTCTTTAATTTACAAGGAGTGCTTTTGTTCCTGGTTCAGTGCATGGCGCTCGGCCACAAGGGCATAACACAACAACCATCCCAGGCAGCCGAGCTAAGGATCGGAAAGCACAGCCCACCCATGGCACAATGACTGGGAGTAGACAGTAGAGTAATGGCGGATGAGAAGGCGTAGGCCTAAGCTAAGCAGAGTGGTGTTTGAAAAGTAGGTTGCCAGCAGCAGGCTTCATAGAGAACAAGCTGAAACAGGTATACTAGTGTAGGTAAGGATTCTAGGGGATTTAGGTGTGTCTACTCTGAAACCCCTGGCTGACACAGCCCCTGGAGGTATGGGTAAATGCTGGCTGGGCTGTGGTGCGTGGGCGCTGTCAGCGAGGCTTAGATGTATATATATCACTCAGCACTGTGAGGCCTGGGACTGCGTCTCAATAGTCTCCAATGGTTTCCTTTCTTTCAGTCATCATGAAGGAGAGGTCTGAGGCGAAGAGAGGTACCACCTCAGATTATTGATACCCAGCCCTGATCAGTCCTGGAAACTACACCTCTCACCTGGCTGTAGTTGACACTGCATGGAATATTCCATCTTAAATTGCAGGGGAGTTAAATTKAACCTTTATTTAATTAGGCAAGTCAGTTAAGAACAAATTCTTATTCACAGTGACAGCCTACGCAGAGGAAACACTGAGCGCTGTTGACATGCTGAGGATAAAATCCACCAACTAGTAATCAATGTTGGTCAGCCTCAGAGGATGGAAACATGGCCCAATCATGTGAACAGTGACATCATGGTTGTTTTCATTTTTAAGCACATGTTGGTGACAATGGTTGACAAAAACCAAAAAAGGCATTAATAAATAATAAAGTCATCCAATTGGGATAATAGGGCTGGACGACAGCAACAAAGTCCAATTAAGACATCCAAGTTTTGTTTGTATGTTATTAGTCCGGTTGCTACACGTCTTCAGAATCCTCAGTTACATTTTCCATGAAAGGCACATTGGGGTGATCATGATGGAGTGGAGACTGTGTGTATGTGTGACTGTGAGAGTGATTTGTTAAGAAACACCATATATATGGATGGATATTGAAATTAAGCATTAGATGTGGATGAAACTCAAGAGAAGTGAAACAAGCATAAACTATGGCTGTTAAAGGAATGGAAAACCCGAGAGAGAGAGTCCTTGGTGTAGAGGGAAAAGGAGCAGCACATGAAACAGCTTAAGGTGAGGGAAGCAGTATAATCCTTTAAAGACAGTGTCTAAAACCACACGGAGGGGATAAAACTCACTCTGCAGCCATAAAGTCCACAGTGCTTACTACCACAGCTGGCCATCTTTAGAAGTCCTAATCATTGTATTATTGGTAAATATCATTCATATATCCTGACTTACCAAGCAGGTACTATTTTAACAGCAGTGTCTGGCCAGAAACCAGATCAATAACTACAATAACAGCCATGTCTTATTAAATTAGGCATATTTCAATGGACCAGTAGATCAGTCAATAAATACGGGAGGTATTGAACAGGGAAAGAATGTAGTGAACAAAGTCCATGATTTAAAGATCAATGGGTTAGTAGTTGGCAACAAATAGGCACCRTCTACTCAATCATTTGACTGCTCAGGCGTAGCTAATATTCCTCATTGGATGTTGGTTCACCACACTATTACTTTCTTAGGATATATTGCCAACATGTGATGGCCAACAATCACCCCTTGGCTGGCTCGTGGTAAGTTCCATTCCTTGACATCAAATTTAGAAGTGTTCCTATTGGCTGGCCTTGGTTCATGACTGACAGTTTGTGGCAGTGCAGTCCATTATTGGGTTAGTTGAGAATTCACCATGGTCACATTAAACCAAAATATGTTCCAGTGGTGAAAAGTAGAGCAGACGGATCTCCACCAACTTAACACTCCAGAAAAGAAACTCCCAGTTCTCTCTGAACCAAACATTGCCAAAACCCAAATCTATGGTCAATAAAGTAGAGTCAGCCTCTCCACCAGGACCTAAAGTTTATATGGTATTAACAAGTCGAATGTGCCATACTTCCATTTATGAATAGTGGAATGAAGGATGAAAGCTAGATAAACAAAATGTGATATTTCTGCAAGGGAGGATATGGCTCAGTACAGCCCAGCATGGGAGGACTTGGCTGTGCTGTGGACCAATGTAAAAACCAGCCACACGTAGCCTACTGTCTCTCTGGGAGTCCGTGTGTTTGGTCCGGCAGCCAGGGACACATTCATGATCTTCTAAGATGTTTGTCTTCGACCCTCAGCCACACCAAACATGTTTTTTAACGTTTCAGGAAGTCCGGCTGCTTATGGGGAGACTGTTAAGGTGGAATGTTTTTAAATAGGCCCTTGTCATATGTAATTTGCAACCCGTCACTTCACCTTTTAGTACTAGTAGGATCTCCGCTGGCTTTGGGTCACAGAGTTAAGGCCTCTGCAAACAAGCATATGAGTTCAATGGAGTATTGGAATTCTTATATTGTTTCCAATGTTGTCTTTGTGTCTTTCTTGTCCAACTCTATTTTATAGGGAGTGTATAGCACAATATGGAAGGTTGGCATAGCTGAGCCTGCGCTTTAGTTTTGTATGGCTGAGGTTCAACTCTTCACCTCAACACTGCATGTTCTTTGCTTGTGGTGCGGCATATCACTTCTCAGTGCTACTGCTAGGTTGCATAGACTGTGGGCTCCTGAAGGTATTTAGCATTCAAATCTGGACACCATCTAATAACCCACCCTAATTCCCATCAGTCAGTCAGACAGAGCACCA
Organism: Salvelinus sp. IW2-2015; assembly: GCF_002910315.2. NCBI lineage: Eukaryota > Metazoa > Chordata > Actinopteri > Salmoniformes > Salmonidae > Salvelinus > Salvelinus sp. IW2-2015. Next base: position 25,937,247 of record NC_036871.1, on the reverse strand, counting down.
TGCATGCTCTTATAGAAGCAGCAGCAGCGCACTTTAAACAGTCAGGGAGGATAACATCTCCCACAAAAACATAACAGACTGGATGGATGAAGTGGCTTTGGGGAGAAGAGGCCATAGTTTGTTCTGCCTGTTTCCTGTCTCGCTCCATGCATTTACGCTGTGGCTTTGAGGCCCATTCAACACCGAAGGGCCGAAATAAACAAAACGGTGGAATCTGTAGGGAAAAAAGCAGCAGGAGGGGGAACTGGAGAAAAGGGGATATTTTTAATGCTGTTTATTTAGCAATTCTGGAACTCAAACATATAGTTGTGTCTCATTTTCACAGGATGTTTTGAAGGGAAATGAAAGCGAGCTGCTTCCCTGCCTCTGGGTGAATCTGTGTGCAGCAGCAGCACCCACCAGCCTCCTAAAGCACCACCTAATTACCACCTTCGTTCCCAAGGTCATAGAGGAATGCGTTCCAAAATGGATTACCCTCCCGTTTTCTCTCTCTCTCATTGCTCTCCCTCTCTTCACTCTGGCTAATGGCTTACATATGTGTGCTGTGTGGCTAGCTGCTCCTTTCTGTGACACTATACTGTCCCAGCAGCCCTCAGCCCTACAGTCAGTCCCTGCCCTGTGAAGAACAGAATGCCTTTTTCTACTTAGCTTACTGTACACACACACTAGCCTTCTTCCAAACCACATTATCAGGGTCCTATCCATCCGTCTCTCAGCTAGCTCTTTGTAATCTCTCTTTTATCAAAGGAGAGAGAGAGACAGAGAAGAGAATTGTTTCTTTCTACACTTGTCTCACAGTTCCTATTGATAGTTAAACATGATCTGTATGTGTGTGTTCTTATGTGTGTGTTCATGGTGCAGTAGAGCTTTTCTTCTGTTTGTTTTAAAGATAGATAGCTACAGGAAGGAGAGAAATTGAGATATCTAGACAGGTAAGGAGGAGGGTGTAGCCAATGTGAGGTAAGAGGGACTCTTGTACATGTCATCAACAATGGCTGCCTAAAAAGTGCAGCCCTGAGGCCTGGAATACCATGCAGAAGCTGTGGCTTGAAGAATACGTGTATCTCTCTTTCGCTTTCCATCTTTTCTTCCTCCCAGCAGACCAGCCATTCAACAAATTTAGTAAATKATATAATGAAAAAAAAAATGCTGCAGACTCATTGAGGACTATGCTAGCTCTGAAAGGTCTCCAGCACAGCAAAGCCCCAAATATCATGGAGTACCAAACCAATACAAAAGAAAGCTTAACCAGTAGGACATTCACAGTGGCGCGATTCTCTCACTGTGTGAAAAGCTGCAGCCAAAGCTTGATGAAGAGATCATGGTTTTTTAATTAACAACACTCACTGTATCATTCAAAGAAATCACACCCACACTGCACGTTGAGTTTGAATGACCCCCTTCTCTCTCTTCAGAATTCCGCCTGCCCCCCCGCTGACACACATACACACACATACACACACACAGACAGACACAAACACACACACACACACACACACACAAGTAGGGCACAGAGCCAAAGTAAATAAAGACTAAGCAATGCCCCCATTTTATATTTTGAATGAATTCCACTGAATGAAATGTGCTTGAACCACAGGATAAAGAGAGAAGCATTGATAACATCACCAGACTGCATGAAACTACTCCAGAACTGATTTGAAGTACTAGCACAACACTAAAACCATCTCCCCTGCAAGTAAAACACTATAAACTACTTAAAACCTTACCGTTTCAAAACTGAAAATAGGAACTTTTATTCTCCTTCTTCCTTTGAAATCCCTTGTCAGTCAGACACTGCTGAAAAAGAGGAGGGTGATAATGTCCAGGCAAAGAAGAGAAGAGAAGATGAGGTTTAGTTTAGGTCCCGTCACACAGGCTTAGAGGAGGCTGACTGGCTCATTCTCCTGTGCTGGAATGCGGTTGCAGGGTGATCAGAGGCACTTCTGTGAGCTCACTTTGTCCGGCTTTGCCTCCCCCACTGCTGCTCCCTCCCAGGCTGTTGCAGCTGACTCCTACTACTGGCTGTTGGCTTCTGTTGGCCGTGTTAAAATGGAAGCCCTGCTCTGTTCCTGAACTGCTGCACTGCTCTGCTCCACTCAACCCCCAACACACTTCCTTCAGTCAGTGAAGGCTGCTAGGTGCTGCCGCAGACACAAGTCCTGGCATGGGATAGTCCTCCCACTGTGGCTGTGCTGGGGCTGCCTCCCTCGCTTATCCCTCCCTCTTCCACTCTCTCTTCCTCCCTCCTCCCTTTCCACCCACTCCACCTCTCTCTCACTCACACACATTCTCTCTCTCACACACACACACACACACATTCTCTCTCTCACACACACACACACACACCTTCTCTCTCACACTCACACACACACACACACACACACACACACACACACACACACACACACACACACACACACACACACACACACACACACACACACACACCCCAAACGCCGAAGAACATATACCACACAAAAAAACAACAGAGCGACAAAAAGACAAAAACGGATATAGAGACAGAGAGAAGTGCTCCACAGGTCACACACACACACACACACACACACACACACACACACACACACACACACACACACACACACACACACACACACACAGAGAGAGAGTTGAGAGGGGGATGGGTGGGAGTGATGGAACAGGGGGGCACATTATACTGAACATTTGATCAGCTGGTTAAACAAAAATCATTGAAATCCATTCTGATTAGTTGAGCCATTTGTTGGAGTGTCTGGAGCCCTCAAGGAAATACACAACATGACCAAAGGTATGTGGACACCTGCTTCTCAAACATCTCATTCCAAAATCATGGGCATTAATATGGAGTTGGTCCCCCCTTTGCTGCTACAACAGCCTCCACTCTTCTGGGATTTGCTTCCATTCAGCCACAAGAGCATTATTTCGGGTGGGCACTAATGTTGGGCGAATAGTGTTGAGGTCAGGGCTCACTGCAGGCCAGTCAATTTCTTCCACACCAATCTCAACAAACCATTTCTGTATGGACCTCGCTTCGTGCATGGAGGCACTGTCATGCTGAAACAGGAAAGGGCCTTCCCCAAACTGTTGCCACAAAGTTGGAAGCGCAGAATCGTCTAGAATGTCATTGTATGCTGTAGCGTTAAGATTTCCCTTTCCTGGAACTAAGGGGAACCATGAAAAACAGTCCCAGACCATTATTGCTCCTCCACCAAACTTTACAGTTGGCACCATGCATTGGGACAGGTAGTGTTCTCCTAGCATCCGGCAAACCCAGATTCGTCTGTCGGACTACCAGATGGTGAAGCGTGATTCATCACTCCAGAGAAGGCGTTTTTTACTGCTTCTGCTGCTCGGCCAAGGAAATCCATTTCATGAAGTTCCCAACAAACAGTTCTTGTGCTGACGTTGCTTCCAGAGGCAGTTTCAAACTCAGTAGTGAGTGTTGCAACCGAGGATAGTAGGCGGTCCCGTTGTGTGAGCTTGCGTGGCCTACCACTTCACGGCTGAGCCGTTGTTGCTCCTAAACGTTTCCACTTCACAATAACAGCACTTACAGTTGACCGGTGCAGCTCTAGTAGGGCAGAAATTTGACAAACGGACTTGCTGGAAAGGTGGCATCCTATGACAGTGCCACGTTGAAAGTCTCTGAGTTCTTCAGTAAGGCCATTCTACTGTCAATGTCAGTCTATGGAGATTGCATGGCTGTGTGCTCGATTTTATACACCTGTCAGAAACAGGTGTGGCTGAAATAGCAGAATCCCCTAATTTGAAGGGTTGTCCACATACTTTTGTATATATAGTGTAGCTCTTACAAGGGTGACCTTCACTCTCATTATAATGTATATACACCATATACAGCTGAATGAATAAAGATGGGACCACCATCAAAATATGTAATTGACTACTGAATGTCATCCCTATGCAGCAAAATTTGTTTGTGTTTGGTTTATTGTGTTTGTTTTATGTGTATTTTCATCTATAGATCAGTCTAAAATACACCCATATTGTCATTGTAATGTTTATCCATCTGAACTGTTTATTTTTCTATTAATATTTGGCATATTATCTCGAATGAAGCAAGTCAAGACGACACATGAAGAACGGAAGTGGGTTACAGCAATACCAATCACTGGGACCACATTAAAGTGGGTTACAGCAATACCAATCACTGGGACCACATTAAAGTGGGTTACAGCAATGACCAATCACTGGGACCACATTAAAGTGGGTTAAACCACAATTACCGATTCACTGGACCACATTAAAGGGGTTCAGCAATACCAATCACTGGGACCACATTAAAAAGTGGGTTACAGCAATACCAATCACTGGGACCACATTAAATGTGTACAGCAATACCAATCACTGGGACCACATTAAAGTGGGTTACAGCAATACCAATCACTGGACCACATTAAAGTGGGTTACAGCAATACCAATCACTGGGACCACATTAAAGTGGGTTACAGCAATACCAATCACTGGACCACATTAAAGTGGGTTACAGCAATACCAATCACTGGGACCACATAAAGTGGGTTACAGCAATACCAATCACTGGGACCACATTAAAGTGGGTTACAGCAATACCAATCACTGGGACCACATTAAAGTGGGTTACAGCAATACCAATCACTGGGACCACATTAAAGTGGGTTACAGGCAATACCAATCACTGGGACCACATTAAAGTGGGTTACAGCAATACCAATCACTGACCACATAAAGTGGTTACAGCAATACCAATCACTGGGACCACATTAAAGTGGGTTACAGCAATACCAATCACTGGGACCACATTAAAGTGGGGTTACAGCAATACCAATCACTGGGACCACATTAAAGTGGGTTACAGCAATACCAATCACTGGACCACATTAAAGTGGGTACAGCAATACCAATCACTGGGACCACATTAAAGTGGGTTACAGCAATACCAATCACTGGGACCACATTAAAGTGGGTTACAGCAATACCAATCACTGGGACCACATTAAAGTGGTTACAGCAATACCAATCACTGGGACCACATTAAAGTGGGTTACAGCAATACCAATCACTGGACCACATTAAAGTGGTTACAGCAATACCAATCACTGGGACCACATTAAAGTGGGTTACAGCAATACCAATCACTGGGACCACATTAAAGTGGTTACAGCAATACCAATCACTGGGACCACATTAAAGTGGGTTACAGCAATACCAATCACTGGGACCACATTAAAGTGGGTTACAGCAATACCAATCACTGGACCACATTAAAGTGGTTACAGCAATACCAATCACTGGGACCACATTAAAGTGGGTTACAGCAATACCAATCACTGGGACCACATTAAAGTGGTTACAGCAAACCAATCACTGGACCACATTAAAGTGGGTTACAGCAATACCAATCACTGGACCACATTAAAGTGGTTCAGCAATACCAATCACTGGGACCACATTAAAGTGGGTTACAGCAATACCAATCACTGGGACCACATTAAAGTGGGTTACAGCAATACCAATCACTGGGACCACATTAAAGTGGGTTTACAGCAATACCAATCACTGGGACCACATTAAAGTGGGTTACAGCAATACCAATCACTGGGACCACATTAAAGTGGGTTACAGCAATACCAATCACTCGGGACCACATTAAAGTGGTTACAGCAATACCAATCCACTGGGACCACATTAAAAGTGGGTTACAGCAATACCATATCACTGGACCAACATTAAAGTGGGTTACAGCAATACCAATCACTGGGACCACATTAAAGTGGGTTACAGCAATACCAATCACTGGGACCACATTAAATGCAAATAAGACAATAGACAAAATTGAAGTACATAGGCCTACAGTAACTATCGGTAACAACAGCTATGCTATACCAACCCCCAGGACGTGTGACATGTTGACGTGGAAGAAAGTGCACAACCTGAAACTTGGGAGTGAATACATTGTAATGACAGATCATCTCTATAGAGTAGGTTCCAGTCGCCACAGGGTTTCAGAAGAACACATTTGGAACACTATTGAAATTCACTTAACTGTACCTCCTGTTGTGTAGTAGTGCAATGTTACAATGACCCGTGGCATGTTGGAGATGATTTAGTTCTTTGGTAGCTGACCTGAGGACAGTGGAATCTGGCTTACATAACAGCACTTTGTGAGTGGCGAACCTTGGTTACTGAAGGAGTGACCAGCAAATGATTGWCTCTGTCCAAAATAAAGCCTGCCATTGTTCTAAAAAACAGTCCTCATATCACCGGCCTACACACACACTGGCATTTCTGGGTTGTTGTCATCTAAAACAGCTTCCTGTGAGTATATCATCTTATGAAAGGATTGTATACATTTTCATTAYATGGCTTATTTGCAGTTGTCAGTTATGATTGTGTGGTAAATTTCCACGGCAAAAAAATATTTAGAACAGTGTATGAGTGGAGTGGTATGGGACTTGGTCTTCAATAACCCCATTGAGTTTGTGAGAGCGCAAGCCAACTCCCTGGGCAAACCGTCACTGATTAGCCGTTAGCACCATCTATGGGTGAACCCACTATTGGTGCATTTCCAMWGAGGATTTACYTGTGTTGGCTCCTGGGACTCACTGGGCCTTGGCCTCGGTGGACCTGCTCKKACTTGGGGCCAAGGCAAGGCCTGCAGGGGCTTTTCAGGCTGCATTTACATAACAATGGCTAACAGTGTACATGGGTTTACACCTTCGACAGTTAACACCTCACAAAGCAACTGTTTTGATTATGCAAAGGTTGTTGATTCTGTTCTTCACAAGTCTACACTGTCAGTCCTACCGATGGAAACACAATTACCCTAGGATAACATAAGGGTGTATACACTAGTGTAACACTGGTGTTAGAGTTGAAAAGCAGCATTGCATTATCATCATAGTATGAGGGCATATTCTCCCTATTATTATGCTTCCTAAATCTCTATAGACTAATGATGGAACTATGAAGAACTCTACAGGACACTTACAAATGTCTGTTGGGAATAATAAACTTTTATTTTTCAATCCTTTGGAATACAACATTATTTCATTCATAATGGTTTATTACTTGTTTTACAATTCAGCACATTGTGTTGTAAAATATATGCCATTATCAAGTAGAGTGGGGGTTCGTTTTTGGTCAAAAAGACTAAAATCACCAGCCATTCAGCTAAAAATGTGTTTAATTTACGAAATATTTTCACAAGTATTCCCACAAAGAATGTTTTTAAAAAGTGATTGTGTATCAATGGTATTTTCAAATATAATCTATTTTGGGGCTTAGTTGTGGTCAATTTGAAGTGTACAAATGATTCTTATTATTTTCCAAGACAAGGCCATTCGCTCCGACAAAAATGGTCCCGTGGCTTAATCTAGTTGCCTACCCCTGTTGTAGATCTGTGAGCGAAGGATCTTTGAAACACTAATTGATTCCCTCCCATTCAAATTAAACAACAACCATGTGTCTACATAAAAACAAAGCTAAGTACAATTTAAAAGCAGTTTCTTTTTTTGGGCAAAATGTTATATATTTCAACACTAAATTCCTTTTCACCCAAGTTTAAACAAATCTAAACATTGACATAGATCCAGAATGAATCCTAACAAAACATTCTAACATATTTCTCAATATACCCAGCCTTTATACCACCAACCAGATTTCGTTGACAGCACAAAACACCAACTAAACACAATTAATGAAAAATATACCACATCACAAATGCTAACCCCACCTAACCCACTTTCCATCTTCCATAACCATAACAAATGTGCCACATCACATAGGCACAGTCTACTCCAATCTACTCCACACCCTCTTTTCTCTGTAAGTGTGTTTTAATAATAGAACTGTCAGTTGGAGCTAAAGGTGGTGGAGGAAGAAGTTGTGAAGGAGCTGTAACTGGAGGAGTAATCCACACTGCCCCTGCGAGAGCCACTCCTAGACCCTGTACGAGAGCCAGTCCTGGAGCCCGAACGGGAGCCTGGGTTGGACACGTTGTAGGGGCTACTAATGCCCTTGGTGGATATGGAGGAGGCCTGGAGCATCTTCATGCCTTTGCCTTCCTCCACCATGCAGCTGTCCATGGCCTCCTTGTAGGAGATCTTCAGCTTGGTTTTKGGGCAGGTCAGGTTCTTGGTGTGGCTCCGCGTGTCCTGTAGCTTCTGGGCTCCACGACCGTCCAGCCAGCCTCGTCGGATGGCCTCCTCGATAGAGGTCTTCTGGCCCGTACCGGGCTCCAGCAGACCTCCTGTCAGGTATTGGAACTCCAGGAATCTCTGTCCGGCCTCATAAGGCAGCCATTTCTCCTTCATGGCCTCGGCCGCAGACATCTTCCTCTTGGTCTTCATGTCCTCGAAGCCCATGAAGGCCTTCTGGGCTGGCTTCAGCTTGGTGGCCATGTCATTGTCAATGATGCTTTGGTGCACAGCATCTTCCAGGTTGAGCCTCTGACCATTGGTGGGGTTGATGATGCCTCCAGTACACGCCTGGGCCTCCAGCAACCTCTGAGCTGTAATGGTGTCCACTAAGCCTCTCCGTAGAGCCTCCGGAATGGTGATCTTTTCCATCGTCTCAGTGTCAAAGATGGCCGCAACAGGGCTCCCTTCGTCAAACTCCTCTGGCGGGGAGAAGATGATGGAGATGTTATTGAAGCGCTTGCGGACGGTGGGGGAAGAGGGGCGGGCCTGGGRGGGGCTGCTGCAGGTGGCCACGTCCTCCATGTTTCTGGTGGTCATTGTCAACTCGCTGAGGTYGCTATTGCTGGTGATGAGGTCAGCGAACTGAGGGAGAGTCAGGGTTCCTGATCGGTACTGCTCCAGAGAGGTCTGGTCAATGATGCCACGGTCCAGGGAGTCCTGGATGTCATACTGGGTGCCTGTCTTCCTGTCCACCACCACCAGACGGGCTGAACCATCAGAAGCTGTGATGGTGATCTCCTCCCATTCACACTCCTGCTCTGAAAGACTTAGGAAGGTGTCATAGTCAATGAGCTCCTTATGGTAGGCTTCCCTCACGGTCATCTCTATTCCAGTGTCAGGGTCCACGATCACTACCCTCCTCTTACGGAGGACGGTATTCTGGCTGCTCTGCTGAACCGTCTGCTGGGGCTTGGTCTTGTCTCTCAGGGGTAGGAGAACCAGGCCAGTCTTGGGGTCTGTGATGCACCTCTCCTTCAGCTGCAGGTATGTCAGGTTCTCTTGGGTGTTGGGGTCAAAGAAGCCCTTGGTGTCATCTCCTTCATAGGTCAGGATCTCATTCATCTCCTCATCGAAGTAGCCCCTCTTGTAGGCGATGTCTACATCGATACGGTGGCTCTCCTTGGGGTCGATGATGCCACCGCTGGCTATCTGAGCCTCAAGCAGTCTGATCCCATGGCCCTTCTCAATCAGATCCTTCTCGATGGCTTGGAAGAGGGAGATGGTCTTGCCAGTGTGTGGGTCTTTGTATCCAGTGACGGCCCTCTCTGCAGACATCAGCTTGTCCTTGAACTCTTTGCCCACAAGGCCTCTCTTCGAGGCCTCATCCACAGTCAGGCAGACATTGTTGACAGGGTCGATCATGAAGCCAGAGGCAGCCTGGGCTTCCAGAAGCTCCAGGGTGGTTCCTTGTCTGAGCAGACCATCCTTCATGGCCTGGTAGATGGTCATTGTCCTGTTGTTGGCTTCATCATAGATCCCTGCGATGCAGTTAGAACCACGCAGGTAGTTCTTGAGCTTGTCCTCGATGTCCTTGCTGCTGAGCTTGCCCTGGTTCAGCTTCTGTASATCTGTCTCAGACAGCAAGTTGGAGTCGATCAGCTCTGTGACGGACACCTCTCCCCTGAGGCCCTGCACGGTCATGGGCTTTTCCGGGGCTGAGAGGAGCAGCATGCCAGAGGCGGGCTCAATCCTACACTTCAACATTAGGTCACTGTAGCTGATCTTCTTCTCAGTGACTGGGTCCAGATAGCAGGCTGGCTTCTTGTTCAGAGCCCTGTAGAGGTCTTCATCAATCAGATTGCGGTCAAGGGCAAGGTCTTTGGGCAGGAACACACTCAGAACTGGGTCCAGGATTCCTCCAACAGACTCCTGGGCCTGTAGCAACCGGAGGGCTGTYTCCTTGTCCAGACGTTTCAGCTTCAGAGCCTGTCCAATGGACAGCAGCTTGCCRGTGTATGGATCTTTGAAGCCTGCACTGGCTGCTTCAGCTGTCATGAGGGCGTCTCTATCGTCTGTGTCCACCACTCCTCTGGAGGAGGCAGCATCAACAGACATCTTCTCGTTAAACTTGGGGTCCACGATGTGGCCGGTGGCAGCTTGGGCCTCCAGTAGCATTAGGGCACTCTCTTGGCTCAGAAGGTTCTTGGTCTTGGCTTCAGTGATGGACATCCTGCCCTGGGGTCCTCTGATCATGCCTGCAATGACGCCTGTTCCCTTGAGGCTAAGCTGGATGTCGACGGCCACATCCTCCACGGTCCTCTTTCCCTTCAGCAGCTGCTCCAGGGTGGCCTTGCTGATAATGCCACAGTCACACAACTGGTGGGCGGTRACCTTACGGCGAACCCCATCGAACACCAGTTTAGACGGGTCCACGGTGACCACCTTCTCGTCTGTCTGGGTCTGGATGCTCATGGAGTCAGGTCTCTGCTGACGCCTCCTCAACTCCCTCTCCAGGGCGTCTCTCTTCAGGGCCAGGTCTGACAYCTCCCTCTCTGAGCTCTGCAGCCTGCCCTTATACCTCTCCTCCACGGTCCTCAGCTCCACTATCATACGCTCCAACTCGCTCTTCAGGGAGAGTCTCTCCCTCTCCATCTTGTCCTTGTCCGAGTCGCTCTGCCTCATCTGGCTCTCCTTCAGTTCGTACTGGCTCTTCCAGTAGGTGAAGTCCTTTTGCATCTTGTCTCGTTCTTCCTGGAGACGCTGTTTGTTGCGCAGCTCAGTCTCCAGGGAGACCTTGATGCGATTCAGTTCCTCTTTATAGTGACCCTGTTGGGTCTTGTCCTGTTCCAGCTGCTTCAACTTGATCAGAAGGGCGTCCCTATCAGACAGGATTTCAGTGTAGTGGGTCTGAGACTTCTGCACAATCATGGAGGTCTGGATGGGAAACAGAGAACAAGACATATTGGTCAACACACTCCCATGTTAAAAATACCTRTATGGATAAAGACTGTACAAATCATTTGTTACACATTCCTTTCATATAAGTAATTTTGAAAAGTAGGTAACACTGTGGTCATGCGGTTTGCCCTCTCCACWTCTGGTAAAAATATTGAGGGAAAAAAACATTTAAGCAGGGACCCAGATAATGCATATTTCCAGCAACCAGAGCACGTATTGATGTGATATACTGTAGATATCGTTGAGCGAGTCCAGTGTAAACCATGGAAGTAGTCAGGTGGTGAACATTGGTCCTCTGAGAAAACTATTCAATTATTGATGAAATTATTATATAATTTAGCCAGTTGATTTAGGACTTATTCATAATGAATAGTTGAGTAATATTAACAATACAATACAATTGTTATTTAAGTGAACAAAAGAAAACCCATTTTCTCAATCAAAATTTGGAGAAATTACCAAACATGGTAACACTTTATTKTAAGAATCTGTAATAAACCAATGCATTTATATAAAGTGTGTGTTCACCATTTATTAATCATTACTTCCACATTTTTAAACCATTTACAAATCATTGGTAAAGTATTTTTGCAGCACCTAATTTAAAGTGAGCACTATTTCTGCTTTGTAAATACTTTATAAATGTTTTGAGTGACCAGTGTAATTTCAAAAAAAAAAGATGGGCATGCCATTGGTAGTCAATCCAACAGTCCCTGATAAAAGAATAAGCACACAACACAGGATATCTAAGGAAATATACTGAGTGTACAACACATTCCTAATATTGAGTTGCACCCCCTTTTGCCCTGCAGTTCTTGACACACACAAACCGACACGCCTGTCACCTACTACCATACCCCGTTCAAAGGCACTGAATGGCACACATATACAATCCATGTCTCAATTGTCTCAAGGCTTAAATATCCTTCAGTAACCTGTCTCTTCCCCTTGATCTACACTGATTTAAGTGGATTTAACAAGTGACACTAATTAGGGATCATAGCTTTCACCTGGATTCACCTGGTAAATCTATGTCATGGAAAGAGCAGGTGTGTATATAAATGTGTGAATTTCYWGCTAACTAACATTTACAAATGTGGGAATAATGATTAATACATTGTGAGCATAGTGTTTGTAAATGCCTCATACATGGTTTAAAAATGCCTTATAAATGGTTTATTACGCACCCTTAAAATAAAGTGTTACCCAAAACCTTAGTGGATCAGAATCAGAATCATAGAAAACATTGAATCMTCACATTCAGTGAGGTCCAAAATTAGTCGATCCCTTGATAAAGATGAGCAAAAAAGACTATAAAACAAATACTGAGCCATAGTGTACGAAATATTTTTTGGGGAAATGCTATATTTATGAGAGAAAGAGATTTTTATTTACACCMAAAAATGGTTCCCCTGTTTCCAATACTCCAGCACCCTCCCCTTGTGAGGTTAACAACACTGAGACTTTTCTAAAATATTTTATGCGATTGAAGAATACATTGGGAGGCATCTTAGACCATTCCTCCATACAGAATATTTCCAGATCCTTGATATCCCTTGTCTGCACTTATGGACTGCCCTCTTCAATTCAAACCTCAGGTTTTCAATGGGATTATGTCCGGAAACTTAGATTTTCTGTTCAATTAACCATTTCTTTACATTAGGGATCAGATATTTTCTGCATATGCATTGTTCTTTCAAAGGCCAAACGCACCGCTGGTGTGTATGGCCAAAGATCCCTATTTTCGTGTCACATGACCATAGCGCCGGTTCAAATCCAAGTGCAAATGGCGTTTAGCAAACTCCAGGAGGTGCTTTGGTCAGGTAACATGAAAATAGCACTTGTTAAGRTCAACGGCATTTTAGCAAAAAACCTGGTTGCCTCTGCAAGGAGGCTAAAACTAGACCACAAGTGAATCTTCCAGCAAGACAATAACCCCAAGCACACATCAAAATCCACAAACAAATAGTTAATTGACCACAAAATCAACAAGTATATCAAGGATCTGGAGGTATTCTGTATGGAGGAATRGTCTAAGATCCATCCCAATGTGTTCTCCAAGRCTCAGTGGGGCTATCCTCGCAAGGGTAGAGGGCTGGATTATTTAAAACATGTGATCTTATCATTTTTACCCCTATCGTTTTATTACTTCTTGTTAAACAAAATATATTTCTATGAGCAATTGTATTAGTATAAAATATATACACTACCGTTCAAAAGTTTGSGGTCACTTAAAAATGTCCTTGTTTTTWAAAGAAAAGCACATTTTTGTCCATTAAAATAACATACMATTTATCAGAAATACAGTGTAGATATTGTTAATGTTGTAAATGACTATTGTAGCTGGAAATTGCATATTTTTCATGGAATATCTACATAGGTGTACAGAGGCCMATTATCAGCAACCACCACTCCTGTGTTCCAATAGCACATTGTGTTAGCTAATCCAAGTTTATAATTTTAAAAGGCTAATTGATCATTAGAAAACCCTTTTGTAATTATGTTAGCACAGCTGAAAACTGTCGTGCTGATTAAAGAAGCAATAAAACTGGGCTTCTTTAGACTAGTTCAGTATCTGGAGCATCAGTATTAGCTCAATTAGCATTTGTGGTTTCGATTACAGGCTCAAAATGGCCAGAAACTAAGACCTTTCTTCTGAAACTTGTCAGTCTATTCTTGTTCTGAGAAAAGAAGGCGAGAAATTGTCAAGAAACTGAAGATTTCGTACAACGCTGTGAACTACTATTATTTCACCTTTATTTAACAAGGTTGAGTTGAACAAGTTCTCATTTACAACTGCGCCCTGGCCAAAGTGGGAGTGGGAGTGTGAGGCCCTGGTGCACAACTGAGCAAGAGGACAAGTATATTAGAGTATCTAGTTTGAGAAACMGATGCCTCATAAGTCCTCAACTGGCAGCTTCATTAAATAGTACCCGCAAAACACCAGTCTCAACGTCAACAGTGAAGAGGCGACTCCGGGATGCTGGCCTTCTAGTCAGAGTTGCAAAGAAAAAGCCATATCTCAGACTGGCCAATAAAAAGAAAAGATTAAGATGGGCAAAAGAACACAGACACTGGACAGAGGAAGATTGGAAAAAAAGTGCTATGGACAGACAAATCTATGTTTGAGGAGTTCGGATCACAAAGAAGAACATTAGTGAGACGCTGAAAAAAATGAAAAGATGCTGAAGGAGTGCTTGACGCCATCTGTCAAGAATGGTGGAGGCAATGTGATGGTCTGGGGGTGCTTTGGTGGTGGTAAAGTGGGAGATGTGTACAGGGTAAAAGGTATCTTGAGGAAGGAAGGCTATCACTCCCTTTTGCAACGCCATGCCATACCCTGTGGACGGCACTTAATTGGAGCCAGTTTCCTTCTACAGCAGGACAATGACCCAAAGCACAGCTCCAAACTATGMAAGRACTATATAGGGAAAAAGCAGTCAGCTGGTATTCTGTCTGTAATGGAGTGGAAAGCACAGTCACCGGATCTCAACCCTATTGAGCTGTTGTGGGAGCAGCTTGACTGTATGGTACGTAAGAAGTGCCCATCAAGACAATCCAACTTGTGGGAGGTGTCACACCCTGATCTGTTTCACCTGTCCTTGTGATTGTCTCCACCCCACTCCAGGTGTCGCCCATCTTCCCCATTATCCCCTGTGTATTTATACCTATGTTCTCTGTTTGTCTGTTGCCAGTTTGTCAAGTCAGCCTGTGTTTTTGTTCCCAGCTCCTGCTTTTCCCAGTCTCTCCTTTTTCTTGCTCTCCTAGTTTTGACCCTTGCCTGTCCTGGCTCTGAGCCCGCCTGCCTGACCACTCTGCCTTCCCCGACCACTCTGCCTGCCCCTGACCCTGAGCCTGCCGACCTGTACCTTTGCCCCAGCTCTGGATTATTGACCTCAAGCTACATCCCTGCGCCTTCTTCTCCCACGCCTCAACGCCACGGAAAATAACTACAATGTGGGGAATTGTGAGCTTCTCGCGGTGAAGATGGCGTTGGAGGAATGGAGGCACTGGCTGGAGGGGGTGGAACACCCATTCATCGTGTGGACCRACCATAAGAACCTGGAGTATCTCCGCACCCACCGCCAAGCACCTCAACTCCAGGCAAGCCAGATGGGCCCTGCTGTTCACATGGTTCAACTTCTCCTTCTCGTACCAGCCTGGATCCAAGAATGTCAAGTCGGATGCACTGTCACGCCGCTATAGCCCCACGGGTACCACCCCGGAGGCCGAGACCATCCTTCCCACCTCATGCCTGGTGATGGCACTCAACTGGGGTATAGGGAAACAGGTCCGGGAGGCGCAGCGGTCCGAGCCGAACCCTGGAGGCCCTGATAATCGGATGTTTGTGCCTGATGCTGTCGACACTGCGGTCCTGGAGTGGGCCCATTGCGCCAGGCTTGCCTGCCACCCGGGCTCCCGTTAGACCCTGGCCGGAACCCATGGTTCCGGATGTCAGCTCGTTTGTCTCCGCCTGCACGGTCTGTGCTCAGAATAAGACTCCTCTTCTGAAGCCACTGCCTGTCCCTCACTGACACTGGTCCCACATATCCCTGGATTTCGTCACAGGTCTCCCCYTGTCTGAGGGCAACACTGCAWTCCTGACTGTGGTTGACCGGTTTTCCAAGGCCGCTTACTTCGTTCCTCTCCCCAAACTACCTTTGGCCAAGGAGATGGCCCAGCTCATGGTGCAGCACCTCTTCCGGATCCATGGACTGCTCGTGGAAACGGTCTCCGACCAGAGGCCTCAGTTCTCGTCCCGGTTCTGGAAGGTGTTCTGTGCCCTCATTGGGTCGTGGGCCAGCCTGTCCAATGGCCAGTAGGAGCGAGCCAACCAGGGTCTTGAGACTACTCTGCGCTGCCTGGTCTCCGCTAAACTCCACCTCCTGGAGCCAGCAGCTGGTGTGGGTCGAGTACGCCCGCAACACCCTTCCCTGCTCTACCACATCGGCCGTCCTCAAGACCACCTTCAGGTATCGATGACAGGCGGATCTCCATCGGACCCCGGGTCGCCGGTATCGTCTCAGGCAGAAGGTATGGCTATCCACCCGKGATCTGCCCCTCCGGGTGGAATCCCACAAACTCTCCCCCCGGTTTATCGGCSCATTTCCCATTTCCAAAATTATTAGCCCCTCTGCTGTTCGTCTTCTGTTTCCCCGTACCCTTCGTATACATCCCACCTTTCATGTGTCCAGAGTCAAACCTATGTCTCACAGCCCTGAAGGTTTGACCCCGGGGCAGGGAGTTCCAGTACCTGGTTGACTGGGAGGGTTATGGCCCGGAGGAGAGGTGCTGGTCCCCCACCAGGGACATCCTGGACCCAGGCCTCATTGTGGATTTTCAACGCCGACACCCTGGTCAACCAGGTATGCGCCCAGGTAGGATGCCAGGTGTTTCCCCTAGAAGGGGCTGTACTGTCACACCCTGACCTGTTTCACCTGTTCTTGTGATTGTCTCCACCCCCTCCAGGTGTCACCCATCTTCCCCATTATCCCCTGTGTATTTATACCTGTGTTCACTGTTTGTCCGTTGCCAGCTCCTGCTTTTCCCAGTCTCCTTTTTCTCGCCCTCCTGGTTTTGACCCTTGCCTATCCTGACTCTGAGCCCGCCTGCCTGACCCTGACTGCCGACCTGTACCCTTGCCCCACCTCTGGTTTACTGACCCCTGCCTGCCTTGACCTGTCTATTGCCTGCCCCTGTTGGACTATTAAACCATTGTCAATTCGACGCATCTGCATCTGGGTCTTACCTTGATTCCTGATAGGAGGTGCTTCAGGAAGCATGCGGTGAAATCTCTTCAGATTACCTCAACAAATTGACAACTAGAATGCCAAAAGTCTGCAAGGCTGTAATTGCTGCAAATTATTTGACGAAAGCAAAGTTTGAAGAACACAATTATTATTTCAATWAAAAATCATTATGTATTACCTTGTCAACGTCTTGACTATATTTCCTATTCATTTTGCAACTAATTTCATGTATGTTTTCATTGAAAACAAGGACATTTCTACGTGACCCCAAACTTTTGAATGGTAGTGTATATATTKTTTTGACCATACACTACAGCTCAGTATTTGTATGATTTTTTTCACAAAAAATGGCATCATTATTAAGGGATCCAATAACGTTGGACCCCACTGTAAATTATTTGAACTTAATTCCTCCCAGTGCCACTCATTCATTCATGCAGATTTGTTTGAATTATTTGGAATTTGCCCCTCAGATCAATCAAAATACCTCTATGGATTGCTTTTGGACTTTGTCCAAATCCGACTTTAGCTTTTCCCTCTCCTTGGTCAGGTCCTTGATGAGGGCTTGGAGTTCCAGTGTCATCTTGCTGCTGCTCTGGAGCTGGACATGCAGGGATGAGATCTGGGCTTGGCTCTCTCCATCCACACTATTTCTGTTAAGTTTTAGTTGCTCTTTCTCCTGCTTCACTCCTCTCAGTTCCTCCTCAAGCCTCAGCCTCTCCTTGGTCAGATTCTGAGTAAGGCTCTGAAGTTTCTCGATCTCTGTGGTGGCATCATTGAGCAGCCGACTCTTCTCCTCTATGGTTTTGTAGAGGCTCTCGTTGCGGAGATTGACTTCACGGACCTTCCCCTGCTCTTGGAAGAGCTGCTGTTGGAGAGCCTTTAACTCTGCAGATGCCTGCCCCAGGTGCTCCGTGGTGGCTTTGTGCTCCCGCAGGCTCTTGTCCAGAGCCTCCTGGAGAGCCCTGAGCTCCTGTTCGTACTTCCTCCCTGAGGTGGACACCTCTTCCTGCTTGGCCCTGAAGGTGTTGAGGGAGGTGGTGTGTTCTCTGCAGCTCTGGGTCATCTTCTCCAGCTCAGACTCAATCCTCTTCCTGCGGGTGAACTCATCCTGGGTGGTTCTCTTCTGCTTCTCCATCTCCGCTTCCAGACCGTCCACCATAGCCTGCAGGTCCCTGATGCGGCTCTGCAGCCTGGTGGCAGTTGTCTCAGCCTTGGTCCTCTCGTTGGTCTGCTTTTCCAGCTCCACTCGGACCAGGTGGATCTCCTGCTCTGAGATCTTGAGCTTGTTGATGACCTCCCGAGAGGTGGCATTACTGGTCTGCAGCTCAGTGTAGGACTGCCTGAGCTTGGTGAGCTCAATCTCCAGGGCACTTCTCTTCTTGCCCTCCTCCTCCAGGTTGTGTGTCAGAAGTCTGATCTGCCTGCTCTTCTCCTGGCTGCTACTGGTGGCCTCGGCCAGCGCCTCCTTCTGCCTCAGCTCCTCCTCTCCTCTCTGGGTGACCACAGTCTGGAGCTGTATCTCCAGCTCTCTCCTCCTCCTCGACTCCTCCGTCCCTGTAGACCTCTGCTGATGGACCTCATCTTCTGCCTTCCTCCTCATCGCCTCAGTCTGAGTCACAGACAGTCTCAACCTCCTCAACTCCTCTTCAAGATCCCTTTTATCCGATTCTAGTCCCTCACACTGCAGTTTGAGCTCAGCCGTGTCCTCCTGTTTCTGCTGAGAAGCCTTGAGGATGGTGGTCTTGGTGACGTGGATCTCCGACTCATAGGTTTGCTTAAGGTTACTCATCTCCTGGTTGCACTGGGTTCTTACCTTAGAGATTTCCTGCTCTGCCCCACGCCTCCTCGTGGCCTCCTCTTCCAGCTGCATCCTCAGCCTGTCCAGCTCGCGCTCCTTGTCCTTCACTGCCTTCTCCAAGTCGATCTTGGACCAGTTGAGCTCATCCAGCTCCTTCTGGCGCCGGCGCACGGCCGCCTCGTACTCTTCCTGCTGGCTTGTATAGCGCTCCTCGGCCAGCCTCTTCTTCCTCTTCTCCTCGTCCAGCTGGTAGGTGAGACGGGTCAACTTGTCGTTGAGCTCAGTCAACTGACTGCTGGTGTTGTCCAGGCTCTCCCTGGCCACGCTGACCTGCACAGCTGTGGTCCTCTTCACCTCCTCCATGGAGATGAGTTGTTCTTTAGACTGTGAGAGCTCCAGCTTGTACCGAGACAGGGCGTCCTCTAAGGAACGGTTCTTCTGGCTGTGGTCCCCAATGTTCTCCTTTAGACGACGAAGCTCCTCCTCCAGCATCTCAATCTTGGTGTTCCTAATCTGAGGAGGGAAAATAGGAAAGTCGCAATGAGATGGTAGTTGACCATAAAAACAGATCTAGGATCAGATTACCCTAACCAGGGAAAGTCATATCACTAGAAATTGATAATCTGCAGTCTTATTAGGAGGGAACACATATGCTACATATCGCAAACCCATTATTTTTATGATTGTGCCGTCACACCCTTACCTTCAGTTCCTCCATGTTCTTGAGCATCTCTCCCAGGAACTTGTAATAGTCACTGGAGCGGGTCAGGAGCTCAATGTAGCGAGACTGGAGGTCAGCACCCTAGTGGAGATAGTTATAGAGTTTATAAATAAACAAGCAGCCATAAAAAACAGCCACTAGAACAGAGTTAATTGGAAACCTTATTTGCCAACATTTAGGAAAAAAATKTAATAGAGCCAAATAGAAAATCAATCCAAAAAACAAGGATTACCACATATGGATTAACATAATGGTAATGACTGGCCTTATGCTACCCCAGGCGTCATGATCCCATTTACCCACATTAGCAGGGTAAAGACCAGTCCCTGTATTGATAAAACATCTAGGATGTGCCCCCCTGTCCATATAACCATATTTGTTATGCTCTAAAAAGCTAAACTGATCCTACTCTGAGACGCTTTATGAATACAGCCCTGATCTATTTTAACACTGTCTACTGCCCCCTGTTGGACAGGCTGCTCCATTACCTCCTGTCTGACCACAGTGGCAGGGGACTGGAGCATGGTTCTCTTGATAGGGATGTTCAACAGGGTCTCCAGTCCTGCACTGTAGGAGGCCAGCTGCAGCTCATAGTCCTGGAATGAAGTAGCACCACATGTGAACACAGGCACTTAGCATTTGTATTGTACATGCTACAGTATGGAAGGGTTTTAGGTGCTGATGTGGTATTCAAACGGGTAAGATACTTTCAGTGACAACCACATTGAAGGCGTAGAGAGAATGACAGGTTGAGAAAGAACGGCATTCACCTTGATGGAGGCAACGCAGGTGTCCGCATCTTTCTGTACATCTTCCACCTTCTCCTTCTTCCCTTTGATCTCACTGTGCAGCACCTGTCCATCAAACATACTGGGCTTGTCATGAGTGCATTAGGATCTATCAATCATACCTGAAACAACCAGTCAGTGTCTGTACTGTACATAATTGCACAACAACAATAACAATATATATTTTGGGGATGGCTGTGCAGTGGCTTACCTTCTGTTGGTTGAGGTGCTCCATGACAGCCTGGATGTTGCTAAACTTGGCTGTCTGCAGGGTGTCCTGGCGCTGTCTAGCGTTGTCTATCCACTGGTCAACCACTCCGCTGCTCTGCTGGAAATGTCTCAGCTGTTTCTCCTGCTTCTCCAGGTCCCACACTCTGATGAGATAGGATGTAATTATGCACCCAGCTTCTGGAATAGCCTGACAGAAAACCTGAGGAGAGCCGAAACTATTGACATATTTAAAAAAAAAACACACCTTTTAAGATTTTATTTTCCTTACGGTGCTTTTTAGTCGTTCAGTTTTTATTGTTATTATTTTGTTTTTATCCTCTTAAGTCTGTTGTGTAGTAAATATAAAAGTTTTTATTTTCAGCGTTTTTTATTTGTTTTTTCCTGTGAAGCACATTGCATTGCATTCCATGTCTGAAATGTGCTGTATAAATAAAGCTTGATTTGATTTAATAGAGAAAAGGAGGGAGAAGAGAAAKAGGAACAGTTAGTCCCATGGTCAATAGAGTTGCTGAATACTAGCAAGAAGGATCCACTACATGGGCAAAGAGGCGACATCAGAACTGAATATGTATCATGGTATGGGTATTGAAGAGTTTGTGAGAAGTGGATGTTTAGAGATCTAAGGGTCCTCACCTGCTGTCGATCTGGGTCTGGATGCGTCTCCAGCGGTCAGACATCTGGGTCACCAGCTCAGCGTACTTGGACAGGTCCACATCACACTTGTGTAAGGAAGCTGAGATCTGACTGTTCACGTGGACTGCATTAGCCAGGTCACTCTCCATGGCCTTCAGAAGGTCTCTCTTATGTTCCAGGTCAGACTTCATTTGCTGTAGTGGAAAGACAACAGGCAATGCTAAAGATACACTATTGGACACTGATACGAATCTTGCTRAAACATACTCCCTCTCACAGTTCTACAACACTAATGCACAATTAGAATATTGAATTGCAAAAGCAGTATATACATATATTATTTGGCAATATTACACAGCTCACAATCAGAATTGATTGACAGATAGATGAACTAACTGACAGATATGAATTGACAGCAGTGGTGATTGATGGTGTGTCTGACCTTGAGTGTAGCCCTGTAGCGCTCCAACTCGTTGAGATCCAGGGAGGTGGTCTCCTTCTCAGTCAGACGGGCCTCGTGGACCTTGATGACATCCTCAGCCTGGATGAGGCTCTGTAGCAAGTTCTGCAGATATGACAGTCTACCCAGGGAACACATACACACAGAGACCACGTTACAAAACCACATCAATAAACAAGACCTTTCAACAGTGAAACGACAAACAACACCACAACAAACTACAACCATTTCACACAGGTGAAACATACCCTCAATAAACATTTGCTAAACAGTTTGTTTTCTCAACTACTTCTTAACATAGGAAGAAGACTATAAGGTAGGAGCTCCTGTGAGAGCCGTACCTCTGGAGGTAGGCAGAGGATAGTCCCTGCAGATCTCCCAGTTTCTGGTTGAGGAGATCCAGCTCTTTCCTGAGGAACTTGGCCTGCTCCGAGTCTGCTGCCGTCCCCTCCAGCTGCTTCACCACCCTCTCCCTCAGCCTTAGGTACTCATCATGCACACCATCAAGGTCATTGTGAATGCCCTGAGATTCAGGAACAAGGGTTAGTCCATCATGTAGAATAGTTTGCAGTTTAGATGATTGACATTATTCAATGAGAAAGACACTGTGGCCATCTATTGGCTATCTTTGAACACTTTAAATTAATCCAGTATTCAAAAACACAATTGGATAGGATTGACCACACAGGTTCCCTTACATTGCGTTCACCTATCCAGTCATGCTATCTCATATATTACATCAAAGACTGGAGGAAGAAATGCAAAGGTGTATGTTTTTCACAGGCCCATTTCATCTATTGTATCTCTGGTTTAGATGCAGTTGCATACCTCCAGCTTCAGGAGGTGCTGTGAGCACTCCTGCACACTGTTCTCCCCCAGGGAAACATGGAGGTGGTGGCTGAGGCCTGATTCAGCCAGCTCCAGCCTGCGTCTGAGGGCTTGGAAGTCACTGAGCAGGGTCAGGCTCATGTTAGAGCCCTGGGTGGAGATGCTGGTATCAGTCAGCGAGGTATTGGTGATCTTGGTAGTGTTAGCTTTGATGGGCGGCTCAGGCTGGACCACCACCACGTTGGATTGATCTGTGAAATGAAATGGAACCAATTTGAATTTAGTGTACTGGCATCGAATTGAGTAGCAATAAATATTCATATTATAACTGACATCCAACATAATCTAATTGATTTCTTGGCAAACATCTGTAGCAATTGGGTCACAGTATCCACTGGTTATTATTCAATTCATTCCATTAACCTTCCTGACTAATTCAGTTGAACTGATGCAGTTTGTAGTGTAGACAGGGAATGCGTTAAGCCATCTAAGAACTGGGTATACTAGGCACCCTTGGACTCACTGTATGTAGGCAGCCCTATGACCAGTGTGTCGTAGTGGCTCTGGGCTCCAGAATACTGGCCCTCCATCTTCTTCTTCTCATCCTCTTCAAACATCTCGGAGCCGTGGCTGTTGCGGAGGAACTCCTGGTAGTGAGTCTCCAGACTCTTAATGATGCTACGGTACTCCTCAGGACGCATCTGGGACAGCTAGGAGAGAGAGTGATGGAGAGGAAGGAAGAGTGAGATTTACAACTACTGTGGGCTAAGAGGGCTCATTAAACATCTACTTACCTCTTGTTGTGGATGAAAAAGATTGAGATGTTAGAGTTAAATAATGTCTAAATAAGACCAACACTTGAGATGTCTAATACACAAACACAACGTTAAATATTTCCAAATGGTTGTGTTGTATTGCCACCTAAAACCTGTGTTCCTTGTTCATATTGTGAGAGTAGCACTATTGATTGGTGTGACAGATTGTCTGCATTGTAAGTCATAGTCTTGTTTAAGGCCTTACCATGGTGAGGGTGAGGGAGTTGATATGGTTGATGTCTTTGACACAGTACTGCCAGGAGATGAGGCTCTTGATGTTGATGTAGAGCTGATTCCAGATGCCCATGATAGCCTCATAGTACTGTTCATTCCTGCAATACACAACATAGGATCAGTTACTAATCTGTTTGTGTCATAACAGTGTAAAGTCAGTTGAAATATTCTGACACCAGCATTTATGAAATTATTAGTATGTAGTGTAATGTCATTTTTATGGCACTGTTATTTAGTCCATTTAAATGGTAATAATGTCATAGAGCCAAGCAGTGTGGTTGTCGAGGGGATCTTACTTGTTGGCCAGGCCGATGCTTAGGGGGTTGGGTGGGGGGATGAGGAGGCACACAGATGGGATCAGCATGTCCAGACCTCCAGGACCCGTCACGTGCCACTTACTGCGCTGGGAGTTGTCCTTCAGGATGCCCTCGTCCCCCTTTAAGATCCCTTTCTGTAGGACACACAGAACACATGCAAAACAGTGTAAACTCACTACTCTTGCGGATCTTCTCTATGCAAATATTGTATGTGTGTGTTAGGGGTGGTAGTATTGTAAGAATTTGTATAAACGACGTCAGTTCATGGGTTAACACTTTAAAATGTGTGTGTACGTATGTGTGTGTATCTGGTGTGTGTGGGGGTGCTGACCTGGTCCTGTTTGAAGTCACACAGGGCCTGTACTATAACAGCTGTGCTGCTCTTCTCTTCAGGGTTACGTGGTCTCAGCCTCACGATGCTCTTGGACTTATTCACCAGGTGCTTCACCTGCCTCTTATTCTCCATGACCCTCTCCTTCTCTCTCTGTATGGGGACACAAACACACAGGTCATATAAGGGTCACAGAAACAGGACGTGTCCTATACTTATCCCTGAAGAATATGGTACCACTATTTTAAATAACTTTAACCATCCTATATAGTTGTTATATACCCTATGACATTTGCATTATATTGTTCACATTTCCATTTCTAAATCATGCCATGCAAACAGGTGAGGGAACGAGTTATCCTCAATAATGAGTAGCAAGGAGGTCAAAGAGGGATATCTGCAAAAATGCTTGCTACTCATATCAAATATTTGTTGAAAATATGATAGTTGTGGGAGAGATCCTATATGGAAACATTCTCAGGTGTCATTCACTGTTAGGTACCTCGAGGTTCTTCAGGAGCTCAGTGAGGTTCTCCAGAGGTGTTCCTTTATCACAGGTAAACTTCTTACGGATGATCTCATGGTCCTTTTGCAGCTTGCTGTAGGTCTCATTGGCCTCCTTGAAGAACTGCAGTAGAGAGGGAAGGTTAATAGAACATGGGATACAGATACTGTGTGTGTGTGTGTGTGTGTGTGTGTGTGTGTGTGTGTGTGTGTGTGTGTGTGTGTGTGTGTGTGGTGTGTGTGTGTGGTGTGTGTGTGTGTGTGTGTGTGTGTGTGTTGTGGTGTTGGTGTGGTGTGTATGCACACTTTAGTGTTTATGTGTTAATGCAAGTATGTCTACGTGTGTATTCACCTGGCTGTAGGCAGCATTCTCCTTCAGGTGGACATGAATACACTTGGTGATCTGGAGCAGCCAGCTCCACTGGGTTTGCAGAGTGTCCATATAGGCCTGGGGAACAAACAACACACTTAGTTAGCAGCAACTTCATGAATATTGTAGAACAAACTCATGTTACCACTTCACTGCTTAAAGGGGAGCTAAGCATACAATTATACAAATCCAGTAACTTTCCCAAAATGTTCCAAAAGTTACTGGAATTCTGAAAATCTAGCTACGGGTACAGTGACTCTCACCTCTATCTTGTCTGAAGCTGGGTGATTGTTCTTCAGGAGACCATCCACTTTCTGCTTCAGTTTGTTCAGCTCCTTCTCTTTCTCCTCCAGGGCACTCATCAGTTTCTGGGAGAGAAAGATAGACTGTCTGTGAGTAAACCTACAAAAGGACTACTACAGTCCCAGATGGCCCCTATTCTTTATACAGTGCACTAAAAGGAGTACACTAAATAGGGTATAGGGTGCCATTTGGGTCGCAACCTAGGAGGCTTATCTCCTCATGGTTACCAGACCTTGATATTCTGCTACTTCATGTTCATTCGTAAATAGCAGAGTGAAAACAAGACTTTGGAAGTGCGATAACACGAGACTACAGTAGTAAGTGCACTGAATAGATACATATCATGTCAGTATTGTAAGGCCTTACGGAGTAGCTCTCCTGTTTCTTGGGGATGTAGACGTCGATGTTCTTGTCTCCCCAGTTGAACACCAGCTCCTCCTCCTCTCTCTCGTTGACCCACATGATGGCCCTGGAGATCTCGTCGATGATGTTCTGCAGCTCTCGCAGCTGGCCCGTACGAGCAAATGACATTTTCTGACAGAGGAGAAGATGAACACAGATGAGCACAATGAGGCTAGTGAATACAACTATGAAGAAAGGAATGATCAAATAACTTTATTTTGTTAAATAGTTTGTTGTTAATATGGACTCCTACCTGCAGACTGTCCCATTCTTGCTGAAGGGAATGGAGGCCACCCTTGTCATCCTTTTGGGCCTGAGTTAAGACACACAGACGATTAGTAGGAACAGAGGTTTTTCACGGCTATATTACCTGACCAAGGAGCACTTATAGTTATAGTCAACTCTATAGTACGCACCAGTTCATCCCTGGCATGATCCACCTCATGGCTCCTCTGTATAGAGCTGTGGAACTTGTTCTGGCTGAGGATCTGCTGCTCGATGGTGGCCGCGTCCTCACCCCACGGAGACGTCTCGATCAGACGCTGCAGACAGACAGATATACAGGCGATACAGCTTACTCTATTTTCTCAACAACACTGAGTCAAAGTAAAATCATGGCACCAACATGTATGAAGTTTTTCCCGTGTTTACTCAATATTATCCACAATAATAGCTTAATTACATTAGTATTACTGAATAACAACCTCTCTGCTTCAGGATTCATTAAAATAAGTATAATTTGGTGTCATGTAGTTAGCAATTCTATTTAGTATTTTCTGGTAAACACCAGTTCATACCAGCTGTCGGACAGTGATAAAGTGCTAGCGAAACCAATTATCTGTTTGTGTGGAAGGCTGAACAAATGTGTCCTTCCTAAGTCTATTCTCTAGATGGCAGTAAATAACCGTTAACTGATCAGTGTGTCTGTCATCAGCAGGAAACTATTCCAACTATTCCCCCTGTAGAGTTCACTCCAATCCACTCAGCTTTGATAAGAAAAAGGGTTGAGTTCTGCTCAGTAGAAACTGGCTGGGGGTGGGTGGGTGGCCAACCACCTCCACCCCGGCCAACCACCCACCCACCCCTACCCCAGCCAACCACCTCCACCCCAGCCAGTTTCTACTGAGCTGCACACACCCTTTTTTCGTCTATCCTTTCTTTTGTTTTCTTTCCCCACCCTTCGTTTATACATCTATGGCTGTAAGCTGTAAAGACACAATGTGCGTTTGGTGAGCGAGACTGTTGGAGTTAATAGACTTTGACCTCAGACATGACTTTTTAAATAGTGGACAGCCTGAGGGAGATAGGGTGGAGGGAGATGTGTGGGGAGAGAGGCTATGTAACAACTGATATACAGTAGGGTCACTAGAGAGGCAGGGAGGGAGAGGGAAGGAGGGAGGGAGAGATGGGGGATGGGGAGAGAGAGACAGAGTCAGGAAAAGTTTCACTCTTGCCAATACCTTTATTGACTCAACGTGATAGAGAAGGAGAGAAAGTTCTGTACACAACATGCAGTGACAAAGCCAGAAAGACACAGAGGGAGGTGAAAAATCTGAGCGAAGAGGAACAAAGGAAGAGCTTAGGTGAGATAATGATAGGGAAGGGGTGAGAGAGATGAAGGGATAGGGAGAGAGGGAGAGGCAGGGAGTGGTGTGTGTGAGTGAGTGAATTAGTTGGAAGCAAGGCGTGCAGGGTGTGTTCTCGTATGCATGTAAGTGATCAGTCATGTCCCATATTGGAATGAGTCAGTGGTGAGTGTCAGATTTTACACTCCTCTCCTTCTTTGCCCGTGTTCCTGTCTCTCTTGCTAAGTCTCTGTTCCTGTCTTCCTCGCTCTCGTCTCTCTCTCCGAGTGTCCATGTTTTGGCATTGTGGTGGTTTTGTGTTTCAGCAGGTCAGATTCTGCGATGAGATGGGTGTCATGCTTCAACCTCCCTTCACACACACACACACACACACACACACACACACACACACACACACACACACACACACACACACACACACACACACACACACACACACACACACACACACACACACTGCTCTATACCGGTTTAGAGCTTGGAGATGAGGATGGAATATATTACACCCTATACAATCAACCTTGAGGGGGAATCGCTAAATAAATTATGCAGGTTTTATAATACCTTCTGTTGGCCAATCCAGGACATGGCATCAGCGTAGGTCCTCCCTCTCTCCTCCCAGCCAATGCTTCCTCTCTTCTGTCTCTGGATTGTCCCACTGATGGAGGAGATGATCCCACTCTGCATGCTCTGGAGCTGCTGTACGCTGTAGGGAAGGAGAGACAGGAAGTGTCAGGCATGGTCCCGTGTGGCTCAGTTGGTAGAGCATGGCGCTTGTAACGCCAGGGTTGTGGGTTCATTCCCCACGGGGGGACCAGGATGAATATGTATGAACTTTCCAATTTGTAAGTCGCTCTGGATAAGAGCGTCTGCTAAATGACTTAAATGTAAATGTAATGAAAGATAAGAGGAGATTTGCCCCATCTGTTTTTAAGCACAAATGTAAACGCAAACAAACATAGAAATGCATTTATCAAATACACACAAACACACACTCTCTCTTTCTTTCACACGAACATACACAGATGCACTCCTTCGGTCCCTCTCTAACACACAGACAGCTGTCCTTGCCTCCTGATGATGTTGTCGTTGGGTTGTCTCATTTGCTGCAGATCTATGGCACATTCATTCAGTTGTTCTATAGTCTCAGAGGACATACTCATCAGCTTGTCCACCTCCACCGCTGGACCACGCTGGGGGAGGACAATCATATGGTCAGTACAACAATACACATACACACACACACACACACACAACCCAGTACTGTCAACATACCCACACTATCCAAAGGACTGCCCAGTAAGCTGCTACAGATCTGCTACCTTATTTGACCAGTTTCTCACAGCAGGAAAATAATCCTGCAGCAACAGGAAATGTGAATAATTATGTGAATTATAATGAATTGACATTTTTGTAGGGGCTGAGGGATCAAATGAAGATAGCAGACCTGTAATAATGTCCCATTCATGGACAAAAAAGCAAAAAGAGCTATTTTCTATTGAGTAATTCTAGATGAGTGAGATGTTATCAGTACAGCTGAAGACCACGGCTGCTACCAATGCTGCATCAACACAGATAAACATCCCAGACATCAATGTAAAAAATATGGCTTCATATTTGTAAGTGAAAGATACGTCATTATGCTGAAGCTAAAACGATTAAAATTCTGCTATTCCACAACCAAACATGGTCTTGTGTCAGTGTCTGGGTAAGTGCAGTCATGCATGCTTAAGTGTGATTTCATCCATAACTATGCTTTGACCTATGAGAGTACTTACTGCCTGGAGAATCTGCTGTACTCTCTGCAGGTACTCCTGACACTGGCCTTGAAGGAACAAAGCTTTCTTTTGGATGATCTGCACACTAAACATGACAAAACAAGGAACACACCATCAAAGTTTGTTATATTGCAAAACACAGCATCCATTATAATAACTTTCGTAATCTGAATTATACTAATATGAACAATACTAACAAGGTAGTTGACATCATTCGATGACATCACTTCTTGAGCAATAGCTGGGTGAGGATCGAGTTAAGGTGTGTGTGTGGTGTGTTGAACATTTCCAACACGTTTCAGCTCTTGAACACAGCCCAATGGATCTTAATATATTGGCTCTGACCCAGAATATGTGTTGAGTAATGTCTGTGATTGTATTCTGGATAATGTAACCCAGGCTATTGAAACTCTATAGAATAAGGGAATTGACCACTATTGTGTGACTGTAGTTTTATCATCTAAACTTAATGTGAAACAGCACTTTATAAGGGTATAATGCTATGGATATATCATACTTTTGATTCCTCAAATCAAAGACCATTGATTTCAATGTATTTAAATGTGTAATTAAATGTAATCATAATTAATAAAGCCTTTAAATAAACTGTGGATTTTAGGGGTATTTAATGATCTAATGATATAATGGAAATATATGCCGATACAATAGACTGTTATTATGTATTTGACAAAACAGAGTTTCATTCATTTTCATTGTACATATGTATAATGAATGGTCTATTCAACACTTATCTAAAACAATCCAGGTTGATATGTACACTAGAGTCTGGCACTATAAGGTTCTATCTGCAAAAATATGATTCTGAGATCGTTGGCTTTATAGTTCCAAACCCTATTGGTTGAATGGTGTCAGTAATTTTATATCTTGTATACTTTTGAATTTAACATCATGAATTAGGGGTATTTATACATTTTGACAAAAATACAGATAAAACCTTATAATCTAAAACTCTTGTGTAGGCCCATTGGTCCAATGACATTTTTGCCACAGTAACAGAGTTCAAAGTACACCAAACCATACAACTCTATGCACAAGGATTACTTTTAACAATTTCCACTGAACATTTTACAAAAACACATTTACACGAAGAACTGTGCAGATACAAAGTTTGGTAAGACAATTAGGGTAAAGTGTCCCTCAGTTGTATTCTGTTACCAAACTTTGTGTCGGCACAGTTCTTTCTGTAAATGTGTTTTTGTAAAATGTTCAGTGAACATTGTTAAAAGTAGTCCTTATTCATGGTGGTTGGTTATGGTTAGTTAAACTTTGAATTAAATGGTTTTTGTTTGGTATACATTTTTAAGTGAAAAATCTGCAAATGTCGGCATCATTTTGTTACCATGGAATTGCCCTGTGCTTTATTTAGGCTAACTGTAATTATGCATGTAAGGTACACATTACATACCTTGCTCCCCCTCCGTAGCCGCCTCCGCCTCCACCTCCACCTCCCCCTCCGTAGCCCCCTCCACCATCCCCTCCGTATGACCCACCACCACCCCCTCCGTAGGCTCCTCCACCTCCACCTCCACCACCTCCACCTCCACCTCCCCCCAAGGAAGATTTGGAGTAAGTTTGTGAATAGGTGTATCCATCTCCATATTCCTGTTGATAGCTGTTTCCACCGACGAAGACCTGGCTGCCGTCATTCCTGGGAATGGTGAAACTGCCGCTCGTCAGGTCTGGTCGAGAATTAGTCCTCCGAATCATGGTCGGAAGTCTACTTTGAGAGCCGTACATACTAATTTCCAGTCCCGTTTATGATTGCAATTCTGTTAAAAAAAGGTAAATGGTATTGAAAGAAATGTAGTCCTAAACGTCAATGGAGCTCGTCCCTGCGCGCACAGTCGACGACGTCTCCTGTTGCGCCGATATTGTACTACTGAGAACACGGAAGAGTGTTGTTTTTGGACGGAGACCACACCTAGCGGTATCTCAAACGAAATAACGCCCCTGTTACTTTTCGTCAGTGGACTATATTCTGGGTGGAGTTAACTTTCTCCTGCTGGGAATAGGACGGAGAGCTGTGCAAAGAATGAAATAATTTGTCACGCTTTTCACAAGATTATTGAGGTCGGGAAGGTCGAGTAACGATAATAACGGTCCTAAACCTTCCATACCTCAAGAATCTTGCGAAGAGCGTTATTGTCCTCACTCGACCTTCCCGAACTCAATAATCTTGTGAAGAGCGTGACAAATTCTTTAATTCTTATGGTCTCTCCTTTTTCAAACGATTTGCTGAAATTGATATTAAGGGATTAAAGGCTACTGTGAAAATGTTGGGACAATATTATTCTATGTTTGCAACATTAGAAAGCAAAATACGATAATACGGGAAGTAATGTTTTTATTAGTTTACCAATAGAAAGCAAAATACGATAATATGGGAAGTAATGGTTTTATTCGTTTAATCAATTCGATTTAGACATAGTGTGCAGAAGATGCATGTGTCTGAGCAACAGGCTAATAAAGGGAAAGGAGAAAAGAGAAATGGAGGTTCACACCCAGTCTGAGTCAGAGGTTAAGCTCTGCTCCAGTATGGGAGACTTGAACACCTAGGTGTGTGCATGAGTGAGAGTGAGAGAGAGGGAGGGAGAGAGTGTCTGAGAAAGAGAGAGTATAGTGGCCTTTGATCCTTTGAGCAGACAATAAATTAGCAATAGGCTATATCTGAACATAGTGTCAACATTAACTCAAAGACAGCAACTCCACACACGTGAATAGATTGTTCTATGCTGGAACAAGTGAAGTTGACCTGAAGTGTGTTACAATACCATCCATAGCCGTGTGATGTAACGGTGCTTAGAAATCCAAAATAAAAATGTATTGCTGCTGTATGAGCAGCCATTATACCGTCAACAATACGACAATCACATTCTCAATGTTATCGACCACTCCATCTATAACTTACAAATAGTGGCAGACATTAACCTTATTTTGTGTGTGCGCGTGTGTGTGTGTGTGTGTTGACAAATCTCTATCTCTGTTATCTCCACACCCCTCTAGTAATTACTATAGTAAAGTTTAAGCCATTCATATCAGCATCTCATCAATATATTACAATACTTTCAAGATGAAGAAACATCAGTCAATGCACCGACATGTTTAATTGTATTTTGTATAATATAATACATCATATCATAGAATGTGATCCTATTTTTGTATCATGAGCTATATCTTTGATATGTAGGGAACAGCAGAATCCACTATGAGGATCTCTTATAGAACATTCCAATGTTTATGGTTTTCTCACCTCAAGCACCAGTGATTAGAGGTCGACCGATTAATCGGTATGGCCGATTAATTAGGGCCGATTTCAAGTTTTCATAACAATCGGTAATCGGCATTTTTGGACACCGATTGTGGCCGATTACATTCCACTCGACGAGGAGCCAGCGTGGCAGGCTGACTACCTGTTAAGTGAGTGCAGCAAGAAGCCAAGGTAAGTTGCTAGCTAGCATTAAACTTATCTTATAAAAATCAATCAACCTTAACATAATCACTAGTTAACTACACATGGTTGATGATATTTCTAGTTTATCTAGCTTGTCCTGAGTTGCATATAATCAATGCGGTGCCTGTTAATTTCTCATCGAATCACAGCCTACTTCGCCAAACGGGTGATGATTTAACAAGCGCATTCGCGAAAAAAGCACTGTCGTTGCACAAATGTGTACCTAACCATAAACATCAATGCCTTTCTTTAAAATCAATAGTCAAATATATATTTTTAAACCTGCATATTTAGTTAATATTGCCTGCTAACATTAATTTATTTTAACTAGGGAAATTGTGTCACTTCTCTTGCGTACCGTGCAAGCAGTCGGGTATATGCAGCAGTTTGGGCCGCCTGGCTCGTTGCGAAATGTGTGAAGACCATTTATTCCTAACAAAGACCGTAATTAATTTGCCAGAATTGTACATAATTATGACATAACATTGAAGGTTGTACAATGTAACAGCAATATTTAGACTTAGGGATGCCACCCGTTAGATATAATACGGTTCCGTATTTCACTGAAAGAATAAACGTTTTGTTTTTGAAATGATAGTTCCCGTATTTGACCATATTAATGACCTAAGGCTCGTATTTCTGTGTGTTATTATGTTATAATTAAGTCTATGATTTGATATTTGATAGAGCAGTCTGACTGAGCGGTGGTAGGCAGCAGCAGGCTCGTAAGCATTCATTCAAACAGCACTTCCGTGCGTTTGCCAGCAGCTCTTCGCTGTGCTTCAAGCATTGAGCTGTTTATAACTTCAAGCCTATCAACTCCCGAGATTAGGCTGGTGTAACCGATGTGAAATGGCTAGCTAGTTAGCGGGGTGCGCGCTAATAGCGTTTCAATCGGTGACGTCACTCGCTCTGAGACCTTGAAGTAGTTGTTCCCCTTGCTCTGCAAGGGCCGCGGCTTTTGTGGAGCGATGGGTAACGATGCTTCGAGGGTGGCTGTCGTCGATGTGTTCCTGTTTTCGAGCCCAGGTAGGGGCGAGGAGAGGGACAGACGCTATACTGTTACACTGGCAATACTAAAGTGCCTATAAGAACATCCAATAGTCAAAGGTATATGAAATACAAATGGTATAGAGAGAAATAGTCCTATAATTCCTATAATATCTACAACCTAAAACTTCTTACCTGGGAATATTGAAGACTCATGTTAAAAGGAACCACTAGCATTCATAAGTTCTCATGTTCTGAGCAAGGAAGTTAAACATTAGCTTTTTTACATGGCACATATTGCACTTTTACTTTCATCTCCAACACTTTGTTTTTGCATTATTTAAACCAAATTGAACAGGTTTCATTATTTATTTGAGGCTAAATTGATTTTATTGATGTAATATATTAAGCTAAAATAAAAGTGTTCATTCAGTATTGTTGTAATTGTCATTATTACAAATAAATAAATAAATCGGCCGATTAATTGGTATCGGCTTTTTTTTGGTCCTCCAATAATCGGTATCGGTATTGTCGTTGAAAAATCATAATCGGTCGACCTCTTTACACCCAGAACCAGGCCATTGTTCTAGTCTTGAAGGGGCCAAACACACAGACACACCCAAGAGACACATCCTGTTTGATTGGTTTTTTCAGCAGCAATGGAATGATCATGTTTGCTTTTCTCCTTTCTTTCTCTCCTTAGATGTGTAACAAACCCTACTGCACCAACAACAAACCCCAGAACGAGACTGAACATGCCAGTTACACAAACATCATGTGTATAGTGTAAATTAACTGTTCTGAACACAGGGCAGAGCACCACCTATCTATCATCACATAACAGAGACTGCAGCTGAGGCAGGATGAGACTTGTGTCACTCTGACTAACTCCCTCCAACAGACTGGGGTTGGCATCATCAGATAGTTAACAGAAATATGACAATGAGTTACAATTATCATGTCCATGCCTCATTTTTGTATGTGTTGTTAATGTCTAATTATATAGTATGGAAAGTTGGAAAGTGTGAGTGTAGAGGGATTCTGTTGCATTGTCAGAGTTTATGAATCTCTTGCAGACTCACTCAGCCGTGACTAAACAGTACAGTTGGTGTGACACAGGGTTGGGCCTTCATGTCTGCTCCCTCCCTCACCCACCTCTCTCGTTGTCATCAAGGGGGGTGTGTCTATTTTAATACCCTGCGTTAACCTCTAACCCTCTCTCAATCTCATTTTACCTCTTGTAGTCCAGTGCATAGGTGAAATAATCATCAAACTTGGTACACTAATACTAAATAACTTTAAGGAACATTATAAGTCTGGGAAGCCTGCCAGTCAACCGGGGGGACTATTTTAATAACAAGGCTGACATTTGAATTTCCTGTTAGAAGAAAATTGTTTAAAATCATTCCAAACAATATCAAATTACTTTGTGATGTTATCTACCCACTAAATAAACCCCACAGATAACAATTAAGGGTAGGGGTTAGGTTTAGTAGTTTAGTATGATTTTGAATGGAAATACATTTAAGGTCCCCACAAGGATAGTAAAACATATGCTGTGTGTGTGTGTGTGTGTGTGTGTTGTGTGTGTGTGTGTGTGTGTGTGTGTGTGTGTGTGTGTGTGTGTGTGTGTGTGTGTGTGTGTGTGTGTGCGTGTATGTGAGAGAGAGAGAGCGAGAGAGAGAGCATTCTACACAGCAGTAAAGTTGGAATTGACAGCACTGTGTGAGCCTGAGGCAAACCTCCAGTGCTTTCCAGACGATCATTAATCACCAGCCTAGCTAGCTGGTGAGTGTTTCCAGTTTCCAACACACACACAAGTCAACTCATGCCCCTATGGGGCGGCTCCCTGCCACACCTGAAATTGTTGCCACAGTGACAAACAAGCAGGTTTGAATGAGACAGCTGGTGTTGCTATGTGAGGGCAGGTCATGTTTCTATTGGCAGACACCCATGTGACTGGCTACATTGACAGGATCAGGTTTTGTGGGAAAAGTTTGGTAATGCAGCATATTAGGGATATTGCACAATGTGAAAAGTTTTGCTGAAACATTTGCTCTTTGAATAATTGTATTTTTGTGGAACAGGCTATTTTGTCATAAAAACTATGCCCAGAGCCACTTTGAGTAAGAAAATTACCTTGAAAATGCATGTGCTACATGACAGGTACATTTTTAGATCTATGTCTTTGATCTTTGTGTCAGTAGGATCCACATAATAATTCCCATCCCATGGTTGACAGTAGTGTTGTTGGTTAGGTCTGCCAGTGGAGGTCAGCAGTGTATCAGTTAACAGATACTGCAAGATACAACATTGTCTGTAGACCTTCAGTAAGTGGCTATGTCCTAGGAGCTTGGAGAGAGCTGGAGTTGTGGCAGACTGGTACCAAATGGAGCCTAGTGGTGTTAATTTGTTTGTTTGAATCCCAAACAAAAAATGAGTAACTGGGTTATGTGTAATTTGCATTCACTATCTACATTTAAAGTAAATAAAATCAAATGTCATTTGTTGCACACACCAAATACAACAAGTATAGACCTTACAGTGAAATGCTTACTTACAAGCCCTTAACCAACAATGCAGTTAAAAAAAAAAAATTGTGGTAAGTAAAAAAATAGATGAGTAAAAAAGAAAAAAGAACAGTAACAAATATTTAAAGAGCAGCAGTAAAATAACAATAGCGAGGCTATATACAGGGGATACCTGCACAGAGTCAATGTGCGGGGGCACCGGTTGGTTGAGGTAATTGAGGTAATATGTACATGTAGGTAGAGTTAAAGTAACTATGTGTAGCAGTGTGATGTTGTTCCCCTAGATTATGCACCAAATTGCACACAAGGACCAATTCAAATAGGCCAGGTCAAGAGGGGATGTTAAAAATGTGATAATAATAATAATTCAGTGTGTTTTTTAAATTTAATTACAGCTGCACAGCTAATGTTATTTTTTGGTGTACAAATACTTTTTCATATCTATATTGTACATACACTTGATTGTAAAAGTTTTGTATATTTTGGTTTGGCCCATCGCGGGTTATCTGTATTTCCGTACCCCCTTATTGTTCTCTTTTGCCTGACCTTCGGCTAGCAAGGTGCCGGAGAGCTGTGACTGGGCCAAGGGCTAAAGTATTGTGTGTTTTCTCTTCGTGTGCAGGGCAAATAAAAATAATCCAACCAGCAGACCTACAGTTGTGGCAGTGTCCTAATTAAAAGTACACAACGCACAACGCATGCACACGTGATGGTTGATGGTTTGCTATAAATGAATATATACTGTATTAGTGAAGGTGAATGTAGCATATTCACAAGATAAGGGTATTTGTGTTTATTTGCATGTTTTGAAGGAATTTGTTTATTGCATTTTGTATTTGAATGCAGTAAATTACATTGTATTTTAGTGCTCTGTTGAGCCATGGAAGACTCTCAAGTCCATAAGATGAGTTATGCTGGGGATTTTAGTGTGGGTAGAGGGAGGGGTGTCTTTGCATTTACACCATTTGTACAGTCAGCTCCTGGGAGTAGAGTGGGAGTAGAGCTAGTCCTGAGTTTACAAGCACTGGGAGGGGTAGGCTGTTTACTCCACCTGACCAGGGTATCCCACCTCTGTCTCTTGATGTACCCTCATCCCCAGTCCTCAGTAATAATGGGACACCTCCGAGTCAGCTTAGTGACCTTATTAAGCAGATTGGTTCAGAGATAGGATAATCTATCAGAGCGAGTTTACTGCAGCCTGGTGCTTCAAGTCTTTCTCCTGCCCATTCCCCTCACCAACCCCAGCAGTTTCCCCTGCCTGAGCAATGTGGGTCAACTTTTATTGATGCGACCAAGCTGAATCTGGTTGTGAAGTCAGATGTTAGTGCTCCACCTTTCTTTAGGGGTGATGGCTCAGATAAGTACTCTGTCCTGGAGTGGGAGGAGCTAATGGGAGTCTACCTAGAGAAGAGGGGTTAAACTGGGTCTGAGAATGTTGGGGAGGTGATGACTAGGCTCATGGGGAGGGCACAGGATGTGACCAAAGTCTGGATGCGTAACAACACTGTTGTCACAGATGGTAAGGCAGTGTTCAGTGTTCTCAAGCAACACTTTGGGGATACTGTCTGCTGAGGTATGCCATTAGCTGATTTCTACTCAATCAAACCATACGCTAATGAGGGTCCACTATATTTCTGGATTAGGCTTAACAAAGCTGCAGAAGCAGCTGAACAGTACCTTGTAAGCGAGGGTAGAACCTTGCCCAATCAGTGCTCAGAGTTGGCAGTCATGTTTGTACGCAACTGTCCTGATATAGAGTTGGCCCAAGTGTTCAAATGCAAACCCCTTCGTGACTGGACAGCCAGTGAGGTACAGGATCGTTTGGATGAACTGTTAATGGAGCGTAAAGCATGTAGAACATAACTTTCACAGCAGGTGGCTGCTGTCTTTGACTCCCCCCAGGAGGAACTGGATCCTGTGAGCAGACCTAATGTGTCATCTTTTTCTCGATGTGGCCGTGAACCAGAACAGGCCCCATCTGTATCTGAGGGTGGGACATTAGAGAAWGTTTTGWSTWTGTTAGAGAAGGCWCTTRTCAGCAATACTCMRTCTGTGAACAGRGGGCCCCRTAAACAGTTCCCCAAACGTCAGCGTGAGTGTGATGTCTATGGAAGCACTAATCATTGGACTAAAGCTCACTGTCAGACGCACCAGCTGTGTTTCAAGTGCTTCTCTCCTGGCCACATGAGCTTTGACTGTAGTGAGACTGGGCAGCGACAGAGCCCTGGATGTGGACAGMCYGGCAGGTCTCAGGAAAACTAGAAAGTCTCCATTCTGAGGAGGGCAATGTGAGGCAGTCTAATTYTTCCTCCACTKAYGATGATATCCAATCTGTTTATTCTTATTTTTGTGAGTCAGTACCCAAGAACAACACAGTAATTTTTCAGAACACAATGAGAATTACTCAGAATGACAGTTTGTTTTACACCACCGTGCTAGTACAGGATAAAGATGAGCAGAAGGGGATGTTAGATAGTGGGTCCATGGCTACTACTCTGTGCACAGATATTGTACCTCGGTTGAGGGAGGCAGGAGTGGTATAGGGGAACGTTCTAGCTCCTTCAGACATCATCCTGGTGGGTTGTGGTGGGACGCAAACTAGCCCAGTGGGCATGTGTGACTTAAAAATACAGCTTTATGGCTTCAGTTATGTAGTCCCAGTGCTTATTGTAGATGAGCAGGTTGATGAACTCATTGTGGGCACTAATTTGTTGAAGTCTCTGATTAAGTCTCTGTTCAAATCAAATGACAGCTACTGGCGGGTGGTGGGTACGCCAGGTCCTTCTGGCCAGTGTGATGACAGCCAGTTCCTGCATCTCCTATCAAATCTGGAGAGATGGAGAGGCGACTCCATCCCAGATGAAGTGGGCACCATTAAGTTGAAGAGAGCAGTAACACTCCAAACCATGAGTGAGCATCTGGTGTGGGGACGCCTACCCCCAAAGACAAAACTCTCTGTGGGTAGTACTGTTGTTGTCGAGCCCAGCACGTCTCGTTGTGTGAATCAACACATATTAGTAGGGAGAGTAGTTACGCCTCTGTGGGGGGATGGATGGCTCCCTGTGAAGATTGTGAATCCAACAACTTCACTAGTTACCCTGAGACGAAATGCTAAAGTGGCGGATGTGTACCCTTGCATTGCATTGGGGGATTTTGATGATGTCAAACAGCAAGCAGCTTACCAGAACGTGGCAAAAGTACAATGTGACAGCTCACATGGCAGCCTGACAGCTAAGAGTTCAGTTGGTGGCAGTGTAGTTAATGGCAACAGTACACTGAGCAATCTTGGACTTCAAGGCCTGTCTGTTGAGGAGTGTCCAGTTTCACAGTTCTGGAAAGACAAACTTGTCAGTTTAATTGAGAAGTATGACACAGTGTTCTCTAGACATAGCCTGGATTGTGGAGAGGCAAAAGAGTTCTGCCATCGCATACGGCTGGCTGATGACCGCCCATTTCGATTACCTTATCGTAGGCTTTCTCCAGCTCATTACCAAAAACTCAGGGAAACACTGGATGATATGGAGGAAAAGGAAATTGTCAGAAAACCCAGCAGCGAGTATGCCTCACCATTGGTGCTGGTATGGAAAAAGAATGGGGACTTGCATCTATGTACTGACTTTAGGTGGTTAAATGCCCGCACAGTAAAGGATGCTCATCCCCTGCCTCATCAGGCTGATGTACTGGCTGCGCTGGGAGGTAATGCCTTCTTCAGCACAATGGACTTGACATCAGGGTACTACAATGTGGCACTGCATGAAGAGGATAAAAATACACTGCCATTTCTTGTCCTTTAGGTCCGCACGAGTACAATCGTTTATCCCAAGGCCTTTGCAACAGCCCAGCTACTTTTATGAGAATGATGCTGACCATATTTGGTGACCAAAACTTTCTAAGTCTCCTTTGCTATTTGGATGATCTGATGGTTTTTGCTAAGACGGAGGAAGAGAGTCTGCAGAGACTTGAGATGGTTTTTCAGCGGTAGCAGGAGCACAATCTTAAACTGTCTCCGTCTAAGTGCAAGTTTTTGAGGAGGTCTGTTAAGTTTTTGGGCCACATCATTTCTCAGGAGGGCGTAGCCACTGACCCTGCTAAGGTTCAAACCATTTTGAATATGACTGAGAGTGAGATGATGGAAGCTGATGGTGTCACTCCGTCTCCTACCAAAATCCTTTCTTTCCTTGGTATGGTAGTATACTATCAACACTACATTGAGAATTGTTCCATGGTTGTTATGCCATTGTTTCAGCTGACTACAGGTCAGAATAAGCCTAGGAGAGGCAAGGGCAGAAAGAGGCCAGGTCCCTCTCGCAGGCTCACTGCTGCGGACTGGACTGCCAAATGTCAACTCGCTTTTGAAGCTTTGAAAGCAGCACTAGTTGACCAGGCACTGCTGGCTCATCCAGATTTTTCTCAGACATTTTTACTTTCTGTATATGCATCTACTAGTGGTTTGGGAGCTGTACAATCCCAAGTGCAAGATGGGAAGGCCATAGCCAGGCCAATAGCTTTTGCTAGTAAATCTCTTAATCATGCACAATCCAAGTATCCTGCTCACCGGCTGGAATTTCTAGCCATGAAATGGGCCATTCGTGATAAATTCAGCCATTGGCTGCGAGGGCATAAGTTTACTGTGTGGACCGACAACAATCCACTCAAATATATTCTTACAAAGCCGAGACTTGATGCATGCGAGCAGAGATGGGTTGCAAAGCTGGCACTCTTTAATTTTGATATCCAGTACATACCAGGGACCAAGAATGTCGTTGCTGATGCTTTGAGCAGAGAGCCATTTGTCCGCTCCAAAGTTCTGCACCGACTGACAAGAATTCCATATGATGTCCTGCTGGAGGAAGCCAGAGGTCTTCGAGTGGATGATGTACAAGACATGTTCCGCCTCTCCTGTGAGCAGCCCGGGGCTGGCTGTAGAACGTCTATGGCTCCTGGGAGTGAATTGAGTGGAGCTGGAGACGATGTCAGTGGGTTGGTTTCCTGTGAAGAGGTGTCTGCTGTCCTCCATGCCCACCGCCGATGGGATGATGATGCCACAGTGAGGGTCGTTTCACATGTGCAGCATCTTGAGAAGTTGATGTCCATGGGTCAGAGCCCTTTACCTGTCCTTACACACAAGGAGCTGTATGATAACCAGTCACTGGATCCTATCATCAGCAGAGTCATGTTCTTTGTCAAGGAAGGATACGTGGCCCACTGTAAGAGATGTGTGTTGAGTAAAGCACCTGAGCCTGAAGCAAGAGCTCCACTTGTCTCTATTGTAACAACGGCACCTTTAGAACTCTTGTGTATTGATTTCTGGACTGCAGAAGATTCAAAGTCTGTTGATGTGTTAGTAGTAACTGATCACTTTACTAAGCTGGCCTGTGCGTATCCATGTCAAAACCAGTCTGTTGCTCGTGTTCTCTGGAATAATTTATTCTGCATTTATGGGTTCGCTGATTTTATCCATTCTGACAGGGGTGCTAACTTTGAGAGTTCACTTACTGCAGAATTACTTCAGTTATCTGGTATTGAAAAGTCCCACACCACACCTTATCATCCCATGGGTAACGGTCAAGCAGAACGTCTGAATCGCACACTGGGTGGGATGATTAGAGCTCTGCCAGCTAGGTCCAAGGTCTCCAAATGGCCTCAGATGTTGAACACATTGACATTCTCCTATAACTGCACTGTTCACGAGACTACTGGGTTTCCGCCCTTCTTCTTGATGTTTGGACACACCCCTAGGTTGCCGGTAGATGTTATGTTTGAAAGTGTGCTGTTGGATGGGGACACAGTAGATGTGGATAAGTATGTCCAGTCTCTGGGTGAGGATCTGAGAGAGGCCATGACATTGGCCCAGCAGCATGCCAGTAAGCAACAAAGGAGACAAGCCGAGGTCTACAACAGACAGTCTAAGGGTCACTCGGTGCAGAAGGGAGACAGAGTTCTACTTGCGAACAAGGGGGAGAGGGGCAAGAAGAAACTGATCGCTGGGAGAGTGTGGTGTACATAGTTGTTGCGAAGAACAGCTCACTGAACACATATCGTATCCAACAAACTACCACTGGACTCATCAAAACTGTGCATAGGAACCTGATTATGTCAGTCAACTTTCTGCCTTTGCCTTCGTGGGAGGAACCTGAGGGTCACGGATCTCTATCGAGTGGTGACGTGATCTCTGAGATGTCTGCAGAGTCCAGCCAAATGGATGGGAGTGATGCCAGGACTGTCCACTGGGTAGCAGGCCTTCCTGAGTCTTCTGGGAGGATACTCCAAGAGGAATTGGTGGAAGTCCCAGCTGATGGAAGTAAGGTGGAACAACCGTATGAAGTCCCCTTTAAGTGAGGTGTGCTCAGCAGAAGTGGACCAGAGGATATCCCGAAGCCTGCAAGAGTTCTGATTGCGAAACTCCTTTCTGTGTGGATGATGCTGTGACAGATAATGTTACCTTGGTTGAAAATGCTTCTTCAGTGTGGTCTGTGACAATCTACCGGATTCTGATCAGTCGTCTGACACTACTAGTGTTGAGTCGGTAACTGAAAGTGTGCTGGCTCCGGATATGCGGATCTGTAGTACTCCCCATCCTGAGGTTAGACCTCTGAGCACGGTTAGTGCTGTCTGTGACATTCCTGCTAGGTTTTTGGGTGAGGGTGTTCGGACTAGACTAGGTAGATTTATTAAGCCAGTGAATAGGCTAATCCAAACTATGTCTACGCAGGAATATAACAGTTATTGGTTTCTCAGTGACGGTAGGATATTGCCTACCTTTTCTTTTTTATATATGTAGTAATCTAAGCGTGTCTTAGAATAATTTGTGGGTTTGTCTAATATATTTGACAATTCATGTAACTTACAGAACGCCGCAGCCCGTCTGGTGTTCAACCTTCCAATTCTCTCACGTCACCCCGCTCCTCTGCTCTCTCCACTGGCTTCCAGTTGAAGCTCGCATCCGCTACAAGACCATGGTGCTTGCCTACGGAGCTGTGAGGGGAACGGCACCTCCGTACCTTCAGGCTCTGATCAGGCCCTAAACCCAAACAAGGGCACTGCGTTCATCCACCTCTGGCCTGCTCGCCTCCCTACCTCTGAGGAAGTACAGTTCCCGCTCAGCCCAGTCAAAACTGTTCGCTGCTCTGGCACCCCAATGGTGGAACAAACTCCCTCAGCGCAAGGTCAGCGGAGTCAATCACCACCTTCCGGAGACACCTGAAACCCCACCTCTTTAAGGAATACCTAGGATAGGATAAAGTAATCCTTCTAACCCCTCCCCCCCCTTAAAAGAGTTAGATGCACTATTGTAAGTGGTTGTTCCACTGGATATCATAAGGTGAATGCACCAATTTGTAAGTCGCTCTGGATAAGAGCGTCTGCTAAATGACTTAAATGTAAAATGTAAATGCAGTATCTGAGCTGTTGCCATAAAAGGCAGTGAAGCAACCAGTCAGGATGCTCTCGATGGTGCAGCTTCATGTACTGAAAAATT
Source organism: Salvelinus sp. IW2-2015 (assembly GCF_002910315.2). NCBI lineage: Eukaryota > Metazoa > Chordata > Actinopteri > Salmoniformes > Salmonidae > Salvelinus > Salvelinus sp. IW2-2015. Next base: position 25,893,832 of record NC_036871.1, on the reverse strand, counting down.
ATGTGGAACCAAAATAATCATGGAAAAGCATCACATTTTGGGGACAGTTCCACCACCAACAAAACCTCTACCTGTCAACAGTAGGCCAACAAATTACCGTTCAAACTTTTTGTGTAAACTAGAAAATGGCAATGCTGTAGTGACACACAGTAACCATCAGAGAGTGCCACTAAATCGAAATCGAAAGAAAGTAGAAGGGAGGTGAAAGTGGTGAAACATTAAAGGGCGACTGCACTTCTGATTTGGCCTGGTTTTAGATTTGCCCTTACCGCAGTCTTTGGCCAATTTGCGTCAAGCTCATATTTTCACATTCCATGCAAATTAGTTTTGTGGCAAACTTGCAGCGATTTGTGAACTTCTGGGAAATAATTCTGGGAAAGTTATGGGGAACATTCTACTGTTTGGTACAAACTCATGACGATGCAAATTAGATCCGTTTTTTGGTTACTTTGTGTATTAACCCTCCTGCTGTGTTTCTGGTCGATTTGGACCGATTTACAAGTTTTCTCTCTGAAAAATGTACTTAATTTAATCTGATTGTAATAAGGTTCCATGACTTTGTCCAAATAGGTGTACCCGGTTAAAAATGACCGGTCATTAGAAATGAATGGGTGAGACCACAACTAGTGTATAAAATTGAATTCAGGCACATGCCCCTTCATCAGATGGACACACTTCCTCTCCCAGACTCCCACATGCATGTGTGTTTGAGCACACACACACAAACACACCTCACTCCCATTCCTGATTTCCATGGCAACCCCCACGGGAACCTTTCCCCCACGGGAACCACACCTGTTGGCATTCTCACAAACTATCACAACATTGTTTCAATAATATATAGAACTTTTCTCGCAGCTCTGGTATATAAAGCTGTTTTGAGGCCTTTCTCACAATTCATTCTGTGGCAGCACAATGACCAAACAATATACTGTATGTGAGGCTCTTGATCATATCTTTGATCATGACACTGGTGAGAAGGTGAATGTAAACATTGACACAAATTAGTCTGTGATAAATAGAACAATATGTTTCATCTGAGTATTTGTTATAGTCAAAATAATCCATACATTATGCTTTTTCTTTTTACACAAAAACAAGTTGTATGAGCTCAGGTCAATGAGGCCAACAGGCCATAAATAGCAAATAGAAGTTCAAAACTTGTAATGTTCACAATAACTTAATTTGATAAAAAGATCTAACACAACATTAGGTGATAATATATGTGTTATTATGTATTTATAATCAGCTTTAATGGGGTGGTCATTTTGGACCGGGAACAAAGAATTAATTAACATGAAACGAACACAACAGGAGGGTTAACATTGAAATGTCGTATCTACATAAACCAAATCACATAACTTTAAATATACTTGCTTCTCACAGAGAAAACTTAACTAAATGTACTAAATATACAAACAATGTGTATTCAATGTCTTAAAACCTCTCTTGGATAGGGGGCAGCATTTTCACGTTTGGATGAAAAGCATACCCAAATTCAACTGCCAGCTACTCATCCCCAGAAGATAAGATATGCATATCATTAATAGATTTCGATAGAAAGCACTCTGAAGTTTCTAAAACTGTTTGAATCATGTCTGTGAGTATAACAGAACTTATTTAGCAGGCGAAACCCCGAGGACAAACCATTCAGATATATATTTTTTGAGGTCACTCTCTTTTCAATTATTTTTCATTGGGAATCCAGATTTCTAAGGGACCTTCTTGCAGTTCCTACCACTTCCACCGGATGTCAACAGTCTTTAAAAATTGGTTGAGTTTTTTTCCTTTGTGTAAAGAAGAAGTACGGCCATCCAGAACGAGGGTAACTTGAAGTGTACTGTTAGATAGAGGCGCGTGACCAGAAAGCTAGCTACAGTTTGTTTTCCTCCTGTATTTAACACAGATCATCCCGTCTTCAATTTTATCGATTATTTACGTAAAAAATACCTAAAGTTGTATTAGAAAAGTAGTTTGAAATGTTTTGGCAAAGTTTACAGGTAACTTTTGAGATATTTTGTAGTCACATTGCACAAGTTGGAACCGGTGTATTTCTGGATCAAATGCGCCAAATAAATTGACATTTTGAATATATATCGATGGAATTAATCGAACAAAAGGACAATTTGTGATGTTTATGGGACATATTGGAGTGCCAACAATAGAAGCTCGTCAAAGGTAAGGCATGAATTAATTTTTTATTTCTGCGTTTTGTGTCGCGCCTGCAGGGTTGAAATATGCTTCTCTCTCTTTGTTTACTATGGTGCTATCCTCAGATAATAGCATCGTTTGCTTTCGCCGAAAAGCCTATTTGAATTCTGACATGTTGGCTGGATTCACAACAAGTGTAGCTTTAATTTGGTATCTTGCATGTGTGAATTAATGAAAGTTTGATTTTTATAGTAATTTAGTTGAATTTGGCGCTCTGCAGTTTCACTGGCTTTTGGCCAAGTGGGACGGTAGCGTCCCGCCTATCCCAGAGAGGTTTTAACAGATACAAATACCAAATAAATCTAACACAACTTGAAATCAGCATGCTAATGAAGAAAAGAGCAAAGACTGAATATTTCCCAAATAAATCCTCTCCTTCCACCAACAAAAGCCGTTACACTCACACACACACACAGCAAGGATGGAGTGACACAGTGCGGTGCTTAATTAACCTCTCTGGGGCAGGTGGGACGAAATCGTCCATCCGGCCAATAGCCAGGGAAAATACAGAGCGCCATATTCAAATAGAATGATATAAAAATCTAACTTTCATTAAATCACACATGTAAGATACCAAATTAAAGCCACACTCGTTGTGAATCCAGCCAACATGCCAAATTTCAAAAAGGATTTCCAGCGAAAGCATAAGATGCTATTATCTGATGATAGCACAACAGTAAACAAAGAGAGTAGCATATTTCAACACTGCAGGCACGACACAAAACGCAGAAATAAAACTATAATTCATGCCTTACCTTTGACGAAATTCTTTTGTTGGCACTCCAATATGTCCCATAAACATCACAAATGGTCCTTTTGTTCGATTAATTCCGTCGATATATATCCAAAATGTCAATTTATTTGGCACGTTTCATCCAGAAAAACACAGCTTCCAACTTGCGCAACGTCACTACAAAATATATCAAAAGTTACATGTAAACTTTACCAAAACATTTCAAACTACTTTTGTAATACAWCGTTAGGTMTTTTTAAACGTTAATAATYGATCAATTTGAAGACGGGATGATCTGTGTTCAATACAAAAAGAAAACAAMCTGACRCAACTTTTTTGGTAATGTGCCTCTCTCAAACAATTTAYTTCAAGTGACCCTCMTTTAMGRTGGCCGTACTTCTTCATTACACAAAGGAATAACCTCAACCAATTTCCAAAGACTGGTGACATCCAGTGTAAGCGGTAGGAACTGCAAACAAGTCCCTTAGAAATCTGGTGTCCCAATGAAATCTCATTGAAAAGACAGTGACCTCAAAATAATTAAAATTCTGAATGGTTTGTCCTCGGGGTTTTGCCTGCTACATAAGTTCTGTTATACTCACAGACACGATTCAAACTGTTTTAGAAACTTCAGAGTGTTTTATATCCAAATCTACTAATAATATGCACATCTTATATTCTGGGGATGAGTAGCAGGCAGTTGAATTTGGGCATGCTATTTATCCAAAAGTGAAAATGCTGCCCCCTACCCCGAAGAAGTTAAAGAAGCAATAAAACTGGCCTTTATACTAGTTGAGTATCTGGAGTAGAGGTCGACCGATTGATTTTTCAATGCCGATACCGATACCGATTATTGGAGGACAAAAAAAGCCGATACCGATTAATCGGGCAATTTATTAAAAAAAATAAAAAAAATAATATATATATATATATCTTACACACACACACATTTTTGTAATAATGACAATTGCAACAATACTGAATGAACAATGAACACTTTTATTTTAACTTAATATAATACATAAATACACACACACACAGCTCTGAAGTGACAAAGATACTGAAGAGTCTGCTTAGGAGACAAATACTCTCAACTGTTTGAATAAAAATAGAGTTTAAGTTACCTGTGATGAATRTTGAAAACAAAAACTGTCATTTCTATATGCAGGAAATCCTATTTTAATAATGGACATGGTAAGAATTGACGACCAAAGTGCGAGTCATAATTCCCATGACACCTAGCAAAATCTGAAAAGCGGTTCCTTCATTTATTCCATAGGATATTTTTAGATTCACTTAAAATAAGGTCTGTGTTTCGTGTAGGCTTACACCACCTTGCCAATTTTATAACAGTGTAGATATCCATAGGACAAGGTAACTCTGATCAATATTGGCTAAATATAAGCGAAGATAATTATTTTTGTAGAGTGGATTTATGAAAATATGTTGACAAACGTTACCTTATCCTAGTGAGATTTACACGGGTATCAAAACGTCGAGGCGGTTTAAGCCTGCACGAAACACAGACCTTATTTGAAGTAGATCAAGACATTCTCTATGGAAGACATGAACGGTAAAATAACGATGGAACCCCTGTCAAGTTCAGCTGCAAGTTATTACAGGAATTATAACGCGTCGACTATTTCTCTCTAAACCATATACCTTTGACTAATCCGGAAACTGGGTAGCCTAGTGGTTAGAGCGTTGGACTAGTAACCGAAAGGTTGCAAGTTCAAATCCCCGAGCTGACAAGGTACAAATCTGTCGTTCTGCCCCTGAACAGGCAGTTAACCCACTGTTCCTAGGCCGTCATTGAAAATAAGAATTTGTTCTTAACTGACTTGCCTAGTTAAATAAAGGTAAAAAAATAAATAATAATAATAATATTTAAAAAAAATTAAAAAAAATATCACCTCGAAAACAAAACATTTGTTCCGTTCCGTATTTTATCTAACGGGTGGCATCCATGAGTCTAAATATTCCTGTTACATTGCACAACCTTCAATGTTGTCATAATTATGTACAATTCTGGCAAATTAGTTCGCAAAGAGCCAGGCGGCCCAAACTGTTGCATATACCCTGACTCTGCGTGCAATGAACGCAAGAGAAATGACACAATTTCACATTGTTAATATTGCCTGCTAACCTGGATTTCTTTTAGCTAAATATGCAGGTTTAAAAATATATACTTGTGTATTGATTTTAAGAAAGGCATTGATGTTTATGGTTAAGTACATATTGGAGCAATGACAATGCTAGCTAGAAATTTACCTTAGCTTACTGCATTCGCGGCACAGGCAGGCTCCTCGTGGAGTGCAATGTAATCAGTGTTAGAGCATTGGACTAGTTAACTGTAAGGCTGCAAGATTGGATCCCCCGAGCTGACATCCCCCGAGCTACTAATTCTGTCGTTCTGCCCCTGAACGAGGCAGTTAACCCACGTTTCTAGGCCGTCATTTAAAATAAGAATGTGTTCTTAACTGACTTGCCTAGTTAAATAAAGATTAAATAAAGGTGTAAAAAAATAAATAAAAAATAAATAAATAAATAAATCGGCGCCCAAAAATACCGATTTCCGATTGTTATGAAAACTTGAAATCGGCCATTCCGATTAATCGGCCATTCCGATTAGTCGGTCGACCTCTAATCTGGAGCATCAGTATTTGTGGGTTCGACTACAGGCTCAAAATAGCCAGAAACAAAGACCTTTTTCTGAAACTCATCAGTCTATTCTTGTTCTGAGAAATGAAGGCTATTCCATGCGAGAAATTACCCAAAAAACTGAAGATCTCGTACAACGCTGAGTACTACTCCCTTCACAAAACAGCGCAAACTGGCTCTAACCAGAATAGAAAGAGGAGTGGGAGGCCCCGGTGCACAACTGAGCAAGAGGACAAGTACATTAGAGTGTCTTGTTTGAGAAACAGACACCTCACAAGTCCTTACCTGGCAGCTTCATTAAATAGTACCTGCAAATCACCAGTCTCAACGTCAACAGTGAAGAGGCGACTTTGGCCTTCTAGGCCTTCTAACTTGGATTAGCTAACACATTGTGCCATTGGAACACAGGAGTGATGGTGTCACGTTCCTGACCTTATTTTCCTTTGTTTAGTCTTTGTTTAGTTGGTCAGGACGTGAGCTGGGTGGGCATTCTATGTTTTGTGTTTCTATGTTGGGTTTGTTGTTTGGCCTAATATGGTTCTCAATCAGAGGCAGGTGTTTGTCATTGTCTCTGATTGGGAACCATATTAAGGTAGCCTGTTTTCACTGTTTGTTTGTGGGTGATTGTTCCTGTTCGTGTGTTCGTCTGTTCTGTGTTCCCATGTTCAGGACTGTAGCGTTTTCGGTTCCTTCTGTCAGTTTGTTGTTTTTGTTCGTCGTTTAAAAATCCTAATTAAAATATGGATTATCATCACGCTGCATCTTGGTCCTCCTCTCTTTCACCCGAAGACAGCCGTTACAGAATCACCCACCAAACCCGGACCAAGCAGCGTGGTAACGGGCAGCAGCGACAGCAGCAGCAGCGTACTCAGGACTTCTGGACATGGGAGGAAATTCAGTAAGGGACCCTGGGTTCAAGCTGGAGAGTATCTGGAGAGTATCACCGCCCTCGTGAAGAGCTGGAGGCAGCTAAAGCCGAGAGGCGGTGGTATGAGGAGGCAGCACGGAAGCGAGGCTGGAAGCCTGAGAGTCAGCCCCAAAAAATGTCTTGGGGGGGGGGGGTAAAGGGGAGTGTGGCGAATCAGGTAGGAGACCTGCGCCAACTTCCCGTGCTTACCGTGGAGAGCGAGAGTACGGGCAGACACCGTGTTATGCGGAAAAGCGCACGGTGTCTCCTGTACGTGTGCTTAGCCCGGTGCGGTACATCCCAGCTCCACGTATCGGCCGGGCTAGAGTGGGCATCGAGCCAGGTGCCATGAAGCCGCTCAACGCATCTGGTCTCCAGTGCGTCTCCTCGGACGTGTACATGGCACCAGCATTACGCATGGTGTCCCCGGTTCGCCAGCACAGCCCAGTGCGGGCTATTCCACCTCGCCGCACTGGCCTGGCTACGGGGAGCATTCAACCAGGTAAGGTTGGGCAGGCTTGGTGCTTAAGAGCTCCAAGCCTGCCCAACCTTCACGGTCCGGTATATCCGGTGACACCTCCTCGCCCCAGCCCAGTACCACCAGTGCCAACACCACGCACCAGGCTTCCTGTGCGTCTTCAGAGCCCTGTTTCTCCTCCACGCATTCGCCCTGTGGTGCGTGTCTCCAGCCCGGTACCACCAGTTCCGGCCCACGCACTAAGGCTCCTGTGCATCTCCAGAGCCCTGTACGCCCTGTTGCTGCTCCCGCACTAGCCTTGAGGTGCGTGTCCCTAGCCCGGTACCACCAGTTCCGGCACCACGCAGCAGGCATACTGTGCGCCTCAGCAGGCCAGAGTCTGCCGTCTGCCCAGCGCCACCTGCGCTGTCCGTCTGCCCTGCGCCGTCTGAGCTGCCGCCTGCGCTGCCCGTCTGCCCAGTGCCGCCTGCGCTGCCCGTCTGCCCAGCGCCGTCTGAGCTGCCCATCTGCCCAGCGCCGTCTGAGCTGCCCGTCTGCCCAGCGCCGTCTGAGCTGCCCGTCTGCCCAGCGCCGTCTGAGCCGCCCGTCTGTCCTGAGCCTTCAAAGCCGCCCGTCTGTCCTGAGCCTTCAGAGACGTCCGTCAGTCAGGAGCCACTAGAGCCGTCCGTCAGTCAGGAGCCGCTAGAGCCGTCCGTCAGTCAGGAGCCGCCAGAGCCGCCGCCAGTCAGGAGCCGCCAGAGCGCGCCCGCCAGTCAGGAGCCGCCAGAGCCGCCCGCCAGACAGGAGCCGCCAGAGCCGCCCGCCAGACAGGAGCTGCGAGAGCCGTCCGCCAGCCAGGAGCTGCCAGAGCCGTCAGTCAGCCAGGACCTGCCAGAGCCGTCAGCCAGCCAGGACCTGCCAGAGCCGTCAGCCAGCCAGGAGCTGCCAGAGCCGTCAGTCAGCCAGGAGCTGCGAGAGCCGTCAGTCAGCCAGGAGCTGCCAGAGCCGTCAGTCAGCCAGGACCTGCCAGAGCCGTCAGTCAGCCAGGACCTGCCAGAGCCGTCATTCAGCCAAGACCTGCCAGAGCCGTCAGTCAGCCAGGACCTGCCAGAGTCGTCAGTCAGCCAGGAGCTGCCAGAGCTGCCTGTCACGCCGGCGATGCCGGAATTGCTCCTCAGTCCGGAGCTGCCCCTCAGTCCGGAGCTGCCCCTCCGTCCAGAGGCGCCCATCAGTCCAGTGGGGTTAATTTGGAGGGTCGCCGTTAAGAGGAGGCCACGGAAGCGAGGATTAACTATGGTGGGGTGGGGGCCACGTCCAGCGCCAGAGCCGCCACCCTGGACAGATGCCCACCCAGACCCTCCCCTATAGGTTCAGTTTTGCGGCCGGAGTCCGCACTTTGGAGGGTGGGGGGGCGGGCAGGGGGTACTGTCACGTTCCTGACCTTATTTTCCTTTGTTTAGTCTTTATTTAGTTGGTCAGGACGTGAGCTGGGTGGGCATTCTATGTTTTGTGTTTCTATGTTGGGTTTGTTGTTTGGCCTAATATGGTTCTCAATCACAGGCAGGTGTTTGTCATTGTCTCTGATTGGGAACCATATTAAGGTAGCCTGTTTTCACTGTTTGTTTGTGGGTGATTGTTCCTGTTCGTGTGTTCATCTGTTCTGTGTTCCCATGTTCAGGACTRTAGCGTTTTCGGTTCCTTCTGTCAGTTTGTTGTTTTGTTCGTCGTTTAAATATCCTAATTAAAATATGGATTATCATCACGCTGCATCTTGGTCCTCCTCTCTTTCACCCGAAGACAGCCGTTACAGATGGTTGCTGATAATGTGCCTCTGTACGCCTTTGTAGATATCTTCTTATGGCTGCAATCCCGGTAACGGAATCGATATGACAAAAACAAAAAAAAGTGCAGGGCGCCAAATTCAAAAAACAGAAATCTCATAATTAAAATTCCTTAGACATTCATGTGTCTTATATCATTTTAAAGGTAATCTTGTTGTTAATCCCACCAAAGTGTCCGATTTCAAATAGGCTTTTCAGCGAAAGCACTACAAACGATTATGTTAGGTCACCACAAAACCACAATAAGCACAGCCATTTTTTCCAGCGAAAGATAGCTTTCACAAAAACCAGAAATAGAGATAAAATTAATCACTAACCTTTGATTATTTTCATCAGATGACACTCATAGGACTTCATGTTACACAATACATGCATGTTTTGTTTGATTAAGGTCATATTTATATAAAAAAATCTGAGTTTACATTGACGCGTTAGATTCACTAGTTGCAGAAACATCAAGTGACTTTGCATAGCCACATCGTTTCAACAGAAATACTCATCATAAATATAGATGATAATACAAGTTATACACATGGAATTATAGATATACCTCTCCTTAATGCAACCGCTGTGTCAGATTTCAAAAAAACCTTACGGAAAAATAAACCATGCAATAATCTGAGACGGACCTTAGAACAATAGCCAAATTAGCCGCCATGTTGGACTCAACAGAAACAAGAAAATACATGATAAATGTTTCCTTACCTTTGATGAATTCATCAGAATGCAGTCCTAGGAATCCCAGGTCCACAATAAATGCTTGATTTGTTCGTTAATGTCCGTTATTTATGTCAAATTAGCTACTTTGAACAAGTTTACCAAATGCCAAACCCAAAGCGCGTCCACTACCGTCCACTATAACGTGACGAAATGTCCAACAGTTCCGTTACAGTCAGTAGAAACATGTCAAACGATGTACTGAATCAATCTTTAGAATGTTGTTAACATACATCTTGAATAACCTTCCAACCGGAGAATTTCATCAACTTCAGTTGACCGAAGGAACGGAGCTGACTCTCACGTGAACGCGCATGTTCAATGCGTGATCACCTCCTGCCAGTGATCACTAATTCCTGTCTCCTTCGGCCCCCCTTCACATTAGATTCATCAGACAAAGTTCTATTGACTGTTGACATCTAGTGGAAGCCGTAGGAAGTGAAAACTCATCAATGACTCGCTGTGATTTCAATGAGAGCTTGGTTGAAAATTGGCACGCCCAGAAAAAATACAAACAGGAAGTGGAACTTCTCAGGTTTTTGCCTGCCATGTGAGTTCTGTTACACTCACAGACAATTCAAACAGTTTTAAAAACTTCAGAGTGTTTTCCATCCCATATGAATAATAATATGCATATATTAGCAACTGGGAATGAGGAGCAGGCCGTTTAATATGGGCACCTCTGTGCACCTTTCATCCAAGCTACTCAATACTGCCCCTTCAGCCATAAGAAGATATACCATAAAAAAATCTGCTGTTTCCAGCTACAATAGTCATTTACAACATTATCAATGTCTACACTGTATTTCTGATCAATTTGATGTTATTTTAATGGACAAAAAATGTGCCTTTCTTTCAAAAACAAGGACATTTCTAAGTGACCCCAAACTTTTGAACGGTAGTGTAAGTCTCACAAAACTCTGTTTTGGACCAGACTTACTTTATGACCAAAATTATTCTATTTACACTTTGTAGTCAATTTTCACAGTAGAATAAATGTTTCTGACTCAAATCGATGCCATATAGGGTGTTTTCTAAATGGGAAGTTGGTTTTTAGAGGCAGTTGCTCTTTAAATCAAATCATGTACTTCATATTGATTTTGTTTTGTTGATTTTTAATAAGTTCTTGATTTTCCTCATGGTCTAAAGTTTTTTATCCGACCACACAAGACATTGTAGCTTAGAGTTACAGTTAATCATTACTGAAATAACAATGTAGTAAAGCTCTAAAAAATAATATGTTGACTGACTATACTGCACAGATGACATTAATATCTCTCTCTCTCTGTAGATCTCTCTGTGTATAATAGTACATTATAAACTGGGTGGTTTGAGCCCTGAATGCTGATTGGCTGACAGCCGTGGTATATTTATTTTAACTGCTCTTTTTACGTTGGTAACCAGTTTGTAATAGAAATAAGGCACCTCAGGGGTTTGTGATGTATGACCAATATACCTCTGCTCCGCGTTGCGTTGTGCAGAAGAACAGCCCTTAGCCGTGGTATATTGGCCATATACCACACCCCCTTGGTTCTTATTGCTTAAATAACCCATTGCATGTGTGTTTGTGTGTGTGTGTTTGACAGTGGGCCCACCCCCTTATTAAAAATCTCAACTCAACTCAACTGCATCCTCTCTTCTCCTTCCCTCCACTATGACAGACCTCCTATTGTCATAAATATAAGGACAGGCCTATGGGCCTACTAAACGTCTCCTAGGCTACACACATTACAATGGAGATCTTTGTCGCTATATAGAGCCAAACCCGTGTTATGCAACCTGTCGGGGTATGCACTGCTGCGAGTGAGCGACAGACATGGGCAGAGGGTTGCTCAAAGTTCCGCCTCTAGTTTACCAGCCGGTTAAATGTTTTTATCTTTCTTTCTATTCTGTAATTACAGAATCTGTCCGTGTCACTTCACCGCTGTGAAAATTACTCAAAATGTCTGATTTACATTTAACTTTCGATATATCGGATGACGTGGTCGGGAAGAAGGAATAGGCTATATGTTTACAGACCATCACATGACTGTATTTCACTATTTGTACAGGTGTGTTACCTGTAGCGCGCTCGAGAAGGGGCAGTGTTTAACTTCCTCCCTTGATGTACCACATATTCCGGCACAATTATATGCTAATGAGATGTAGCCTATCCAGCAGAAGGGAATATTGGTGATTAAAAACATCCCTGACAACTTCCCATGTTGTCACGCTTGTTTATTCTAAGTTTGGAAATTTGCCAGCCTACATTTAAAGCTGCTTGCTGTCACTCAATTAGCCTAGTGCTCTTCGTTCAGTGGCAATAGTCCATGGAGTCCACCTAAACAGGAGCACAGGGAGTCCAGATCATAAAGAACTGACTCTTATTTCAATTTCAGTGGTTGCTTGCGCACGGCTTTCACCACTAGAGCGGAGGCATTGACGCATTTTGGAGTCGACGGGTAACACTGCCAACCCGGCTGCGCTACAGACGCATCCATGAGCGAAACCGCGATGGCCGTGGTGCAGCTCGAGACGGAGGACCATCAACCGGAGAACGGCTTCGTGTCCCCCGAAACAGAGTCGCCAGGATTGCTCACACGCATCGACGATTGTGTCTTGCCTTTTCTTGGGGGATTTGGGAAGTATCAGAGACAGCTAATCGTGCTAACATGGATTCCGGCGTTATTTATTGGATTCAGCCAGTACTCTGACGAATTCCTTCTTGCCCAACCGAACAATACATGTGTTCCGCCAGCTGCAAATACGACAAATTTTACTATAATTCCTTCCTCTTTATTTCATGGTCCAAATAATAGTTTCCCACGAACAGCGGCGTACGTTTATTACAATGGCACCCACAATAATACAGCCAGGCAGCTGCAACATTGTATGTGCAAGGAGTGGACGTTTGAGCTGCATACGGGACTAATGCAGAATGTGGTTACTAAGGTAAGTTTTGTTGCCTGACATTGAGCAATAAGGGCTGACTTTACATAGTTTATTTTATGTCATTACGGCCTATACATGTATTCCTCCCTCGATTCAGATGAGGTGCATTGGATCAATTGCATTATAATATCAGCATATTGTGGCGGGTTACCCACAGCCATAGATAAGTAAAGTATGTTAGCAGACGAGGGCTTTAACACTATCACATTGTTTCATTGTAGGAAAAGACCTATTGCAGTCTCTAAAAAAAAAAAGCATATTGTTTTGATATAGGCTCGCACCTCGCTTAACCGTCACACCTTTATGAGTCTAAAAGCATGTGACTGGTTCATGCATTGCTGCCTCCAATAGCCTGCTAGCGCATGCAGCCCAGGAATGTATTTTTCCACAATTGGCTATCTCTGTATAATAACACGAGCTGCTCCACTGAGTGCTTTAATAACCAATTCATGGGGCTATGAATACTCATGGACAATAACTACGAGTATGTCGGCTGGAGAGACTGTTCTGTAGCCTATAGCTCATCTACATGCCGACAGTTCCTAAGCCAGTGATGTTATGCCATCACTCATAGGAGCAGCTGACGAGGTGCTACCTATCATGGAGAGATGTCCCTCTCCCTATGACCACGGCAGAATGTGCGGGTGGTCAGAATGTGCCGTTGGTCATAATGGCCCAGACCTAAGCGATACTCGAGCTTTGATCTAGAGCCAAGGGCATGTAGCCTACTGTCAAGTTCGTAAGTGCTCTCCCTCGCACACCTTGAGCCACCCGAGAATAATGACTTCCCTATTTTGATTATGTCACCTGCTCTAAAATAAATCCAACGATTGTTTTTCTTCCTTATCTGAACTTGTTTTATATCTGAACAGTAGCCTATAAACTCTTCTACTGTGCCCAGTTTCGACTCTGTATCAGACATTTATTTTTAGTTACATGGAGAGAATACTAATATTTCCAAGGCTCTTGTGCTGTTGATGTTATAGTTCAGTTCCTCTGCCTCAGGTGTTTATCGATCCACACAGGCCTCCTATGCCCATATAGATATACTAAGCCTAGATATACATTCTGAACCCAAATAGTGAAAGGACATGATTTCCCCATTTGCACTTTCAAAATGGACCTTGAGGCCTACTATTTCTAGCCTGACAACTCACACAAAATTCTTCCTCTGCTCTGTCTTACGCAACATACTTTATTCTAGACTGCCATCATTGAAATCGTTTGTGGTGACCAGTGGTGTTGTACAAAATAAAGTCATCAGCAATTGGATCGTCTCTAACCAATTAGAGTATCAAAGCCAATGACACATTTTCTAACTGCAGCTTTACCCACGTGTTCCAAGGAGCCAAGGGTTCCGGTCTAGAAGCACGGTTTTGACTGCTACAGTTTTGCTTTGGTACTGCAGTTTAACTGACCATTTCCGTAGACGCCACATAGAGAACTCCGATTTAAAAATCGTGAAAAAGACACTCTAGTCATCACCTTCGTGTACAAAACATCCATTGAATTATTCAAATAATTGTAGCTCAGGGAGATTTTTTTCCATCACTCACAGCCGACAGTATTAAAATGTTATATTCATCCACTGTCTGCCATGTTTTTGGATAACGTGATGACATCCACTGCATGTGCTACTCCCTGTGCTAGTGCGCATGGGATGTTGGTCCGTATAAACCCAATGCCACCCGGATATAGACCGTCCATGAGTCGGCGTGAGTAGATTACCTTGAAAATAACGGGCGGACATCTTGGATGCGGTCTCCAGTTCTTATACCTTAGTTGTGTGTTCTGGCTCTGGCCCAACCCATCGGTTTCTGGACCAATCAGACAGCCCCGGATGTGTTTGCATTCGGTGAAGGGTCTGGGAGGGTTTCAGATCCAGACTCATTGCAGAGAAGAAACTAACGTCCGTGGGCGTGGCGTAGCTTTTGGCCAGAGCAAGAAGTCTGGGAAGCAAGGCAAAACTATTTCACAATAGGGTGTCTTTTCTGTAAGAAAGATAATGAGAAATTATTTGGCATTCTTCTCATGGACCCCTAGAGGTATAAGAGTACATCCATAGCAGGGATGTCAGTCATGTCCTTAGGGGCTATTTCTGTGATGCTTGGAGGGCCACACAGCAAGAAAACGACTGTAACCCATGGTGGACACCCCCTGCTTGTTTGTTGGTCTTGTACGTTACACTCTGTCCTATTGATTCCTTTATAATCTGTAGTAAGTTCTACAAAAACAAACTAAACATCCTGATTTATATTTTTATCAAAAAGGTTAAAAACTGAACTATATATATATATTTCCACACTATGCTGAATCTCTGAAATGGTGAAATTTATGATAATGCTCTTTTAGTGTAAGAGCTTTTTGAGATAAACACCTGGAATTTCAGTCTTTTCAGGTGTCAATGACCAGTCATCTTTTATTTGCATATGTATCCTCCTACTTTGAAGGGAAAGAGGGGTAGACTAGAATATAGTCTAGACAATCCTGTCCGCCAATCAGGTCTGTGTATGTAAATATATTTACCTTTGTATTAACACGCCTACACGATCAGACTGAGCATTTCAATGGCAAAAGGAGGCTCAGGAAAATAAATGCTTTAAGTATTTTGAGTTATTTTCATGGAATAAACACACAGTGATTTATTAGACATACAGTGCTTTAAAGATTAAATAAAACATACTTTATCTGGGCTTTACCGTCACACATATTACTACATTGTAAATACTGCTCAATAGGCCTGTGGTCACCAACCGGTCGATCACCTAGGAATGCTCTTCAAGGCATTCCTAGTCGATCACCAAACATTTCTATTAAGGCTTGCGCTCCTTTTTTAAAATTCGTGTTGCACTGTTGGCAGTAGGTGCACTTGATTCAGAAGCCCGGCGCACTGGCATGCAAAATGTTTCCATTTTGAACCATTTAATTAGTCTGAAAAGACAAACTGCACCTACCAGGCTGACTGGAAGATCTGTGGCTAAATTCAGTGTGCCTACTGCGCTGGCCAATCGGAAAGCTCAATCACCGTGCCTACAGTTTCCACAACCCAGGCCACAGCAATGTTTGATACTAACCTACCTGAGATTTAATAACTTTTAAAACCTTGACCAGAGAGAGACTGTCAAAGAATACAGCAAAGACCTGCTGTTTTTATGACCAAGTTCACGTCTACGTTTTTATTCAGCACAATCAACACTGTTTTTATTCAACACTATTACAAAACATAAAATGTGCTTCTCCCTACTTCCACTGGCGCTGCAATGAATGAGTAGCTAAGTATCAATAGCCCTGCGTTTTTATTATAATTTGCAGCTTATCGTGTATTTTAATGTCAAGGAGTATTTCACTTTCTCTGGTCATAGAAATAACATGAATTTGTGCATGAGACAGATGTGGTGCGACTCGAGTTTCGCAATCAGATAGACGACGGTGTCCCCTCTCTCTGGTCAGTCTCACCGGAGGAAAGGAAGGAGAAATTAGGGACCGGGAGAGGCGGACCCTCTATTGCTCTCTCCCTCTCCGCTGAGACTAATGCTATGTTCAAAACAACTGGGAACTCGAAAATCTCCGACTTCAGTGTGTTCAAGACAACTGGGAACTCGGAAAAAAACAAGGTCCAACTGGCAAAGATCGTTTTGAAAGGTCTTACAACTCGGAATTCCAAGTCGGAAACGGGTATCTTTCTTGAGCTCTGGATTTCCGATAAGAAGATCACCGACGTCATGATTTGACCTAGTTTTTTCCCAGTTCCCAGTTGTCTTGAAAGCACCATGAACATCAGATGCAAGTACCATCAGTCCAGTAAAATAAAAAATCTAGGTATTTGCAAATTAATTCAATTTATGCTCAGCTGTGCCTCGCAAGTGGTACACCAACTGATCTATTTTGTTATCAAAGCTTAAGTTTTGAATTACAATATGGTCTGAGAAGAACAACTTTGGCATGCCAGGCATATAGCCAATATGTTGTAATGATTTATTAGGGCTACTGCACAAACCACATTTTTGTTAGGTTAATGTTCCGACTTTATTAAGTCGTGTTTAATTTTTTTTTTTTTAGATTTCAGCTTGCTTCTTCTCTGCAAAGGTGATCTTGACTCAACTTTGTTGTATGTTTATGTGTATCCTAACCCATCCATCTTCATGGGTGGTGGCAAGGATGTGTTAGCTTTTTGTTGAAGCTTCATACACGTTCATTTATCAAACACTACTTAAAATACACCAGTTTACCCACAGACATGTCATCTAGTCTGCTCAAAGGCATAAGAGGACCAGCTTGATAAAGAGCCTGGTTTTGAAGCCTCTCTCTCAGTATTGCACAAAGGGGTTCTAAGTATCACACCAAGACTTTAGGCCAGTGTGATACGACTAGGAGCAGCCATGCGCCCCTCCCTCTCCCCACAGCCTCGGACATCTGTTTATCACAGATAATATCCCCTGTTAAACGGGCAGCAGATAAAAACGCAGCAGCCCGGCATGCACAGTGTTTCATTCCACCACGAGTCAAGGGACACTTCAGCCACGCTTTCATTTTACTGTACTGTCTGGAGGGAGGCTAATAGGAAATGTCTGTATGCTCAGAGGACAGCAGGCTGACTGCATAGCTTTATGGTACACAAACAGAAAGCAGGGGCGGGTAACTCCAGTCCTCGGGGGCCTGATTGGTGTCACACTTTTTCTCCATCCCTAGCAAACACAGCTGATTAATCAAAATTCATTGTAAACTGAAGATCATGATTAGGTGATTATTGGAGTCAGGTGTGTTAGCTGGTGCTGGGGCAAAACTGTGACACCAATCAGGCCCTCGAGGACTGGAGTTTCCCACCCTTGCACTAAAGCATGTAAGCGTTCATATTTATGTTTCTATGCATGACATCCATCTTGGATATTCAAATGCACATTTAGTCGTTACAAGTAACGGATTACAAAAAAAAGGTAACTCTAATCCTTTATGTTACCAGCGAAAATATTGTAATCAGATTTCAGATACTTAACTAAAAACGAGTTTACTTCTATTATTATTTTTACATTCAGAAAGGATGTTTGCGAAAACATTTCTTGACACCTTTCTGTTTTCTCAGTGACATTCAAATCAGCATTGAAAAAAGGCGCAAATTTACAGTAAATTTGTTCGGCTGAGTGAGTCTGACCACAAGTCAAAGACCACTATGATGACACACCAAATGCTTTTGATGGATCGCGGGAAAAGAGCAGGAATAGGCTTTTGTAGTCTACCGTCCAAGCTATGTTATCCAATGGTGTAACATCTGTCAGCATCCAAAGATTATCCAATTTGAATAAACGCTTGGAGGTAAGGACAACAGCAGTGGTGTAGCCTACAGGCGGGGCGATATGAATATCACTTATTACATAGCGCATTGATGTGAATTACACTGCTGCTCTCTCATTTAGCTATTTGCACCTTACGGATTATGGTTCTTGTGGATGGTTGTTCACAAATGTATAAGTGTACTTAATAGAGGTCCGATTAATCGGAATGGCCAATTAATTCGGGCCGATTTCAAGTTTTCATAAGAATCGGAAATCGGTATTTTTGGACACCGATTTGGCCCAATTTTTTTTTTTACACCTTTATTTAATCTTTATTTAACTAGGCAAGTCAGTTAAGAGCACATTCTTATTTTCAATGACGGCTTAGGAACGGTGGGTTAACTGCCTCGTTCAGGGGCAGAACGACAGATTTTTACCTTGTCAGCTCGGGGGATTCAATCTTGCAACATTACAGTTAACTAGTCCAACGCTCTAACCACCTGATTACATTGCACTCCACGAGGAGCCTGCCTGTTACGCCAATGCAGTAAGCCAAGGTAAGTTGCTAGCTAGCATTAAACTTATCTTATAAAAAACAATCAATCAATCATAATTACTAGTTAACTACACATGGTTGATGATATTACTAGTTTATCTAGCGTGTCCTGCGTTGCATATAATCGATGCGGTGCGTATCGTTGCTCCAATGTGTACCTAACCATAAACATCAATGCCTTTCTTAAAATCAATACACAGAAGTATATATTTTAAACCTGCATATTTAGCTAAAAGAAATCCAGGTTAGCAGGCAATATTAACCAGGTGAAATTGTGTCACTTCTCTTGCGTTCATTGCACGCAGAGTCAGTGTATATGCAACAGTTTGGGCCGCCTAATTTGCCAGAATTTTACGTAATTATGACATATAACATTGAAGGTTGTGCAATGTAACAGGAATATTTAGACTTATGAATGCCACCCTTTAGATAAAATACGTAACGGTTGTTAGGAATTTTGTTAATAAATAATTAAAACAAATTCTAGCTTTAGATAAAATATAACTAATTGAACTCTGCACGCCTGGTGAAAGAGGATTTGTGTTGTGGGTTTATAAAATAAGCAGAAAGGGTCGTTAAACTATGGTTGAACTGACCCAACTTAGCCCTGAGGTGTTTAGATAAGGCTGTGGGTAACTTTTTAGGTCTTCCATTATCTTGAGTTGTCTGCTAAAGTGGTAATAAATTATAGTGAGCCTTCAGGATAATAGATTATATTGTGTGTGTGCGCTGTGAAGTTGGAATTAACTTTTGAACCTGTTTTCTATTTGTCAGGACAATGAGACTTATTCTGTAACCTATGACGTCATATCTGGTTATAAACCTGTTGTTTATGATCAAATGGGAGCGTGCTCCGAAATTAAACACTATTATCTAATTTTAATAAGACTGTATCCTGTCTATTTTATGTTAATAAGTATCTTACAAATTCTTATAAATAGACAGATTGAATTTAATTAATGAGTACATTAGAGGAATAATTTAATTCCACTAACACGGTTCCGTATTTCACTGAAAGAATAAATGTCTTGTTTTCGAGATGATAGTTTCCGGATACGATCATATTAATGACCTAAGGCTCGTATTTCTGTGTGTTATTATGTTATAACTAAGTCTATGATTTGATAGAGCAGTCTGACTGAGCGGTGGTAGGCAGCAGCAGGCTCGTAAGCATTCATTCAAACAGCACTTTCGTGCGTTTTTCCAGCAGCTCTTCATTGTGCTTCAAGCATTGCGCTGTTTATGACTTCAAGCCTATCAACTCCCGAGATTAGGCTGGTGTAACCGATGTGAAATGGCTAGCTAGTTAGCGGGGTGCGCGCTAATAGCGTTTCAAACGTCACTCGCTCTGAGACTTGGAGTGGTTGTTCCCCTTGCTCTGCATGGGTAAAGCTGCTTCGAGGGTGGCTGTTGTCGATGTGTTCCTGGTTCGAGCCCAGGTAGGAGCGAGGAGAGGGATGGAAGCTATACTGTTACACTGGCAATACTAAAGTGCCTATAAGAACATCCAATAGTCAAAGGTTAATGAAATACAAATGGTATAGAGAGAAATAGTCCTATAATTCCTATAATAACTACAACCTAAAACTTCTTAACTGGGAATATTGAAGACTCATGTTAAAAGGAACCACCAGCTTTCAAATGTTCTCATGTTCTGAGCAAGGAACTTTAACGTTAGCTTTCTTACATGGCACATATTGCACTTTTACTTTCTTCTCCAACACTTTGTTTTTGCATTATTTAAACCAAATTGAACATGTTTTATTATTTATTTGAGGCTAAATTGATTTTATTGATGTATTATATTAAGTTAAAATAAGTGTTCATTCAGTATTGTTGTAATTGTCATAATTACAAATTTAAAAAGAAAATCGGTCGATTAATCGGTATAGGCTTTTTTGGTCCTCCAATAATCGGTATCGGCGTTGAAAAATCATAATCGGTCGACCTCTAGTACTTAACCCAATAATGGTTGAGTTGAAGAAGATTAAGCTGCCTTTCAATCATTAGTTTTGTGACCAGTGGACAACCAATGAAAAATTCTCTCTTGTAACAGTTGCATAGTGCGGATCCCAGCCTGTGGAATAAAAGTTTGAGGGAGTTCTTGTCTTCCTTGGTATTGTGATCCATACTGTCAAAAACAAGTTTAATTTAAGAAGACCACGGGTGGGGATTTTTACTCAATCTAATTCGTGATGATTCCCAAAGAAATTCCATAGGCCTAACGGACTCATGCTCAAACTCGCACACTTGATTAACTTAAACAGCTGCAAATTATCGAGATATCAAAGTGTCACCAACAAAAACATAAACAATAGTCCTACAGTGGCAAGAAAAAGTATGTGAACCCTTTGGAATTACCTGATTTCTGCATAAATTGGTCATCAAATTTGATCTGATCTTCATCGAAGTCACAGCAATAGACAAACATAGTGTGCTTAAACTAATAACACAGAAATTATTCAATTTTTCTATATTGAATACATCATTTAAACATTCACAGTGTAGGTTGGGAAAGTATGTGAACCCCTAGGCTAATGACTTCTCCAAAAGCTAATTGGAGTCAGGTGTCAGCTAACCTGGAGTCCAATCAATGAGTCGAGATTGGAGATGTTGGTTAGAGCTGCCTTGCCCTATAAAAAACACTCACAAAATTTGAGTTTGCTATTTACAAGAAGCATTGCCTGATGTGAACTGATGTGAATACGTTTTTCACATGCAAATAGCACTTTTCGGTTTTGCTTAAAGCATGCGAGCCCATGACAGCCCAATCAGTCCTCCAAGACAATAAAATCATAAACAAAACTTCACTCCGTGGTAGTTAGCTAATAAGTCCATAGTTTTTAGGTTATGTTCAGATAAAACAATTGAGCTAATCTATATTTCCAAGTCCTATTCTTGAAGATCTGGCCCAACGCTCTAACCACTAGGCTACCTGCCGTCCCAGTAGAAAGCAATGGGTTAGAAGAAGCCTAAATAACCAACCCATGTAGTAAAATCCAACATCCATTTATGGGCAGCTATGTAAACTCTAACATTGGCTTATCCTGCAATAGATGTCATTCAATTGGTAATATACATTTTTGTCTTCTTCCAATGCTTCTTAAATGAAAGTAGGCAGATTACGTTACTGAGTTTGGGTAATCCAAAAGTGATGCTACTGATTACAATTTTGGACAGGTAACTAATGGATTACTTTTAGAAAGTCACCTTCCCAACCCTGTGAAACACATAACTATTTTATATAGCCTACCATTTTGCCTCTTCGCTATGTAATTAATTACAAAGCTATTACTAAATTATCATCTATTGCTGTAGTAATTACAGCTTTACTACACAGGTACAAGAGCATCTGAAGGTAAAGTGTTACCACAATATTAACAATATCGAACAAAATGGCATATCATTCCATTACACACACACACACACAAACACACACACACCCAACAAGGTCGTCCCCAGAAGGAATTGATTCTCAGGTAAATGGACGAGTTCAATCCCACTAAAGGACCTCGCTATAAACCCTCTCCCTCGACTCCTGGAGCCTCATTTATCCATCATTCGTAGTCACAAATCTGTGTAAACCATGCGTCGGATCATTTCCATGCAAAGTATGAAACTCATCATTTTGAACGTTTGCTTGAGAGTGAGCGTAAATTTACGCACAGCCTTGACCAAGCGTGCACACAGTGCCATGTGCTGGAACAGGGGAACTGCTTGTCAAGCGTAGAATGTGGGAAATATATGTTTAAAATGTGTGAAATTGCGAGAGTAATAAATAATTTTTTGATTTAATTTGTTTTTCCATTGTGAATTCATGCAACATCCTGACAGGCTATATATAATTTGACCCCATCAGTGCATTTGTTACAATAATAATCAATATAAAGTACAATCATTTGTTAAGTCAGAGGCACTTGTGAAAGTGAAACCATTGTTGAAATACTATTAAAGTCGGAGATTGCGTTTATAGCATGCTGTTCTCATGCTTAAGTTCAAGGTCAGAATACACAGAGAGAAGTGCATAAAAAAGGAATCACGTTCCATTCACGCATAACTCACGCTTAACTCAGTTCGGAATCGGCCCCTAAGAGCATTGGATATATCTCCTTGAAAAGTTATATCATAGAAATAATACAACATAGTGATAATACAATCAGAGCTTTGGCTCTATCTCCTTGAAATACTAGCATAGTGACACAATGGATTTCTTTGGTAGCGTCTCCTTGAATAGTCATGGCATGGTAACAGTGCCCCTCAGTGCAGCTCTGTCACTCAGAGCGATGTTCAGAGAAGGCTTTGATAACACTGGGCTCAGCAGAGTAGGGGATGGGGGCTGATGGGGAATCCAGAGTGGCTGGTGTGGATGTGGATTCTAATTTATACCTGGGGCTTCTTGGGGACAGAGCTGAATAAAATAATAAAACGAGCCTGAATCATTACAGCGAGACACAGATGGGCCGGATGGGTCGAGTATCCCACTCTCCCTGCGTAATGCTTAATCCTTCTCTGCTCACATACTCGCCATTACATTCAAATGGCAGCAGCATCACACAGCCTGGAGTAGAGCCAATAAACTATCATCACATTCTAGACTACACTGACTGAAATTCCCAGTGTGTTCAAGGAAAGTTGTGATTGTGTGGTTGTCCAAGTTCATTGGAGAGTTAGTGGTTAGAGAAGGATCAGCTCTTCTTAAAATATAGCTGGAGATTACCAGTCCTGTATCTAGATGGGACTGCTATTGGTGCCAGGCAGCTCCCATTTCAAGTGAATGTGGAGAAATATTATGCTATAAAACAGGATATAACAATGTAATTCCTCTAATGTAAATAGGAAAGCATTTCGGTACACCTGCAATAACATCTGCTAAATATGTGTACGTGACCAATACAATTTGATTTGATTTGAAAAGTAAGAATATACTACTCATCAAGCTGGCACCCCTGTGTAAGCAGATGTTACATTGTTTTACGAAAGTCTGTACGCTTTAACTTTACAACAAGATAACTGTATGTCATGAAACTACTGTCATAAGTACGGAGAGATAAGGTTTGCACCCAATTCCACTGTAGTACTAGCAGGACTGGACAATGCCCCCCAACGCCCTGAGAGTGAATACAGGAACGCCTAGTCCTTAAACATTCACTGTCTGTTTGTCCAGCTGTCCTCTCCTGTCCTGTCTTATCTACAGACCCAGCATCAGTGTGGGACAGCATGAGACAAACACAGCTGTTAGGAGGGGTTAACCCTCTGCCCAAGTCAGTTGTGTGTAGACACACACACACGTCAGCTGTGAGGAAAGAGAGGTCTGCCTGTGGGACTGAAAGACAAAGCTTCATACAATCTTTGTATGTATTTGCTGAAGGGAGTTAGTTTCTCGTAGTGGTATTTTTGAGCAGAGCAGCAGTAAACCTGGAACTGAACGTGTGACCCAGAGCAACCTGTGTCCCTGGTCGCAGTTGTTTAACAGTTTTTCTCAATTGCTAAAACACAATTTCTGAAACCTTGCTCCATTTCCTGAAAACATTAAACACAAAACCTAATCTCCAAGCACTATTTACATAACCTCTGACTCCTCTCGCAAAATGAAACATTCGCCTCGAAACAGTTTTACCTGTGTTCAAAATCAAACACTGCTCTCAAATCATAAACAAAGTGATCAAAATGATATACTCTCTCAAGCAGTCAGTAAACAATACACCGAAAAATAGAAACACATTGTTCAAAACATACAATTCTCTGGGAGAAGTAGATTTTTAATCAAAAGAAATATTCATATTTTTCCGTCATTGTCTTTTGATGAACGAAAACATGTTCTATCATAGTAGCTCAAAATTGATCAGAAATTACTACTCTGCTTTGCTCTTTGCAATTTAGTTTTTTGTTCTCCCTCCTCCTTGTACCCCTATTTTTACAGTACTGTACCCTGCATCTCACAAACTTGTCCTTTGTCTCTGTGATACTGTAATTCTTGTTCTTTGTTGATATGAACCTGCAACCAGTCAAAATCTATTGAGCAGTCAGTACTGTTAATAAATGGAAAGCACAATGTTCAGGGCCATACAATTTGTCCATTGTACAGTATACAGCCTACAATACACTTTACTACAGTATACAATACTAAAAGGGACAAAAATCAAAGGAGTAAACATGTGATCAATGTGCTTCTTCTTGTCTTTGGGCTGGGTCAGGCCAGAGCACTTCGTCGACATCACAAGCAAGAGAAGCCTCTTGTGTGCCGTATCCAGCTCTGACATGATTCCTCACCTATATCACCACAGGCTAAATCCATGGCTTGCAGCAGATTTACTCTGGTGTAGGGTTGTCTATCATACACTTTCCATCTCCAAGAGGAGAAAAACTCCTCAATCGGATTCAGGAAAAGCGAGTATGGACAAGTTCATAAACTGCCCATTGATATTAAACCATTCCCTTACCTGAGCAGCTCGGTGGAAACTGACATTGTCCCACACTATCACATAGGTGGGAATGGGATTCTCATTTAGCTCTTGACCCTGCTGCTCTTGAACCTGCTGCTCAAATAAAATATCTCTTAGATTGGCAATACATCTTAGAAGGTGCTGGGTGTTATATGGCCCGAGTGTAACATGGTGATGTAGAACACCATGGTTGCTGATAGCAGCACAGATTGTGACATTGTCACCTCGTTGACCAGGGACTTCAACAATGGCCCGCTGTCCAATCATGTTTCRGCCTCTCCTTCTCCTCTTTGTTAGATTGAAGCSTGCTTCATCGACAAAGATGAACTCATGGGGTCTGTCCAAGGATTCCAAGTCAAATATTGTCTGTGTAGAAATACAATATACTGTATGTAGGATTTTGTAAGTCGTACAGAGACAGTGCTATACTGTAGAGTACAATTAGGCTTCTGATTCACATACATTGTATGTACTGAAGAGTAATGTCATTCACATAGTATGTGTTAGTACTGTAGACAATCTGGATTACACTAAATGTTTCTGAATGTACACTTACTTGCACCTACTGAGCTTGCAGTTCTTTCACCCTTGGTGAGTTGCGCTCAAAAGGTACTCTGTATACTTGTTTCATTCGCATCCTGTTACGATGGAGGACACGGTCAATTGTGGAAATGCTCACACTGTCGATTCCCTGGAAGTGTGTGTTGTCTTGTATCAGTCGTTCCTGGATTTCTCTGAGTCGTATTGCATTATCTTGAAGGACCATGCCAACTATAACGGCCTCTTGCTCCCGAGTGAATATAGCTGTCCTTCCACCTGCATGTGGCAGCCTTGCAATTCTACAAAAAGTAGTTGTGCAGTTACAAAACATATTCATGCAGTACAATACATACAGTGATTAACTTTACAAATGTCTATTGAAACAGCTGCATATAGTGTAGTACAGTAAATTTGCAATTACAAAAATACAGTAGTATACTGTACCTGTTCTCTTCTCTGAATGTCCTTACTATGGTGGACACAGAAAATCGGCTCAAATTGGGTTGCACTCTATGTCCTGCTTCCCTCATTGTCAGTCCATGGACAAGAACATGGTCTATAACTGTTGCTCGAATTTCATCAGATATTTCCACTCTTTGTCTTCCTCTTCCTCTTCGTCCTCCTCTTCCTCTTTCTTGCCCTCCTCCTCCTCTTCCACCTCGTCGCCCATCTCGCATACGCACTCGTCCTCGTCCTCTCACATTGTTTCTTCTATCCATTCTCAGACTTTCTCCTTCCCACCTTTAACAACCTGTTTGCGATCTGAACTGGCTTATATTGGTTGTGTCGCATCATTTGAAACAGGTTAAATCAATTTTGAGTGGTTGTGTTCAATCAATGACATGTGTTCTCTATTTGTATTTGACTGTTGCCACTTGTGTTTACCAGTATGGATGACGTGTGCATTAGAGTGCAGAATGTGTTTTGAGAATGAGAATGTGTTTAGAGTTTTGCTGAAAAGTCTAAGTGAGATCTGCAAATTGTGTTTTACCGTGTGAAATGGTTTAAGGTATTGACAACAGACTGCATAATTAGCTAAATGAGTCCAGGCAACTGAGAACTTTGTTCAGCCAATGGGTTTTAGTGTTTTAGCAATTGAGAAAAACTGTAAGATCAAGTGATGGAATGCAAGACTGGAAGAGAAGTAGCTGATCACGCCCTTTCTCTCCTTCCCTCTCTAATCACAAACAGTGAGATTGATCAAATTCATTTAATTATATGGTTCATCTACATTGCCATGACAGGATATGCTGGAGCACTGTGTGTGTGTGTGTGTGTCTGTGTGAGAGAAGTGGTGAGTTAGAAAGCGATGAGAATCATGCAGCAACCGCCTCTCGTTTTACCCACTATCCACCTAATGCTATTTGTTTCGTCTATCTTTCTCTTTCCACACAAAAGAAGGTTACACACTCTCAATCTAAGCTACTATCTTAGTGTACACACACAAACTGAGGAATATCTTTTTTATCCTTGTTGTTTTCAAGTCTGTCTGTGTGGACACTTTCAGGATACAGTAACAAAGTGTTGAGTATTGCCAGGCTCCCTGCAGACCTCAACGACAACACTGCAGATGTATCTGATCAGCTATTCTGTATCTCTCTCACACAGAAACTGGGCTGACAGGCACTGGAACCAACTGTCATTGATAGTGCGCCGTCTCGGACACATACACACACACACACACCTCCTTGCCCTGTCACTGCATGATCATTAGAGAAATAATGCTACGTTTCCTCAGACTGTTAATTGTGCCCCTGAAAGAGAAGATACCATTATCTCCATGAATGTTAACAGTAGAGAGAGACTTCAATAGGCTACATTATGTTTTTGACCTGAGGTGGTTTTTGAATAGATGTCACCATTGTCTGCTCAGCATGTAAATTGTATGTCTTTTTATTATTATTTAAAAAAATTAATTTAACTAGGCAAGTCAGTTAAAAACAAATTCTTATTTACAATGACAGCCTACCCCGGCCAAACCCAGACGACACTGGGCCAATTGTGCACCGCCCTTTGTGATACAGCCTGGGATTGAACCAGGGACTGTAGTGACGCCTCTTGCACTGAGATGCAGTGCCTTTGACCGCTGCGCCACTCGGGAGTGTTTTTGAACATGTCTGCAATTAGTCCAACCTTTAATGTGTAACTTGAGAATTGATTCTGGAATGATAGTTATCTAGGATATGAATATGAAATACAATTTACACAACAGCTCTGGAATATGGCATTGCTTACATAGGTGATTTCTCAATGAGTCGCATCTTACTTTTCTAAATGATGTCACTGATTGAACAGTTTGGATTTATATTATCACATTTTCTATGACGACTAACGGTGATGGAATGTGTCCCAGAGCTCTCTCTCCCTTTTGCCCTCAGAACAGCCTCAATTCATCAGGCCATGGACTACATGGTGTTGAATGCCTTCCACAGGGATGCTGGCCCATGTTGACTCCAATGCTTTCCACAGTTGTGTCAAGTTGGCTGGATGTCCTTTGGAAGGTGGACCATTCTTGATACACATGGGAAACTGTTGAGCGTGAAAAACCCAGCAGAGTTGCAGTTCTTGACACACTCAAACCGGTGCGCCTTGTACCTACTACCATACCCCGTTCAAAGGCACTTAAATATTTTGTCTTGCCCATTCACCCTCTGAATGGAACACATACACAATCCATGTCTCAGTTGTCTCAAGAGCATTCTCCTCCCCTTCATCTACATTTGTTGAAGTGGATTTAAGAAGTTACATCAATAAGGGATCATAGCTCTCTCTCTCTCTCTCTCTCTCTCTCTCTCTCTCTCTCTATACATTCAGTTCAGGAGTTTTCTGTGTGTTTCTTGCTAATGCACTCAAACAATAAAATAACCGAAGGGGCAGACTTCAAAGGCTTTAGCTTGTATTGTTTAAATATGGACAAGTAATTAAGGATGTGTCCTTCTCCTGCTGGATGTGTGCTTCTCTCTCTCACACCTCCTACTCTCCTCTATTCCCTGATCCCAGAGATGAGAGAATCTTTCTAAACTTATACTGTAAATTAGAAAAAGACTCATAACCAAGGGGATAGTCTGTTGCTAGGCAGTAACTATGCAGCAGTCTCACTCCACTCTCCCTGTCTCCCTCGCCTCACACTCCCTGCCAAGCATTTAATGTGTCTCTCTGTCTCTCTATTTACTCATTATATTTCCCTATTCCCTTTCTCCTTCTTTATCTCTCTCCATTCACTGTCAAGCATTTTGTTTCCTTCTCTATCTCACCCACCTTCTCCCTCTTTCTACTCATTCTCTCATCCCTCCCTCCCTCTTTTAATTTTTTTAATTTTTATTTATTTATTTAACCATTATTTAACTAGACGTATCAGTTAAGAACAAATTCTTTTTTACAATG
This sequence comes from Salvelinus sp. IW2-2015, assembly GCF_002910315.2. Taxonomy (NCBI): domain Eukaryota; kingdom Metazoa; phylum Chordata; class Actinopteri; order Salmoniformes; family Salmonidae; genus Salvelinus; species Salvelinus sp. IW2-2015. The sequence goes on along the minus strand of NC_036871.1, from coordinate 25,865,181 downwards.
ACGGCCTACCAAAAGGCAAAAGGCCTCCTGCGGGGACGGGGGCCTGGGATAAAAAAAGAAAAAAAAGAAATACCATATAAATATAGGACAAAACACACATCACAACAAGAGAGACACAACACTACATAAAGAGAGACCTAAGACAACAACATAACAAGGCAGCAACACATGACAACACAGTATGGTAGCAACACAACATGACAACAACATGGTAGCAACACAACATGGTAGCAGGACAAAAACATGGTACAACGATGATTGGGCAAAGTCAACAGCACAAAGGTCAAGAAGGTAGAGACAACAATACATCATACAAAGCAGCCACAACTGTCAGTAAGAGTGTCCATGTTTGAGTCTTTGAATGAAAAGATTGAGATAAAACAGTCCAGTTTGAGTGTGTGTTTGCAGCTCGTTCCAGTCGCTACCTGCAGCGAACTGAAAAGAGGAACGACCCAGGGATGTGTGTGCTTTGGGGACCTTTAACAGAATGTGACTGGCAGAACGGGTTTTGTATGTGGAGAATGAGGGCTGCAGTAGGTATCTCAGATAGGGGGGAGTGAGGCCTAAGAGGGTTTTATAAATAAGCATCAACCAGTGGGTCTTGCGACGGGTATACAGAGATGACCAGTTTACAGAGGAGTATAGAGTGCAGTGTCCTATAAGGAGTATTGGTGGCAAATCTGATGGCCGAATGGTAAAGAACACGTAGCCGCTCGAGAGCACCTTTACCTGCCGATCTATAAATTATGTCTCCGTAATCTAGCATGGGTAGGAGGGTCATCTGAATCAGGGTTAGTTTGGCAGCTGGGGTGAAAGGAGCGATTACATTAGAGGAAACCAAGTCTAGATTTAACTTTAGCCTGCAGCTTTGATATGTGCTGAGAGAAGGACAGCCGTATAGCCATAATCCCAAGTATTTGTATGAGGTGACTACTTCAAGCTCTAAACCCTCAAGAGGTAGTAATAACACCTGTGGGAAGAGGGGCATTCTTCTTACCAAACCACATGACCTTTGTTTTGGAGGTGCTCAGACCAAGGTTAAGGATAGATAAAGCTATATGGACACTACGAAAGCTTTGTTGTAGAGCATTTAACACTAAATCCGGGGAGGAGCCAGCTGAGTATAAGACTGTATCTCCAGTTAGATATGTACTGCACATGCAGCTGTGGCCGTTGGTGTTAAATGACACGGTAGACACCGCAGCAGGATGCCTGCAGGGGGGCTCCYGCCCCCCCCCCCCCCCCCCMCYCMCTTGGGTTAGTGTTCGGGGCCTGATGCCCTCCCTTGCTGTCACACACAGACCCAGAGCACCAATAGGCCTTTTGTACTCCCGCCTGTCTGTCAAACTAAAGGATTAATAAGGCATTGCCTACTGTCTAACATAGAGCCTACAATTCAGCTATCCCTAATGAACATTACAATAGTGAGTGAGGGCACTAAAGGAAGCATATGGGACGGAATGTTCTGTCGAGTAGCTAGCTGAACTTCTGTAGTGACATGACCGTGGTCACGTGCGGTCGACATCAGGTTTACTAGCTAACATATTTTGTCCCTTGACCTCAGTCGTGGTTAGGATTTTTATCGTGGTTAACATTAAAACACTCTGTTCCTCTAACTAAGATGTGGTCAGGCTTCTTGCACAGTCAGCTCTCTCTTTGGTGCTTATTAATGGTTGAGGTTCCTTTCAACTGTGCGGTCACCAGCTGCTTTGAACTGCGTTCATCTGTCACGCTTAGTCAGGCACCCTGGCCGCGTGGTCTGGTTGATCCCCCATTCTGCACGGTCATGAGTTCTCCATATCCCATGGTCTTATACATAGTCCCAGCTCTGACACACATCACACTTTCAACACGCAAGTTTGACACGGCCAAAGACAGAGCAGACTTCCTTGGCTTTGACACACTACCTCATGGTTTATGTGGTATTACTCAACATTGGGGAACTTGTTTGCCTCCCATCTTGGTCTTGTCCCCTAGTGACATCGATACCGAAAGTATGCATGTGTGTGTCATGTGATCACTGCCTCGTGACAGTGCATAATCGTGGAGCTGGAGCTTTTTACCCTGAACAGGACAGATCGCTATGCCAGAGGTTATAAGAGGTCATAAACTCTAATAGCCTAAAGACATATTGTGAGTGGGGAACTTCAGTTTCAATTGAGAAGGAAATACAGAGTGCAAACTCAGTCCTCCTGTCCCCAAATGAAGAACATTGTTTTATTCGTTCTAGGGCTGTCCCCGACTAAAACAAATCTTGGTAACCCGAAAGTCGTCTGTTCTTTCACCCAATCGAGTGGTCAAAATTGTTAAAAGTCTATTTTTCCATATACAGTTGAAGTGGGAAGTTTACATACACCTTAGCCAAATACATTTAAACTCAGTTCTTCACAATTCCTGACATTTAATCCTAGTAAAAATCCCCTGTCTTAAGTCAAATCAAATCAAATCAAAATGTATTTGTCACATACACATGGTTAGCAGATGTTAATGCGAGTGTAGCGAAATGCTTGTGCTTCTAGTTCCGACAATGCAGTAATAACCAACAAGTAATCTAACCAAACAATTCCACAACTACTACCTCTATACACACAAGTGTAAAGGGTAAATAATATGTACATAAAGATATATGAATGAGTGATGGTACAGAACGGCATAGGCAAGATGCAGTAGATGGTATAGAGTACAGTATATACATGTGAGATGAGTAATGAGGGTATATAAACATAAAGTGGCATAGTTTAAAGTGGCTAGTGATACATGTATTACATAAAGATGCAAGATACAGTAGATGATATTAGAGTACAGTATATACATATGAGATGAGTAGTGTAGGGTATGTAAACATTATATTAAGTGGCATTGTTTAAAGTGGCTAGTGATACATTTTTACATAATTTCCATCAATTCCCATTATTAAAGTGGCTGGAGTTGAGTCAGTATGTTGGCAGCGGCCACTAAATGTTAGTGTGGCTGTTAGGATCACTATATATTTAAGAATGTGAAATGTCAGAATAATAGTAGAAGAAATGATTATTTCAGCTTTTATTTCTTTCATCACATCCCAGGGGTCAGAAGTTTACATACACTCAATTAGTATTTGGTAGCATTGCATTTAAATTGTTTAACTTGGGTCAAAGTGTTCAGGCAGCCCTCCACAAGCTTCCCACAAATAAGTTGGGTGAATTTTGGCCCATTTCACCTGACAGATCTGGTGTAACTGAGTCAGGTTAGTAGGCCTCCTTGCTCGCACACGCTTTTTCAGTTCTGCCACCACATTTACTATAGGATTGAGGTCAGGGCTTTGTGATGGCCACTCCAAATACCTTGACTTTGTTGTCCTAAGCCATTTTGCCACAACTTGGAAGTATGCTTGGGTCATTGTCAATTTGGCAGACCCATTTGTGACCAAGCTTTAACTTCCTGACTGATGTCTTGAGATGTTGCTTCAATATATCCACATCATTTTCCTCCCTCATGACGCCATCTTTTGTTGAAGTGCTCCAGTCCCTCCTGCAGCAAAGCACCCCCACAACATGATGCTGCCACCCCCGTGCTTCACGGTTGGGATGGTGTTCTTCGGCTTGCATGCCTCCCCCCTTTTCCTCCAAACATAACAATGGTCATTATAGCCAAACAGTTCTATTTTTGTTTCATCAGACCAGAGGACATTTCTCCAAAAAGTACGATCTTTGTCCCCATGTGCAGTTGCAAACCGTAGTCTGGCTTTTTATGGCGGTTTTGGAGCAGTGGCTTCTTCCTTGCTGAGCGGCCTTTCAGGTTATGTCGATATAAACTGTTTTACTGTGGATATAGATACTTTTGTACCTGTTTCCTCCAACAACTTCACAAGGTCCTTTGCTGTTGTTCTGGGATTGATTTGCACTTTTCACACCAAAGTACGTTCACTCTAGGAGACAGAACGCGTCTCCTTCCTGAGCGGTATGACGGCTGCGTGGTCCATGGTGTTTATACTTGCGTACTATTGTTTGTACAGATGAACGTGGCACCTTCAGGCATTGGAAAGTGGCTCCAAGGAGAACCAGACTTGTGGAGGTCTACATTTTCTTTTCTGATTTCTTTTAATTTTCCCATGATGTCAAGCAAAGAGGCACTGAGTTTGAAGGTAGGCCTTGAAATACATCCACAGGTACACCTCCAATTGACTCAAATGATGTCAATTAGCCTATCAGAAGCTTCTAAAGCCATGACATAATTTTCTGGAATTTTCCAAGCTGTTTAAAAGCACAGTCAACTTAGTGTATGTAAACTTCTGACCCACTGGAATTGTGATACAGTGAATTATTAGTGAATTAATCTGTCTGTAAACAATTGTTGGAAAAATTACTTGTGTCATGCACAAAGTAGATGCCCTAACCATTGCCAAAACTATAGTTTGTTATCAAGAAATTTGTGGAGTGGTTTAAAAACAAGTTTTAATGACTCCAACCTAAGTGTATGGTAACTTCCGACTTCAACTGTATAGACACACCCTATGTGTTTTAATAAAATAAACTATATGCTTTGAGCTTGTCTGATGCTTTAAAACTTCTTAGGGATAGGTGTCCTGCTAGCGGGACAACTGTCGACAACATCCTGTGAAATTGGAGGGCACGCAATTCAAATAAATAATCGTAATATGAAACATTCATGAACATACAAGTATCTTGTATCATCTAAAAGCTTAAATTCTTGTTAATCTAACTGCATTGTCCGATTTATAATAGGCTTTACACGAAAGCATACCATGCGATTGTCAGAGGATGGCGCCCCACATCAACATATTTTTCAACCAGCACAGGCTTCACAAAATCACAAATAGCGATAAAATAAATCACTTACTTTTGAAAATATTCCTCTGTTTGCAATCCCAAGGATCCCAGCTACAACATGAATGGTCGTCTTGTTAGATAAAATCCTTCTTTATATCCCAAAAAGTCTGTTTAGTTGGCGCCATCGATTTCAGTAATCCACTCGTTCAACATGCAGACAAAGGAGTCCAAAAAGCTACCGCTAAACTTCGTCCAAACAAGTCAAACAAAAAAGTTAATATTTATAAAAAAAATCTGAGTTTACATTGGCGCGTTACATTCACTAGTTCCAAAAACATCAAGTGATTTTGCATAGCCGCATCGTTTCAACAGAAATACTCATCATAAATGTAGATGATAATACAAGTTATACACATGGAATTATAGATATACCTCTCCTTAATGCAACCGCTGTGTCAGATTTCAAAAAAACTTTACGGAAAAAGCAAACCATGCAATAATCTGAGACGGCGCTCAGAACAATAACCAAATTTGCCGCCATGTTGGAGTCAACGAAACCAGAAAATACATGATAAATGTTTCCTTACCTTTGATGAACTTCATCAGAATGCAGTCCTAGGAATCCCAGGTCCACAATAAATGCTTGATTTGTTCGATAATGTCCGTTATTTATGTCCAATTAGCTACTTTGGTTAGCGCGTTTGGTAAACAATTCCAAAGTCACAAAGCGCGTCCACTATAACGTGACGAAATATCCAAAAGTTCCATAACAGTCAGTAGAAACATGTCAAACGATGTACTGAATCAATCTTTAGAATGTTGTTAACATACATCTTGAATAACGTTCCAACCGGAGAATTACATTGACTTCAGTTGAGCGATGGAACGGAGCTGCCTATCACGTGAACGGGCGTGGTCAAAGCATGGCCAGCTCGTGGCAGTGGTGACTAATTCCTGTCTCCTTCGGCCCCCCTCACATTAGAGTCATCAGACAAAGTTCTATTGACTGTTGACATCTAGTGGAAGCCGTAGGAAGTGAAAACTCATCCATATCTCGCTGTAATTTCAATGAGAGCTTGGTTGAAAATCTGCCACCTCAGAAAAAATCCAAACAGGAAGTGGAACTTCTCAGGTTTTTGCCTGCCATATGAGTTCTGTTATACTCACAGACATAATTCAAACAGTTTTAGAAACTTCAGAGTGTTTTCTATCCAACACTACTAATAATATGCAAATATATATCTGAATATATATCTTCATATCTGAAAATCATTGTCATGTGGTTAATAAAAATTATATCCAAATCTAAATGAAAATGATACAAACCTAAAAAGTTAATTCTATTGCCATTGCCAACAATGTAAAAATAGCCTACATAAAGCCAACAAATAAAAACATTGCAGCCTGCAGGTAGAAAATATCCTGATATAAATGAATATCATATAAATCACATTGGCTACATATGGCCTGTCTGCAAGGAACTTGAAACATTGCATCAGTTGTACAGCGTTTCCGCCGACACATTGGTGTGTCTGGCTTCCAGCTTAAGTGAGCAGTGTGTCAAGAAGCAGTGAGGTCTGGCAGGGTCGCGTTTCGGAGGATTCATGGCTCTCGACATTTGCCTCTCCTGAGTCCGTACGGGAGTTGCAGCTATGGGACAAGACTGTAACTACGAATTGGATATGGAAAAAGGGCTACAAAAATTATTACAAAAAATTAACGAATCACTTGGATCTGGCCTGAAACTTGCACTAACTAACTTGCAATATTGTATCAAATATTCTGTTCCCTCAGAGTTTCCTGCCCCAGCGAGCTCAGGACAGACAACAGCTGTAGGCCATTTGCACAAGGGATAAGAAGCAGTGCTCAACTTGGGCAGGAGCTCACCAGAGCTGAGTACCGGCACCTCAAATTTTCTCCTGCTTGAGCTCCTGTTCCTCTCATAGAATATTAGCTCAAAAGTATTGTAGAGCTCCTGCACCTAAATATAAACAGTACCAGAACCTATTCCAGTCCAAGTCAAACACAGATAAGAAGTAATCAGGTAGGCCTATTTTATGACGTTTCCACTGGATCAGAGCATGACATTTTTCCCTTCCACGCTGAGTGGTTATCGAAAGGGAGAAAGCTAGATAGATTTTTCAAATACATTGAGGAACTATTGTAATTCTCAATGGATGTAAAAACAGACTTTGTTTTCTTGCTGTTTGAGGTGAAGAAAACATTAATCTGAGAAGATCCACAGGTCATAGTTGGTGATGCATAAAGCCAATCAGAAATACTATCAAATCCCCCTACTTCTATGTCCTTACTCAACATTGACAGGATCGCTCCAAACAAAACACAATGACTAAATTCACAAAACTCGTAAATGGAATGAAAATAAACTAAAAATTGTTTCTCACAAGTGTAGAATAGGTTGTGCACTCTGCAAACAATGTGTCGACTCTGACAATGAAAACGGGAAGACTGGAATAATAATATTGAATGCATTATCATAAATTACTGTAACCAAAGTAACAAACATTGTAGATTAGAAATGCTAGGAAATAACAGTAAATCTACTACTGGTGATATATGTATTGCGGAATTGACAGACACTGACAATCAAACGCAAACAATTCACACAATGAAGTTCTGAAACAATGAATGTGCAGAAATTAGCGGGAGAGAGCGCATTCTGGAGAGAGAAGTGCATTGTGCATCTGGGCGCATTGTCAATCCGACGTCTGCCTTGGCCAGGTGATACGACCTCAGCAGAAGTCAGGGCATTCATACTTCTTGCGCTTCGCAGAACAGTGCAGAGCTGTTGTCAAGGAAGTGAGTTTGTATTTTCTACCGTCAACCAATCATGTCAATGTGGCGCAGTACAGAGAGCTCCACGTTGTTACAAAATTTGGGAGGCGCATGGTAATATGGTACAGAGCTCGATTTGGCCTCTGCATGGCTGTGCAGGCTCAAGCATGAATTGGCTTTTAGTCTAGGCCACCGCAACGGATTAGTTCACTGAGATGGGCACAAATATATTTATATTTATTTATATATATTTGTTACTGCTCGACTAAGACAATCTCGGTCAACCAACAGCCTAACGACCAAACAATCGACCAGTTCCGAGCCATTGCATTCACGTTTACCAGAAATCAAAAAGCAATGCAAAGTAATGGATGTGCTGTTTGGTACTTTCCAAAGCTGTGTCTTTGGGTATGTATTGGCTAATCTCAGAATTTGGAACCAAATCTTGTGTGTGCTTGTCTGTCTCTGTTGGCTAACCAGAGCTATACTCCGGGTGTCACATCGATAGACAGACACCCCATGTGTCACACACCTGTCACCATCACGCCCCACCCTTACACACCCTCTCCTTGACTCTTATATCCCTCAGACAGCTGGGAGCACAGAGGAGGCTCCATTCCAGACCAGAGTACCAGGAACCCAGTAACCCCAACAGCCTGCCTCTCAGTACTGTTTACTCACAGCTGCATTGGGCTGAAAGTGTGGGGTGATAGTGGAGTGGATAAGTCAAACAGATTTGGGGTGACATTATCATCATTGACTAAAGTGGGTTTATTCTGTATGTTTTGTACACATACTTTACAACGTAGACTTGAATCAGTAAAGGATTGATTTATTAGACATACTCTACATATATCTACTTCAGTTCCCCCTAAGGTTTTTTCCCAGCAGCGGTGGCAGAGTTAGCAGGGGATGAATGGGGTCTAGCTATTTTTTGCACTGTACTTTATTTATCAATGTTTGATTGATTTGTCCAAAGTAGGTTCCTTCTGTTCACACTTGTATTTACCTACAATTGTATTCATCCACAAATAATACAAAAAGATGTGCATGGATGTATTGCTAATGCAGATCAGCTGTAGTGGCACAGCATACTTTGCATTCTTGGAAGCCTACTACTGATGGGGCAGAGGACTACACTACACAGCCAGAGGAAGAGCACACAGGCATGGGGGGTTGAAGTGGGGGTATACATCATTATAGACAACACACAGGGCAATCTAGGCATTGGAAGGGGAAACTCAACATAATAGGCTACAGCACATTTACATGGTTGAACACTTTTAATGGAGGCTTTAAATCAATGGTTATTCTCTCTTTATGTTTCAAGGCGTTGTTAGCAAAGTGGGATGTCGGTTAGGGAAACTGGATTGAGATCAGGGGTGTGCAGCCTGGTTCAAATCCAATAGGAAGTTAGCTAGAATGCTCTTGTAGCTCTGAGTTAATGTTCCCATACAATCTGACAAATAATGTATATGCTTCATGTCCTTATTAGATATATTGAGTAACACTCTAGCTGAGATTAGTCTGAATACAAAATGGCTGATGTGAATGGGTTGTTTCTCCGTATGCCATAATTTGGCTGCCCTCTGTGTGTTTGTTACTTAGTGTGAGAGTCTTTCAGAGGAGTTGGGATAAAGCAGAAGACACGTTTCCGTTTGACATTTGTGTTCATTAGACAATCCAGTAACCTTCCTCTGTTCTTCTTCATCTTCTACAGTGGAGTCTGGTGTGTGACTCGGCGTGGAAGGTCCATATCGCTAAGTTCTCTCTGCTGGTGGGATCCATATTCGGATACCTGGTCTTTGGGGTCCTGGCAGACTGGTGAGTTTAATTATTCACTATTACATAATAAGTTGTTACATAATATCTTTACTACATAATAAAGTTATTACATAATATATTTTCATAGACATTTCGTTCAGGAGTTTTCAGTATGTTTCTTTTTAATGCCCTGAAACAATACTCTAAGGGACAGACTTCAAAGGCTTTAGCTTGTATTGTTTAAATATGGACAAGTAATTAAGGATCTTTCCTACTGTATTTGTGCTTCATCCTCTCTCTCTCTCTGTCTCTCCCTCCTTCTCTCCCTCCATCCTCAGGTTTGGTCGCCACCCGGTCCTAATAATCTCGGTCCTGTTCATGCTGGTGTTTGGTCTGACCGTGGCCTTCTCTGTCAACGTTCCCATGTTCAGCACCCTGCGCTTCTTCGAGGGCTTCTGCTTGGCAGGCATCGCCCTCTCCCTCTACATCCTCAGTAAGTCCTCAGTAAGTCCTGCAGACCTACTACACCATGCTATTCTGCATGCCTTCGCTATACTGTACAGTCCATTGATTTATCTGTTAGGTGAGAATTTCTATTAGCGCTTTAGTAATGGATGTGCTGCTGTGTGGGCAGTAGTTGTTTCCCATAGCCTTGTCTTTGTGGGGTGTGTTATAGTTAGTAGACCCCCATGTCTTGAGTTAGGATTCACATTCTATATATTGTTAGATGGTGTTGCTGTATGCCTAAAAGTAAGGAAATCCCCAAGTCATGAGGTGTACAGTGCATTTGGAAAGTATTCAGACCCCTTGACTTTTTCCACATTTTGTTACGTTACAGCCTTATTCTAAAAACGATGAAATAATTTTTTCCCCTCAGCAATCTACACACAGTACCCCATTATGACAAAACAAAAACAGGTTTTTAGACATTTTTGGAAATTTATAAAAAATAGAAAACTGAAATATCACATTTACGTATGTGTTCAGACCCTTTACTCAGCACTTTGTTGAAGAACCTTTGGCAGCGATTACAGCCTCGAGTCTTCTTGGGTATGACGCTACAAACTTGGCACACCTGTATTTGGGGAGTTTTCCCCATTCTTCTCTGCAGATCCTCTCAAGATCTGTCAGGTTGGATGGGGAGTGTCGCTGCACAGCTATTTTCAGGTCTCTCCAGAGATGTTTGATCATGTTCAGGCTCTGTCTGGGCCACTCAAAGATATTCTGAGACTTGTCCCGAAGCCACTCCTGCAATGTCTTGGCTTTGTGCTTAGGGTTGTTGTCCTGTTCGAAGGTGAACCTTTGCCCCAGTCTGAGGTCCTGAGCACTCTGAAGCAGGTTTTCATCAAGGATTTCTCTGTACTTTGCTCCGTTCATCCTTCCCTCGATCCCAGTCCCTGCAGCTGTTGAAAACATCCCCACAGCATGATGCTACCACCACCATGCTTCACCATAGGGATGGTGCCAGGTTTTCTCCAGACGTGAGGCTTGACATTCAGGCCGAAGAGTTCAATCTTGGTTTCATCAGACCAGAGAATCTTGTTTCTCATGGTCTGAGAGTCTAGGTGCCTTTTGGCAAACTCCAAGTGGGCTTTCATGTGCATTTTACTGAGGAGTGGCTTCCGTCTGGCCACTCTACAAAAGCCTGATTGGTGGAGTGTGCAGAGATGGTTGTCCTTCTGGAAGGTTCTCCCATCTCCACAGAGGAACTCCGGAGCTCTGTCAGAGTGACCATCGGGTTCTTGGTCATTTTTTTCCTACATGTATTTTTTTATTTCACCTTTATTTAACCAGGTAGGCCAGTTGAGAACAAGTTCTCATTTACAACTGCGACCTGGCCAAGATAAAGCAAAACAGTGTGACAAAAACACAACACAGAGTTACACATGGAATAAAAAAGCGTACAGTCAATAACAAGTAATTACAATTTAGCAAATTAACACTAGAGTGATAGATGTGCAGAAGATGATGTGCAAGTAGAAATACTGGAAAGACTAGTGTGCAAAAGAGCTAAAAAGTGAATAAAACAATATGGGGATGAGGTAGGTAGTTGGATGGGCTATTTACAGATGGGCTGTGTACAGCTGCAGCGATCGGTAAGCTGCACAGATAGCTGATGCTTAAAGTTAGTGAGGGAGATATAAGTCTCCAACTTCAGTGATTTTTGCAATTCGTTCCAGTCATTCGCAGCAGAGAACTGGAAGGAAAGGCGGCCAAAGGAGGTGTTGGCTTTGGGGATGACCAGTGAGATATACCTGCTGGAGCACGTGCTACGGGTGGGTGTTGTTATCCTGACCAGTGAGCTGAGATAAGGCGGAGCTTTACCTAGCAGATACTTATAGATGACCTGGAGCCAGTGGGTATGGCGACGAATATGTAGCGANTGGGCTATTTACAGATGGGCTGTGTACAGCTGCAGCGATCGGTAAGCTGCACAGATAGCTGATGCTTAAAGTTAGTGAGGGAGATATAAGTCTCCAACTTCAGTGATTTTTGCAATTCGTTCCAGTCATTCGCAGCAGAGAACTGGAAGGAAAGGCGGCCAAAGGAGGTGTTGGCTTTGGGGATGACCAGGGAAATATACCTGCTGGAGCGCGTGCTACGGGTGGGTGTTGTTATGGTGACCAGTGAGCTGAGATAAGGCGGAGCTTTACCTAGCAGAGACTTATAGATGACCTGGAATCAGTGGGTCTGGCGACGAATATGTAGCGAGGGCCAGCCGACAAGAGTATCAGGTCACAGTGGTGGGTAGTATATGGGGCTTTGGTGGCAAAACGGATGGCACTGTGATAGACTGCATCCAGTTTGCTGAGTAGAGTGTTGGAGGCTATTTTGTAAATGACATCGCCGAAGTCGAGGATCGGTAGGATAGTCCGTTTTACGAGGGTATGTTTGGCAGCGTGAGTGAAGGAGGCTTTGTTGCAAATTAGGAAGCCGATTCTAGATTTAATTTTGGATTGAAGATGTTTAATGTGAGTCTGGAAGGAGAGTTCACGGTCTAGCCAGACACCTAGGTATTTGTAGTTGTCCACATATTCTAAGTTAGCTAGTCGGGCGGGCGGGTGCGGGCAGCGATCGGTTGAAGAGCATGCATTTAATTTGATTAGCGTTTAAGAGCAGTTGGAGGCCACGGAATGAGTGTTGTATGGCATATTGAAGCTCGTTTGGAGGTTTGTTAACACAGTGTCCAAAGAAGGGCAAAATGTATACAGAATGGTGTCATCTGCGTAGAGGTGGATCAAGGAATCACCCGCAGCAAGAGCGACATCGTTGATATATACAGAGAAAAGAGTCGGCCCGAGAATTGAACCCTGTGGTACTCCCACAGAGACTGCCAGAGGTCCGGACAACAGGCCCTCCAATTTGACACACTGAACTCTATCTGAGAAGTAGTTGGTGAACCAGGCGAAGCAGTCATTTGAGAAACCAAGGCTCCTGAGTCTGCCGTTTTCTCCCTGACCAAGACCCTTCTCCCCCAATTTCTCAGTTTGGCAGAGCGGCTAGCTCTAGGAAGAGTCTTGGTGGTTCCGAACTTCTTCCATTTAAGAATGATGGAGGCCACTGTGTTCTTGGGGACCTTCAATGCTGCAGACATTTTTTGGTACCCTTCCCCAGATCTGTGCCTCGACACAATCCTGTCTCGGAGCTCTACGGACAATTCCTTTGACCTCATGGCTTGGTATTTGCTCTGACATGCACTGTCAACTGTGAGACCTTATATAGACAGGTGTGTTCCTTTCCAAATCATGTCCAATCAATTCAATTTACCACAGGTGGACTCCAATCAAGTTGTAGAAACATCAAGGATGATCAATGGAAGCAGGATGCACCTGAGCACAATTTCGAGTCTCATAACAAAGGGTCTGAATACTTATGTAAATAAAGTATTTCCGGCCTGGAAACATTTCTAAAACTTTGTTTTCGCTTTTTCGTTATTGGGTATTGTGTGTAGATTGATGAGGATTTGTATTTATTTGATCAATTTTAGAATACGGCTGTAACGTAACAAAATATGGAAAAGGCCAAGAGGTCTGAATACTTTCCGAATGCACTGTAAGTATGTTGTGAGGGCCAGAGTGTGTTTTTTCCAACATATACTGTTTCTTCAAGTTGCCTATAAAGTGTTAAAACAGGCCTCTGCATCACTAGAGATGACTGCAAGCGTTTCAGAAGGAGCTGTGGATACCTACTGGAGCCTCATAGAGAGATATACAGTGGGGCAAAAAAGTATTTAGTCAGCCACCAATTGGGCAAGTTCTCCCACTTAAAAAGATGAGAGAGGCCTGTAATTTTCATCATAGGTACAATACAACTATGACAGACAAAATGAGAAAAGAATTTCCAGAAAATCACATTGTAGGATTTTTAATGAATTTATTTGCAAATTATGGTGGAAAATAAGTATTTGGTCAATAACAAAAGTTTATCTCAATACTTTGTTATATACCCTTTGTTGGCAATGACAGAGGTCAAACGTTTTCTGTTAGTCTTCACAAGGTTTTCACACACTGTTGCTGGTATTTTGGCCCATTCCTCCATGCAGATCTCCTCTAGAGCAGTGATGTTTTGGGGCTGTTG
>NC_036871.1:25831810-25850379 GCF_002910315.2 Salvelinus sp. IW2-2015 | reverse complement strand
GGGCAACCGGACTTTCAACTCCCTCCAAAGATTTTCTATGGGGTTGAGATCTGGAGACTGGCTAGGCCACTCCAGGACCTTGAAATGCTTCTGACGAGCCACTCCTTCGTTGCCCCGGCGTGTTTCGGGATCATTGTCATGCTGAAGACCACGCCACATTTCATCTTCAATGCCCCTTGCTGATGGAAGGGAGGTTTTGTTTGTAGGTGACCAAATACTTATTTTCCACCATAATTTGCAAATAAATTCATTAAAAATCCTACAATGTGATTTTCTGGATTTCTTTTTCTCATTTTGTCTGTCATAGTTGAAGTGTACCTATGATGAAAGTTACAGGCCTCTCTCATCTTTTTAAGTGGGAGAACTTGCACAATTGATGGCTGACTAAATACTTTTTTGCCCCACTGTACCTGTAGTGCATAGCTTTTCCTATGTGTTTCATGTAGATGCTGTTACAGCAGCTTCCATAGGTCCAAGCTAGCTGTGTTTTCACTTATCCCTGTTGCCACCAGCCCAGGCCTCTGCATTGATAGAGATGACTACAAGCATTTGTACTTGTGTGGAAACCTAGCTTGTGTCCGAAATGGCACACTATTCCCTAGATAGTGCACTACTTTTGACCAGGGTTCTACCTTTTACCAGTGCTCTGTGTCAAAAGGGAATAGGGTGCCATTTCAGCCGCAGCCTTAGCCTTTCCAATGTGGGTTATGTTTGTGCAAGGTCAGCAGAGGGTTAGAGGCTGTTGAATATGTACTAAACACAGAGGGAGGTTGGAGAATGGCAAAGGCCACTGTGTAGGCGTAACAGCAATACTGTACCCGCAACCTGTCTGGTCTACTACATGGATTATTGGCAGAGCAGTGTCAGGCTCACACTTTCGATGGGGTCAGTTAAAATAGGTTTGCTTTGTTCCGAGTTTGTTTTGTTGTAGTTCTAGGAAAAACGACATGGCATTGCTGGTAGACAGAGAATGGAAAGTTATCAAGAGCATGTGTAACTGTGACATCAAATTCACTTGATCAAAGAGCCTTTCAGTGTAATGTAGCCTCTGATAGCATACAACTTCTATTTTAGAGGGCGTGACCTCCTTATGAGGAGGTATCAACTGACAGAGAAGTGCTGACTTTCCACATTAGGGTTATTCTTTGGAAGGCCCTCTGAAGCACAATCAACCTCACTCGGCCAAATAACAGTTTTTCCTGGGTTTGTCCTCTTATTACTGCTAATCAATAGACTGACAGATACTGAGAGGGAAACAGAGGAGGGGGGATATTTATAACCTGTCTGCTCCACTCTACTCCTTGGCTTTGCCGACTACAGCTCTTCAGTGGTACTGTGTGTACTGTACACTCCATAACAGTCACAGAGAGATGAATCCTCATTGCCGTTGAATGGTGACCTTTTCTCTCCCCCATAAAGGTTTGATGAGCGATAATCTGTTTTAGACAGCCGTTCCAGTCGGTCCTGCCGCTCGTTACCGTGGAAATAGATTTACCCAGCTAGCGAAGCGGGGGGAAGGGAGGGAGGAGTGGTGGGGGAGGGGGAATTAATAGCATCCTGATAACTAGCCTTGCGGTTGATGCCCAGTACAGTCCCGCTGTACAATAGATCCCTAAAAGCCTCTTTGACTGCAGTAATTGTCTGTTGCAGAGGAAGGGGGGGACAGAGGTCGGCAGAGGAGCCCTCCATATCCTTGTCATTCTAACTTAATCCATACTGTCTACCTTGAAATGCCGTGCAGCTCACCCAAAATAGAGCACTGGGATTGGTCGGTACTGAGTGGAGCAGAGTGGAGGGGCCGGATGAATGCGGAGACTAGAGGGGTTCCTGGCTGTTCAGAGGTTGGGAAGAAAAATAATAGTTGTTGTGTAATGGGGCAGACGTTTTTAAAGCAATGATGAGGTGTCAGACTGATGAGTCTTGACTGTGATTGGGGTGTTAAGAATGCAGAGTGATTGACGTGTACAGTACATGCTTCTGTAAACTTTCCATATAATTTCTGTCTCACTAGCTTTTTTTTCCTTTTTTTTACTGAGTTAAAGTTCTTTTAAGGAAATTAAATAAATTCATTAAGCCCTATTATGAAAAGATTTGGCATGGGTCCTCAGATCCTCAAAATGTTCTACAGCTGCACCATCGAGAGCATCCTGACTGGTTGCATCACTGCCTGGTATGGCAACTGCTCGGCCTCCGACCGCAAGGCACTACAGAGGGTAGTGCGTACGGCCTAGTACATCACTGGGGCCAAGCTTCCTGCCATCCAGGACCTATATACCAGGCAGTGTCAGAGGAAGGCCCTAAAAATGGTCAAAGACTCCATCCACCCTAGGTCATAGACTGTTCTCTCTGCTGCCGCAAGGCAAGCGATACCGAAGTGCAAAGTCTAGGTCAAATAGGCTTCTAAACAGCTTCTACCCCCAAGCCATAAGACTCCTGAACATCTAATAAAATGTCTACCCAGACTATTTGCATTGTCGTCGCACCCCCCCCCCCCACACCCCCCACACACACACACTTTTACGCTGATGCTACTCTCTGTTTATTACCTATTCATAGTCACTTTAATAACTACCTACATGTACATATTACCTGGACTAACAGGTGCCGCCGCACATTGACTTTGTACCGGTACCCCTTGTATATAGCCTCGCTGTTGTTATTTTACTGCTGCTCTTTAATTATTCGTTTTTCTTTTTAATTAAAAAAAAAACGTATCTATGTTTTTTTTTTTTTTTTTTACTGAGCATGTATTTTTTTAAACTGCATTGTTGGTTAGGGGCTTGTCAGTAAGCATTTCACTGTAAGGTCTACACCTGTTGTATTCGGCGCGTGTGACTAATAACACTTGATTTGATTTTAATCTATGGATTTCACATGACTGGGAATACAGATATGGATCTGTTTGTCACAGAAATCTTTTATTTTTTAAAGTAGTGGCGTGGATCAGAAAACCAGTCAGTATCGGGTGTGACCACCATTGCCTCATGCAGCGCAACACATCTCCTTCACATAGTTGATTAGGCTGTTGATTTTGGCATATGGAATGTTGTCCCACTCCTCTTCAATGGCTGTGTGAAGTTTCTGGATATTGACGGGAATGGGAACACTCTGTCGTACACGTCGATCCAGAGTATCCCAAACATGCTCAATGGGTGACATGTCTAGTGAGTATGCAGGCCATAGAAGAACTGGGACATTTTCAGCTTCCAGGAATTGTGTACAAATCCTTGCGACATGGGGCCGGGAATTATCATGCTGAAACATGAGGTGATGGTGGCGGATGAATGGCACCACAATGGGCCTCAGGATCTTGTCACGGTATCTCTGTGCATTCAAATTGCCACTGATAAAATGCAATTGTGTTCGTTGTCCTTAGCTTATGCCTGCCCATACCATAACCACACCACCACCATGGGGCACTCTGTTCACAACGTTGACATCAGCAAACCGCTTGAGATATCTTTGGCGTTGTGTTGTGTGACAAAACTGCACATTTAAGAGTGGCCTCATATTGTCTCCAGCACAAAGTGCACCTGTGTAATGATCATGCTGTTTAATTATCTTGGCAAAGGAAAAAATACTCACTAACAGGGATGTAAGCAATTTGATAGAAATACGCTTTTTGTGTGTCTGGAAAATGTATTTCAGCTCATGAAACATGGGACCAACACTTTACATGTGGCGTTTCTATTTTTGTTCAGTATACATACTGTGTACTAATCATATACTACATACTATTTAGTTTGAAAAATATGAAAATATATGCACTCACTACTTACTGTAAGTAGCTCTGCTAAATGACTAAAAATACAAATGTAAAACGTGGAACGTACTGTTTAGTAAAATTGATTGCAGTAAGCAACAAAATATTAACATACTAGGCTTACCCATACTGAGAATGTGTCATCTAATGTGGAATTGCGTTGTTTCCGCCATTCGTTCATTTTTGTACACTGCGTGACCTCATCTGATTACCAGCTGTTGTCAAGCACACCTGGGTGTGAAAAGACACTTCTCTTCCTCAATAGTGTGCAGGGAATTCTACTTGATCAAAAGACAATTTTCTAAATTTCACAAACTATGAAATGTTCTATTTTTGCATACCCAAAATGGTTACTATTTAGAATACAAGTATGGGCATTCAGACATGGCCCCTGTGTTTAACCTCTACGTCTGTGTGCCTGTGTTTGATAATTGCTTTGGTTGTTTACATACCTTTTGCAGAGTCATCTCACTGTTTGCTGACTTAATACTGTGTGTGTATGGACACAATAAAATTGAGGCCCAGTTTTTCTTTCTTTCTTTCTCTCTCTCTCTCTCTCTCTCTCTCTCTCTCTCTCTCTCTCTCTCTCTCTCTCTCTCTCTCTCTCTCTCTCTCTCTTTGTCTGTCTGTCTGTCTGTCTGTCTGTTCTGTCTGTCTGTCTGTCTGTCTTGCCAATTTTTTTCTCTTTCTCTCTGTCTAGTCTCCACATCTCTGCCCTCTGTCTTTCTCTCTCCTGTTTTTCCGCTCATTATCAACTGCCATCCAGTGATTTCTGAGTAAATACTGTAGAATGTATGTACGCTTTAAGGTGTGCCACTAAATCACTCAGGCAACTCTCCTCAGGCAACAGTGATAAAAGACTATGTACGTACCCATTACATTTCATTCTCCGTCAGTGTTGTTGAGCAACACACACCAGACAGGCAGAGCAAGGAGATGGGGATTTTCCATCAAGATTATGTGCTAATTGGTCGGGACTACATTATCTGACCACTTGTTAAAACTATCATACATTCATTGATATCATTTTTTTATTTGTTAGAATCAATAGTGTAACTAGCAAACCCATGGTGGGCCTAGTATATTTGCTTTAAAGATTTGTCTAGATAATGCCTTGAGCTCGCCATTCATGTTTTAGTTTTCAAATTCCTAACAGTACCGTTTGCAATAATCGCACAATGTAATGTGTGTCATTTTTTCTCTCTACGGAGTTAGCTAGCTAGCCAAGTCATTGAAGTTGAGTGAATCTGTTGTAAGCTATATTGTGGTCCATATTGTTGGGGTGGTAGTAGTGATATGCTTATGGTCACATGCTGTGTCACCATCTTCCCTCTGCCTCTCTGTATGTTGTCAAAACTCCACTAATGCTGGTGCTAATAAGGCTGGTCTTATTGTAATTCAAACCCTACATCACTATAGCGATACTACTGCTATGTATAGTATAGGCATCTTTAGACTTTACAAAAAGAGTCTGTTCACAAAAACACAAGCATTCAGGGAAAAT
The DNA here is from genome assembly GCF_002910315.2 of Salvelinus sp. IW2-2015. Lineage (NCBI taxonomy): Eukaryota > Metazoa > Chordata > Actinopteri > Salmoniformes > Salmonidae > Salvelinus > Salvelinus sp. IW2-2015. Next base: position 25,845,112 of record NC_036871.1, on the reverse strand, counting down.
GGAAGGAATTGTGGTAGCCTCACAGGCAAGGCATCTAAACTCTCATATCAGCACTGCTGTTAAGAGACACAAATTGTGAGGAAACCTGTGAAGAACAGTGGAGCAAGGGAGTGACTGTATATTAAAGATATGTTATTGTAGTAATGTCACCGTGCCTTGCAATCTGTGATTTCCCACATCAATGGCATTCTTCCCTTCCTCCTTTTCCCAAAGTGTGGCCGTGAGTAAGTAATCATAATCCTGGTGGACTGATTTACTTTGTCAGTTGGTCACACACGTCGGTCTAAAGAGAGAGACTGTAATGCAGGTAAACCTCTGCGGTGTTCACTGTCAACAAAGTGACATTTCCCCATGTAAACCACCATGTAAGCTACCGCGTCTGGTTTCATTCTACCTAGACACAGGACGCAGTGATGTACCATAGAGATGATTGACGTTGACAAACTCTCTGTGTGGCTCATGTTCTCCTCTAGTCACACACAGAGACACAGTGACTCAAAACGCTCTTGAGTATGTATGACAGTGATTCCCCTACCATTACATAAGTAGGGTTGGCCCTTCCATCTAGCTTCCACCTGTTATTCCCGGCCTGAAAGTATTTCACATGGTATGGTTGGGCCCTGAATAGACTTGCAAAATGACTTTAACTTTACCACAATTCCCAGGTTTTCCAGAAATCCTGTTTGGAGGATTACAGATTTGTTACTTATTCCCTTCTGTGTCTGGGAATCTTCCAACCGGGATTTCTGAACAACCTGGGAATTTTGTGAAGGTTACCAGAATTTTGCAACCCTAACCCTGGATGCTGCTTGGGGGGCCCTACTGTACCACACCGCCAATGGCAATACTGATATGTAGGGGAAACACTGAGGATAAGGTTAGTAAAAGGACAGAACCAGCCCCTCACCTCCCCTGCCTCTCATACCCTTAACTCTATCCCCAGAATCAGCCAGCCAGCCAGCCAGCCTTTTGATGAGTTGTATTGCGGGCGGTAAGCCCCTGTAGGGGAGAGGTTTGTGTAAATGTCTGTTTGTTCCGCTAAGCTGGCTTGTCGGGTTCAGGCATACTGCAGGGGCGGACAGGGCTGATGTGAGGCGACACCTAATACTGCTCCTGATGCTACTGCCATCCAGACAGACTGGGACATGAGAGAGAGAGAGAGAGAGAGAGAGAGAGAGAGAGAGAGAGAGAGAGAGAGAGAGAGAGAGAGAGAGAGAGAGAGAGAGAGAGAGAGAGAGAGAGAGAGAAGGAGAGAGAGAGAGAGAGAGAGAGAGAGAGAGAGAGAGAGAGAGAAGAGAGAGAGAGAGAAGAGAGGAGAGAGAGAGAGAGAGAGAGAGAGAGAGAGAGAGAGAGAGAGAGAGAGAGAGAGAGAGAGAGAGAGAGAGAGAGAGAGAGAGAGAGAGAGAGAAGAGAGAGAGAGAGAGAGAGAGAAGAGAGAGAGGAGAGAGAGAGAGAAGAGAGAGAGAGAGAGAGAGAGAGAGAGAGAGAGAGAGGACGAAGAGAGAGAGAAGAGAGAGAGAGAGAGAAGAGGAGAGAGGGAGAGAGAGGAGGGAGAGCGGGGATACAGAGAGAGAGAGAGAGAGAACGGGGGATAGAGAGAGGAGAGACTGGGGATAGAGAGAGAATCATCAGAGAGAGACGGGGGGAGAGAGAGAGATACAGAAGAGACGGGGGGATAGAGAAGAGATACAGAGAGAGAGGGGAGACAGGACTGGTGAGGGATAGTGGAGAGGGAGCGAGACTGGGGATAGAGAGAGATAACAGAGAGAGAGGGAGATGAGGAGAGGGAGAGGGGGGAGAGGGGGGGACAGAGAGATGGAAAGAGTAGACGGGTGAGAGAGGGACAGGGGGGAGAGACGAGGAGAGAGAGAGTTGGGGGATAGAGGGAGATAACGAGACAGGAGAGAGAAAGAGACTAGGAAAGTATAGAGACGGGCGGAGAGACATGGGGGAGAGAGAGAGAACATGGGGAGAGAGAGTGAACAAGGGAGAGAGAGTGACAAAGGGAGAGAGAGTGACAAAGGGAGAGAGGAGAGGAGCAAGAGAAGAGAGAGAGGACAAAGGGAGAGAGAGAAGGAGAGAAGCAATGGGAGAGAGAGGAAACAATGGGGAAGAGATTGTGGAGAGAGAAAGACAAGGGAGAGAGGAGAGAGAGAGTGAGAGGGAAAAATAAACCGAGGGGACAGATGGGAGAGAGGGATTACAAAGGGACTATTACATAAGCATCACAGCTCACAATCTGTCTATGTAATGACTCATTAGTATGCTAATGATTTAATGTTATCAATCTGTGTTAAGGTTTGCTGTGCATTTACCTGCAATGCCCATGATGTGCTCAACTCTACAGCAGTAGACCATTTTAAGACTGCCACATCCAACCTATCCATCCTATCTATCTATTTACATAGAAGATAAGCAAAGCAGACACCTAAAGGGTCATCTGATACACCATTTTTTTCTTTTTTTACCTCAGGGTTCTGTCACTGCAGTATGTTAGTGTTTTTAGTGCTGTAGCATCAGGAATTGCTCCAGTGCTTAGCCAGGGTCACGTTAATGCTAACGTCTGTAGCTTAGCGTGTAAATGCAGAGCTGTGTTTTTCATCAGCTTGTTTTCAGGCAGTGTTCTGCTCCCCACATGGCTGGGTCTGACTCATGCTAGATGTATGTGAGTGTGTGTGTGAGAGAGAGGTCATTGTGGTCTGTGATCAGTGTTTGCCAGGGTAATTGTGCTCTGGGGTAGGGTAGGCCTAGCTAGCTAGATTTAGTTCTCTCTGTATATGTTATTGTTAGCTCATGTTTTGCCCCACTTATAGAGACCATTACTTCTCTTCCAGCCGTGATACGATTGAAATCAACTACTGAACTATATACATTACGTTCCATCTGATGGTCTTAATTGGATCATTTTAGCTAGATCATCAGATCATTTTAGTAGCCTACAATTTATTCCTTTAACTTAATGAATCGTAAATGTTGACAACCATGCTCTTATTCATTAGTCTAATGACAGAAGTATACAGTGTATTGGAGAGATCTCAGTATATTGTACACCTGGACAACCTGGACACACAGTCATAGAAGACAAGCAAACATAGAAATCATATCACATCAACCCTGTTAGTAGACCTCTGCTTGTTGCTTACTGTGTTGTGAGCTCTTCTGATCCTAGAATGTTGAACAGTGTCTCAATAGAAGCTACTTGATGTCACTCTGGCTGCAGTGTTCCCAAGTCTTGCCCCTGCCTGCCTTGGTGTGTGTGTGTGTGTGTGTGTGTGTGTGTGTGTGTGTGTGGTGTGTGTTTGTGGTGTGTGTGTGTGTGTGTGTGTGTGTGTGTGTGTGGTGTGTGTGTGTGTGTGTGTGTGTGTGTGTGTGTGTGTGTGTGTGTATTGCCTTCACTCAGGGCCTTTGTTGAGGGATGAGCTAGTAGAGCTGATGTCATCAGACCGTTAATTAGGAGTGCCCCAGCCCTGTGTACTAGGAGTCACAGGTCTGTGTGGGTATGATTATCCAGATTTGACTACATGTTTTTGTTGTCAGTCACATGCCTACCACTAATCTAGTCTAGGTGATTTTACCAGGTTTCTTTATCTGTTTAAGGGATAAAGTAGCAGAGTTGTATCTTGATCACTGTGAATCGCTGACAGTAAATGAGACATACTACCTGTATGTGATCAGTCGATTCATTCCATTCAGACTAATGTGTTTTAGTCTTGACGCATCTCAACACTCACAAGGCTGCATTGATTATTCTGTGTGGTTACACCTTAGTCTGCATTCACTTCAACTTACATACATAGGCCTACTACTACACTACTTGACCATAAGTATGTTGACACCTGCTTGTTGAACAACTCATTCCAAAATCATGGGCATTAATATGGAGTTGGTCCCCCCTTTGCTGCTATAACGACCTCCACTCTTCTGGGAAGGCTTTCCACTAGATGTTGGAACATTGCTGCGGGGACTTGCTTCTATACGGCCACGAGCATTAGTGAGGTTGGGCACTGATGTTGGGCGATTAGGCCTGGCTCGCAGTTGGCGTTCCAATTCATCCCAAAGGTGTTCGATGGGGTTGAGATCAGGGATCTGTGCAGGTCAGAGAAGTTATTCCACACTGACCTGACCTCAAAAAAATATTTCTGTGTGGACCTCACTTTGTGCATGGGGATATTGTCATGCTGAAACAGGAAAGAGCCTTCCCCAAACTGTTGCCACAAAGTTGGAAGCACAGAATCGTCTAGAATGTCATTGAAAGCTGTAGCGTTAAGATTTCTCTTCACTGGAACTAAAGGGTCTAGCTTGAACCATAAAAACAGCCCCAGACCATTATTCCTCCTCCACCAAACTTTACAGTTAGCAAGTTAGCACTATGAGGCAGGTAGCGTTCTCCTGGCATCCGCCAAACCCAGATTCGTCCGTTGGACTGCCAAATGGTGAAGCGTGATTCATTACTCCACAGAACATGTTTCCACTGCTCCAGAGTCACTGAGCTCTTCAGTGAGGCCATTCTACTGCCAATGTTTGTATATGGAGATTGCATGGCTGTGTGCTCAAGTTTATACACCTGTCAGCAACAGGTGTGGCTGAAATAGCCAAATCCACTAATTTGAAGGGCTGTTCACATACTTTTGTATATATAATGTAACTAGTCTACAGTTAAAGGTACGATTCACCCATTTTTATTGTTTTTTGGGCATCTTTGAGCGATGTTCTATTGATTCCCGAGGTCATTTCATGTTTTCATGTGATGCATGAGTTCTTGCCAAACCGGCAGAAATTCAGCCGGTTTGACATGGCATTGTTATAAAGCCCTCACTACAGTGGAAGTTAATAGGAATATGACTTTTAGATCGTGAAAACATCTATCATACATGTCCAATTTCAATACTGGCCAATGTCATAACGCGCGAGGTAGGGCTGGGCGATATGACGATATATATCGTGTGAAGATAGAAAAACGTCTGTCATTTCATATTGTGGTCTATCGTTTATTTCGTTGCTTCGCAAATCACACTCTTAACGGCAATATTTTTTGTCAATTGGACGAAGCTTTGCGTTCTTCCACACGTGCCGTGTGAATGGAAATTTGCACAAAGAAAACAAACATGAAGAGAGACACAGAGCACGGAGACACGGAGCTTGTGCCTAAAAGAGGGGAAAATTCGGTCGCATGGACATGGTTTGGGTATGAAAAGTCTGACACGAACCAGGAAACCGTTCACTGCAAAATATGCCGCAAGCCGGTCCCAACAACAGGCTCAAACACCACTAACCTATTTTACCACCTACGCAAGAATCATGTRAAACAGTACAGAGAGAGTCTACGAATGATACCCAAAAAAGTACAGTCAAGAGCTCAAAACAAACCCCCTACTTAGATGTTGCAAGAGGCTTTTTCCCGTGGCACACCATATGGCAAAGAATCACGAAGTTGGAAGGAGATAACAGCTGCCGTTACAACTTACATCTGCAAAGACATGGCCCCAATTTACACGGTCGTGAAACAGGGGTTTCGTGAGTTGGTGCCAACACTCGAGCCAAGGTACCAAATGCAAATTGATATGTGACACGTATTAATGTCAAAATAACATGCAAAACAGGCAAGCCCCCCCCAAAAAAATATATATATTAAGCCTATATTTATTTGGTTTGCAACTATAGTTGAAGTGTTTTCTATTTACCTTTTTAGATTTTATACATTCATATTTTATATTTTGTTACATGCTTAATTGAAAATTTGCACAGGTTCTAAATAAAATAAATAATCGAATATGAGTAAGTACCTTTTTATTTGTTGAGTATAATTCAAAATGTAATAAGAAATAGGCCTTTACATGTGGTCATTTGATATAAACTATTTATACATTTAATTTACAGAAAATGTACTATATCGTGATATGTATCGTTATCGRRATATGAAATGACCTATATCGGGATATGAGATTTTGGCCATATCRCCCAGCCTTAGCGGGAGGTTGTCTTCTCTCGAATGAACCATTGATCATATTTTTGCGATATTCCTACTTCGAGAGGGTCCACCACATTTCTCAGATTTTTCTGCCTTTTCAGTCCATGGTGCATTGCATGGTGCCGTTGCATGGCCGTTGCGAATGGCAGACTCCACTCTGCGAGGCACATCGATCTGCAGGTTGAGTGTGGTGAGATTGTAGACTCTTAAATTGATAGTGCAGTTTGTTTAGGCGATTTTACAGCTAACTAGCTACTTCACATGCAGATATTGAGTTTGTTATTATTGTGTGTCGCTACATTTGCTTGCAGGTAGCTAGCTAGCTAGCCAGCCAGCCAGTCTGCCAGCCTGTAGAGTGCATTGTGGGTTTTGAAGTCGACTTGAGCTGCATCAGATTTCTATAATGATTTTCACGTGTTGCTACTGCAGTGAAAGAATGACAAAAGGTGATACTCGCGACTGGTGACTTGCACGCTGATTAGATTAGAATCTGGGTGTGTTTTCCTGTCTTTTGTTTTTACTAGCAAAGTGCAAAGAAATGTTAATTCAGGTTGGATGTGAGTTTCTCCTTGAATTTGGGTAAAAGGACAGTGAATTTGTTCATACTTTGAGAACTTGCTACCAAGCTACTGTGTGTATCAGACACGCATAGTTTTTTCTCTTAGAGATTATTCTGAACTGAAGACACGTGTAAATAACCACTTTAAGTCATAGCCTATTGGTGATAGTCATTTACTCTGAGTAGTCTGTAATGTATCATGTATTTCATGTACACTAATTGTTTGAGTGTTAATTATTTTGTGACTAAAAATTATATTAGTTGAATTGAGTAAATGCATTCCTCATTTTTACAGAATAGTTATTTGACTATACGTTCATCATTTAGTAGGTATATTTCTAGTTATATACATCTCTGATCTGCTTGCCTCAATAAATTAATGCTAGAAGATTGGTCGCCAGAATTGGCTATTTGTATCTCTTAATAATTGTTTAACGGTGCAAGTTAGACACATGTTCATTGTAGTCATACTACCTTGACTAGATTCCTTTTGAGGCATACAGGGTCTGTTGCATTTAATCACATAATATTGGAGTTTGAAACCACCAAGACTCTTCCTACATCTGGCCGCTCTGCCAAACTGAGCAATCAGGGAAGAATGGCCTTGGTCAGGGAGATGGTCACTTTGACAGAGCTCCGGAGTTCCTCTGTGGAGATGGGAGAACCTTCTAGAAGGACAACCATCTCTGCACACTCTACCAATCAGGCTTTTGTAGAGTGGCCAGACGGAAGCCACTCCTCAGTAAAAGGCACCTGACAGCCCGCTTGGAGTTTGCCAAAAGGCACCTAAAGACTCTCAGACCATGAGAAACAAGATTCTCTGGTCTGATGAAACCAAGATGGAAATCTTTGGTCTGAATGCCAAGCATCACGTCTGGAAGAAACCTGGCACCATCCCTATGGTAAAGCATGGTGGTGGCAGCATCATGCTGTGGGGATGTTTTTCAACAGCTGCAGGGACTGGGAGATCCCTATTAGTTCCTGCCAAGGCAGCAGCTACTCTTCCTKGGGTTCGGCAAAATTAGGCCAGTTATACAATCTAAAAACATTACAATACATTCATTACAGAATTCACAACACACAGTGTGTGCCCTCGGGCCCATACTCCACTACCACAGATCTACAGCACAAAATCCATGTGTACGTGTGTGTATAGTGCGTCTGTTATCATGTTTGTGTATGCATGTATCTGTGCCTATGTTTGTGTTGCTTCACAGTCCCCCATGTTCCATAAGGTGTATTTTTATACTTTTTTATCTGATTCTACTGCTTGCATAATTTACCTGATGTGGAATAAAGTTCCATGTAGTCATGGCTCTATGTGGTACTGTGCGCCTCCCATAGTCTGTTCTGGACTTGGGAACTGTGAAGAGAACTCTGGTGTCATGTCTTGTAGGGTATGCATGGGTGTCTGAGCTGTGTGCTAGTCGTTTAAACAGACTTTCAACATGTCAATACCTCTCACAARTACAAGTAGTGCTGAAGTCAATCTCTCCGCTACTTTGAGCCMGGAGAGATTGACATGCATATTATTAATGTTTGCTCTCTGTGTACATCCAAGGGCCAGACGTGTGCTGCCCTGTTCTGAGCCAATTGCAACTCCAAGCCAATTACTCCAAGCAGTTTAGTCACCTCAACTTGCTCAATTTCCACATGATTTATTACAAGTTTTAGTTGAGGTTTAGGGTTTAGTGAATGATTTGTCCCAAATACAATGCTTTTAGTTTTTGAAATATTTGGGATTAATTTATTCCTTGCCACCCGTTCTGAAACTAACTGCAGCTCTTTGTTAAGTGTTGCAGTAATTTCAGTTGCTGTAGTAGCTGATGTGTACAGTGTTGAGTCATCCGCATACATAGACACTCTGGCTGATGAGGTAGTCGGGTGTGCTATTTACAGATTGGCTGTGTACAGGTACAGTGATCGGTAAGCTGCTCAGACAGCTGATGCTTAAAGTTAGTGAGGGAGATATAAGACTCCATCTTCAGAGATTTTTGCAATTCGTTCCAGTCATTGGCAGCAGAGAACTGGAAGGAAAGGTGGCCAAAATAGGTGTTGGCTTTGGGGATGACCAGTGCAATGTTCCTGCTGGAGCGCGTGCTAGGGGTGGGTGTTGCTATGGTGACCAGTGAGCTGAGATAAGGCGGGGCTTTACCTAGCAAATACTTATAGATGACCTGGAGCCAGTGGGTTTGGCGACTGATATATAGTGAGGGCCAGCCAATGAGAGCATACAGGTCGCAGTGGTGGGTAGTATATGGGGCTTTGGTGATAAAACAGATGGCACTGTGATAGACATCATCCAGTTTGCTGAGTAGAATGTTGGAGGCTATTTTGTAAATGACATCGCCGAAGTCAAGGATCGGTAGGATAGTCAGTTTTACGAGGGTATGTTTGGCGACATGAGTGAAGGAGGCTTTGTTGCGAAATAGGAAGCCGATTCTAGATTTAATTTAATCTTTCATAATTTGGTCAGATATGCTTCGATGTGTAGTGTCATTGGTTGTTGCTGGCATGTCATGCCTAAATTTGCTAATCTTGCAATGAAAAAATTATTAAAGTAGTTGGCAATATCAGTTGGTTTTGTAATGAATGAGCCATCTGATTCAAAGAATGATGGAGCTGAGTTTGCCTTTTAACTATCATTCTTTATGTCATTTATCTTTGTTTCATAGTGTAGTTTCTTCTTCTTTTTATTCAGTTTAGGCACATGATTTCTCAATTTGCAATACATTTGCCAATCGGTTATGCAGCCAGACTTATTTGCCATTCCTTTTGTCTCATCCCTCTCAACCATACAATTTCATAAATGTGTCAAGTGCAATGTCTGTGTGCTCCTCATTACAGACCACGGACCAACAAATATTCTTTACATCAACAACATAGGAATCACTACAGAATGTATTGTATGACCTCTTATACACTGTATTAGGCCCAGCCTTTGTAACTGTGGTTTTCCTACCTATGGCTACTATATTGTGATCACTACAGTACATCTGATGGATCTGGATACTGCTTTCAAGCACAGTTTTGCAGCATTAGTAAAGATGTGATCAATTAATGTTGATGATTTCATTCCTGTGCTGTTTGTAACCCCCCTGGTAGGTTGACTGATATCCTGAACCAGGTTGCAGGCACTGGTTACAGTTTGTAGCTTTTTCTTGAGTGGGGAGCTTGATGAAAGCCAGTCAATATTTAAATCACCCAGAAAATATACGTCTCTCTTGATATCACATACATTATCAAGCATTCCAACAGCGACCCTAAGCGCACAGCCAAGACAACCCAGGAGTGGCTTCGGGACAAGTTTCTGAAGGTCCTTGAGAGCCCAGCCAGATCCCGGACTTGAACCCGAAGGAACATCTCTGGAGAGACCTGATAATAGCTGAGCAGCAACGCTCCCCATCCAACCTGACAGAGCTTGAGAGGATCTGCAGAGAAGAATGAGAGAAACTCCCCAAATACAGGTGTGCCAAGCTTGTAGCGTCTCATGTCCTTGTGTATAAATGTAAAGCAATGTCTCTGTGCTAACGCATAAGGCATTGTTCTCTTGATGCTAGATGTACAGCATTGTCTCTGTGTAATGTCTTCTGTGCTAAAATGTATATCAATGTTCTGTGTTAAATGTATAGGCAATGTTCTGTGCCTAAATGTATATCAATGTCTCTGTTGCTAAATGTAAGCAATGTCTCTGTGCTAAAATGATATTCAATGTCTGCTGTGCAAATGTGAAGCCAATGTCTCCCTGTGCTAATGTATATCAATGTCCTCTGTGCTAAAATGCAATATCCAATGTCTCTGTGCCTAAACGCATTAGCAATTGTCTCTGTGCTAGGATGTACACATTGTCTTAGGTAATGTTCTGTGCATAGACGTATGCAATGTCTCTGTGCCTAAATGTATAGCAATGTCCTGAGTGCTTAATGTACAATAAATGTCTCTAGTGCTAAAGTTATCAATGTCTTGTGCTAAATGTAAGCACTGTTCTGGTGCTAAATGTAAAAGCATGTCTCTGTGCTACTTGTATATCAATGTCTCTGTGCTACATGTATAGTGCATATGTCTCTGTGTTTAACTGTAAAGCAATCGTCTCCTGTGCTAAATGTTTGCCACTGTCTCTGTGCTAAAAATGTATTGCAATGTCTCTGTGCTTAAACGCGTGCATTGTCTCTGTGACTAGATGTAACAGCATTGTCTCTAGGTAATGTCCTCTGTGCTAGACATATAGCCATGTCTCGCTGTGGCTAAATGTATACATGTCTCTGTGCTTAAATGTGTATCAATGTCTCTGGCTAAATGGTATAAAGCAATGTCTCTGCTGCTAAATGTAAGGCAATGTCTCTGCTGCTTGAAATTTATATCAATTGTCTCTGTGCTAAATGTTCATACTAATGTCTCTGTGTTAAATGTAAAGCAAGTGTTCTCTGTGCTAAATGTATAGGCAATGTCTCATGTGCTAAATGCATAGCATTGTTCTCTGTGCTTAAAGATAGCATTGTTCTGTGCTAAACGCATAGCATTTCTCTGTGCTAGACGTATAGGCTTGTCTCTAGGCAATGCCTCTGTTGCTAGACGTAAAGCCAATGTCTCGTGCTAAATGTATAGCAATGTCCTCTGTGCAAACGCATAGCATTGTCTCTGTGCTAGACGTAAGCATTGTCTCTAGGCAATGCTCTGTGCTAGACGTATAGCAATGGCTCCTGTGCTAAATGTATAGCAATGTCTCTGTGCTAAATGTTTAGCGAAGGTCTCTGTGCCTAAATGTGTATGCAATGTCTCTGTGCTAAATGTATATCAATGTCTCTGTGCTAAATGTGTATCAATGTCTCTGTGCTAAATTTTAGCAATGTCTCTGTGCTAAATGTTTAGCAATGTCTCTGTGCTAAATGTATAGCAACATCTTCTGTGCTAATGTAAGAAGCAATATTCTCTGTGCTAAAATGTAAAGCAATGTCTCTGTGCTAAATGTTTAGCAATATCTATGTGCTAAATGTATAGCAATGCCTCTGTGCTAAATGCTATATCAATGTCTCTGTGCTAAAGTTCATAGCAATGTCGTGATGTACATGTGATGGGGGAAAATAGATACATTTACATTAGCAATATTATCTTTGGGCGATATTATATTAATATATATATATTACATTTTTATTTTATTTTTATCCCATTTTCTCCCCAATTTTTGTGGTATCCATGCTAGTAATTACTATCTTGTTTCATCGCTACACATCCCCCGTACGGCTCGGGAGAGACGAAGGTCGAAAGCCATGCGTCTCCGAAGCACAACCCAACCAAGCCGCACTGCTTCTTAACACAGCGCGCTCCAACCCGGAAGCCAGCCCGCACCAATGTGTCGGAGGAAACACTGAGTGTACCTGCCCCCTTGGTTAGCGCGCACTGCGCCCGGCCCGCCACAGGAGTCGCTGGAGCGCGATGAGACAAGGATATCCCTACCGGCCAAACCCTCCCTAACCCGGACGACGCTATGCAATTGTGCGTCGCCCCACGGCCCTCCCGGTCCGCGGCCGGCTGCGACAGAGCCTGGGCGCGAACCCGAGACTCTGGTGCGCAGCTAGACCACTGGCCACCCGGAGCATTAATTCATATTTTACTCTAGTATCGACTTTAATTTCTCTGACTGATCAAAACAATTTTTTTCAATGCTCTCTCTTCTCCTTGCATATAGTGGCAAAATTTTTGGAATCATCAAACACACATAAAATCACAGTATTAAAACGCAATACATACAGAATCGTGAGAATCGCAATATACAGTGCATTCTGAAAGTATTCAAACCCCTTGAATATTTCCACATTTTGTTATGTTACACCTTACTGTAAAATCGATTAAATAGTTGTTGTTTTTCTCATCAATTACACACATACCCATAATGACAAAGCAAAAACAGGTTTTTATAATTGTTTTTCAAATGTATTAATAAGTTAAAAAATCTAAAATATGAAATTTACATAAGTATTCAGACCCTTTACTCAAGCACTTTGTTTTCAGCACCTTTGGCAGCGATTACAGTCTTAAATCTTATTGGGTGTGACGCTACAAGCTTGGCACACCATGTATTTGGGGAGTTTCTCTATTCTTCTCTGCAGATCCTCTCAAGTCTTGTCAGGTTGGATGGGGAGCGTTGCTGCCTCGGCTTATTATCAGGTCTCTCCAGAGATGTTCCTTCGGGTTCAAGTCCGGAGATCTGGCTGCAAGACCCTTCAGAATTGCTCCGAGCCACTCCTGGGTTTTGTCTTGGTCTGTGCGCTTAGGGTCGCTGTTGGAATGCTTGATAATGTACTGTGATATCAGAGAGACGTATATTTTCTGGGTGATTTAAATATTGACTGGCTTTCATCAAGCTCCCCACTCAAGAAAAAGCTACAAACTGTAACCAGTGCCTGCAACCTGGTTCAGGATATCAGTCAACCTACCAGGGGGTTACAAACAGCACAGGAATGAAATCATCACATTAATTGATCACATCTTTACTAATGCTGCAAAACTGTGCTTGTAAAGGCAGTATCCAGATCCTCAGATGTACTGTAGTGATCACAATATAGTAGCCATAGGTAGGAAAAACCAGTTAACAGGCTGGGGCCTAATACAGTGTATAAGAGAAGTCATACAATACATTCTGTAGTGATTCCTATGTTGTTGATGTAAAGAATATTTGTTGGTCCGTGGTCTGTAATGAGGAGGCACACAGACATTGGCACTTGACACATTTATGAAATTGTATGGTTGAGAGGGATAGACAAAGGAATGGCAATTG
>NC_036871.1:25780354-25831785 GCF_002910315.2 Salvelinus sp. IW2-2015 | reverse complement strand
AGAATCGCAATATACAGTGCATTCTGAAAGTATTCAAACCCCTTTAATATTTCCACATTTTGTTATGTTACAACCTTACTGTAAAATCGATTAAATAGTTGTTGTTTTTCTCATCAATCTACAACAATACCATATGACAAAGCAAAAACAGGTTTTTATAATTGTTTTTCAAATGTATAATAAGTTAAAAAAATCTAAATATGACATATTACATAAGTATTCCGACCCTTTACTCAGCACTTTGTTTCAGCACCTTTGGCAGCGATTACAGTCTTAAATTCTTATTGGTGTGTTATACATTTAGCACAGAGACATTGATATACATTTAGCACAGAGACATTGCTTCACATTTAGCACAGAGACATTGCTATACGTTTCGCTCAGAGACATTGCTATACATTTAGCATTGCACATAGAAACGGCAGAGATACTGTATGTACTGAAAAACAGGAAAACACTAATCAACTCTAAAGAGTACATAGCTGTAATAGGTCATATCCGTAGCCCCTCTTCCGTGTGAGCCAGTGGGCAGCGTACCCCCTGTTTGCCCTGCTCTATCCTGGTCTGTTTCCCCTCTGGTGATGGGGGAGTAAAGCTGGTTCATTCAGACAGGATTTGGCCCAGTTCTGTTCCCCTTCCTGCTGCAATACGTAGGACTGAACTGAGTCCATGCTTTACCAGTCTTGGATCCTTGTAGCTTCAATATCAGTTTATCTTTCTCTCTGTCTACTTGTCCTCGTTTTAATTGATTGTCAATGGGTCTTTATCTGGGTGGATGTATCACTCAGGCCTGTTCACATTAGCAGACACTGTCCATCTCTCTGCTATAGAGAAGAGCTTTTCATTTCCCCTCATCCAGTATGGATATGGCTTCCTGAGGACACCAGCCACAGCCTGCTGCACTGTGCTCAGTCACCCTCAGGACCTAGGATCAGTTAGAGACTTATAATGAAGGCATGTTGGACCCAGGCTTAACTGAACATGGATCACCTAGTCAAATCAAATCACATTTATTCATAAAGCCCCTTTTACATCAGCCCATGTCACAAAGTGGTATACAGAAACCCAGCCTAAAACCCCAAACAGCAAGCAATGCAGATGTAGAAGCACTACAGACAAATGGCTGCTGAGATCAGCCCTATTTCTCAGAGAGACAGAGAAGGATGTGTAGGTGGAAGAAATGGAGGAGTTTCTCCAATGAGAGGAGAGGAGAGAATCTATGACTGGGTGGGTGATTCACAGAATCCCTTCCCTCCTTCTCGTCCTGTCCTCCCCCACTCCCTCACTTTTTGTGTCTAGATAAATTAGATAAGATGCACACTCAGTGCTTCCTCTGAGCAGGGTAAAGTTCACTTTTGTGCTGAGTGTACATTCCCCGGCTGCTAGGCAAACTTCCTTTCCTTCCGCCCCTATATCCCTCCATCCCTATCTCTCACCCCTAGCCCCCATCATTTCTTGGGGGTCTATATCCCTCCATCCCTATCTCTCACCCCTAGCCCCCATCCTCTCTTGGGGGTCTATATCCCTCCATCCCTATCTTTCACCCCTAGCCCCCATCCTCTCTTGGGGGTCTATATCCCTCCATCCCTATCTTTCACCCCTAGCCTCCATCCTGTCTTGGGGTCTATATCCCTCCATCCCTATCTTTCACCCCTAGCCTCCATCCTGTCTTGGGGTCTATATCCCTACATCCATATCTCTCACCCGTAGCCTCCAT
This sequence comes from Salvelinus sp. IW2-2015, assembly GCF_002910315.2. NCBI lineage: Eukaryota > Metazoa > Chordata > Actinopteri > Salmoniformes > Salmonidae > Salvelinus > Salvelinus sp. IW2-2015. The sequence goes on along the minus strand of NC_036871.1, from coordinate 25,830,068 downwards.
CCTGTCTTGGGGTCTATATCCCTACATCCATATCTCTCACCCCTAGCCCCCATCCTCTCCTGGGGGTCTATATCCCTCCCTATCAGAAGTCCCAGTGTGGTGGATGGATGGGGACCTTCTTTCCATAGCTTGATACTGTAGTAGGCCCATTTTGCAGACACTGTGTTATTCAAATAACTCACGCTTTCACAACATGATATAACAACATGATTGCTTACCCTTTGGATAAGTGACATTTACCCACTGTCCAAAGCAACAGAGCAGGACATAGTATCAGACTGCATTGTGTCTCTTTTTTCTTCTCATGGTGTAGGGAGTCAACGGTAGACCTAATCCATCAACTGTTTGGACCAGGTTGATGACTGTGGTTTTGTTGGTGCTATTTTGTCATGATTTGTGTTTGTGTTACACTGACTGGATGTATGTTATGTCTGTCTGGGGTCTCATCTGGGACTAGTAGAGCTGGGGTGTAATCACTAATCCAAACAATTTAGCGACGAAAACTAGCGTTTCTATTGGATAGGTTCAGCAAACAGAGGAACCTACCTGAGTCTGTCCAATAAAAATTCACATTTTTGTTGCAAAAGTAGCTAAACTCATTTTGCAACTGTTTGGAATAATGATTAAACCGCAGATACATCCTTTTTGTGTTGATAGTAATGTCTGTTTTTACTACAGAGACACAAGCAAACTTACATGTGCGTGCACACTCACACACATTCATTCATCCACGTTCAGCAGGCAAAGTTCTAAGTTGCAAATATTGTCATGCCATTTTGGAAGTAGGGATCAACGTAGTATTACTGTGAAGTTGTTACCTAAACATCCCTCTATTCCTCAGAGGCCTTGGACCCAGAGCCTATTGATCCTTACAGTTTAAGATAAGGTATTGATCAATGAGTGTGACCTCACTTAAAGTCCACAAAGAATGAGATAGGCCTACTACACACACACATGCACTCAGGCGTGCGCACGCACAAACACACACACACACAGTCTTATACAACTAACCTTGTGGGGACACAAAAATCAGTCCCATTCAAAATCCTATTYTCCCTAATCCCTAACACTAACTTTAACCCTTACGCTAACTCTAACCCCAAAACCTAACCTTAACTCTAACCCTTCTTTGTTTACTATTCTTGTGGGGACTTCTGGTCCCCAGAGGCATAGATAAACACGTCCACACAGTCACTCTTCAGTCTCAACCTTTCTGGATATTGAGCACATGGTTGCACACACATTATTCCATTTGTACAATCTCTTTAAGAAAAAAACAGGAAGCAGTATTCTGAGTCTTATTATCTACAATCTTTTTAAGAACAATCATTATAACTGTACAGTTTAATATGTCTACCACCACATCTTTACTGTATTTAGAAGGAGCGGGCCCTGGAGCTGTTTACTGGCTGGGAACACACAAACCCAGTGGCCGGGAGCAGGGGGGGAGGCAGGGGGTGACGACATGGCATGGGGCCATGAGGAGATCATGTGACTGCCGGGGAAAGGTCAGTGTGGTGTGTTACCCACTGGTCACAGGGAAATAACATCACTGTGGGCCCCTAGTGGTCAGATACTGTAATGTTCTCAGAACAATGGAACCTCTTTGACTCACTGGACATTATGTTCTTGAAGTTGCATGTTCTATTCCAGAATCCACACTGTGTTGGACTACTTGATGAACAGAGGTTGCAAACCAGAGGCTTTTGGCAGATTATGGCTTTGATGGTTAGGCTACTCCTTGATAACAATGCTGTCCCCCACCATGGCTTTAGATAAGTATTGTCAGTTGTCATCATGTGGCATGTGTGTTAACAAAGTCCTGTTTTAGTGCATTTGGTCACTCCTGTTTGGTCACTCCTTTTTGGTCACCCGTGGGTCACCTCAGTATCACCCCTGTGTCATTGTGGCTTTCTGTGAGTGCTTTGTGTGTGACATCACCTGAGCGCTGGGATTTGTGTCAGCAGGCAGGGCAGGCCCTGGGCTGATAGTTGGAGGTTGGGGCTGGTGCAGGGCAGTGTGGGACTGCTGATCAGGAGGGATGTGGAGGATTAGGATCAGCTGGAGTAAGGAGCTCATAGTACTTCTGTAGAATGTTTTGTAAGTACATCCATATGTTCGATTCACACACTCACAAAACCACATAACACCAACCCATGCTATTCCCAGTGACCCATGACTTTACTCAGAAAACTCCCACACAGAATCAGGATGAGGTTACTCCAAAACCCAACACTCCCTCTCCTCTCTCCTCTCCCTCCTCTCTCACCTCCCACCCCTCTCCTCCCTCCCCTCCCACCTTGCTCCCCTCTCCTCTCTCCCCTCCTAACCCTCTCCCCTCTCCTCTCTACTCTCCCACACGTCTCCCCTCTCCTTTTCCCCTCTACTCCTCCTCTTCAGTCTTAGCTCTGTCGTTCCAGCTGCATTACTGTCACAGTGTCATGGTGAGGTTACACCAAACCCAACACTCCTTCTCCTCTCTTCCCCCTCTCTCACCACTCTCCCCTCTCCTCCTCCTCCTCCTCAGTCTTAGCTCTGTCATTCCAGCTGCGTTACTGTCCCGTGAACACAGAGCATTATTCATACTAGCTAGGAGGGGGGCAGATGCTAATTGAAATTCCGGCCTTTTCCTCGGGGGTGGAGCTGCAGCCTGCTGACAGTGTATTATCCCRGCCCTGTCACCTTGAAAGACCCAGTTGGAACTGAGAAAAAGAAAAAACACAAGTAAAAAGAAAAATAGGAGGAGATATAAAGTGATGAGTGGAAGACAAAAGACTGAGAAAGAGAAGGGAATGAAAGGGAACTGTTGTTGCAGTACAGTACCACTCACCAGCTTCATAAGATTGATATTGCCTATTTTATTCTATGCTATGCTGCCGCAGTGTCTAGCTTGCTAAGGGGCTGAGTTCTGTGTGTTTCTGCCGGCTAGCGTGGTGGTGGCATGCATGCTAATGTCTGTATGAATGAATCAAGGACTTTCTGAAAGTGACTGGGAAGAAATTAGTCGAAGGAGACTCTCATTACTTTACTGCAATAGGTTTGGTTCAGTCGGATCAGGACAGAGACTGTGTTGTGTCCTAGCCATGGAAGAGTCAGTGCTCTTCAGCTAAAATAGGCTAATAGTCCCATATTCTCTGCATGAAAATGCAGGTTTATGCAGTAGCATCAGTCATACATTTAGAATCAGTTCTAGACAAGGTAATTGGACAATAATGTTCACAATACTGGAGTGGCATCGGTATCAGGATAACTCGTCTCCTTCCCAGGGATGGAGCTATGTAGTGGAACTGTAGTGTCGACCCCTCTCCCTTCTGTCCACTCTCTCTGTCAAGTCGTGAATGTGTGGGAGTGTCATTGTTGACCTTGTGTTCCCTCTGCACCCTCTCTATCATAGATGGAACTGTGTCTGTGGTCAGAGTGTGTGTATCTATCTGTATTGTAGGTCCCTGTAGGCTAACCTCTATCTCCTCTCTCTCTACCAGGGATTGAGCTGTGCCTACCAGCCTGGCGTTTCTCCATGACCATGGTTGCCAGCTTCGTGGTGCTGGGCGGGCAGCTCCTGATGCCAGGGATGGCATACCTCTGTCGAGACTGGCAGGTTCTGCAGGCTGTCATCATCTGCCCTCTTCTCCTCATGCTGGCTTATATCTGGTGAGGACAACACCTACTTTACTCCCCATCTCAGGCAAAGCGCCAAACTGTTCTAGGACCAGGCTATACTTCAACACCTGCTACAATTTGGCAGCTCAGTGTTGATATATTTAGCTATTTATTATATGCATACAAGGTGATCCCATTTAGATAGAAAATACTGATTTAATTCACTTGATAAGGTGCTACTCCCAATTATCTTACACTACAGTTCATGATTGGTTTCTGCTTTATGTTAATGTAGGCTCTATTTATCCAATGCTCATATTATGTATGTATGAAGTTAGTATGGGGCCAGCGGGGCATGGGAGCACACGGAAGTGAAATATTATCTGTGTAATTCCCAGGACACTGGAGGTTAATCAGATATGTATAGAATCAGAGGGAAGCTTTTTGGGTTTTTCCAGCTGTGTTTCCCTCTTATTTAGGTATACCTAATCGCCTATCATCTTTATAGCTTAAGAGCCTTAGCTTAAGGTCAAAGGACCTCTACTGTACATGTTAATACAGCTGGTCTTTTTAAAGCCTGGGTAATAAATAATAATTAATTAACCATAATTTACCCTGTATTCACACTGTATACCTGACTGCTGGGAAAGCTGCCAACAGAACAAGGGGAAGAAACTTATGGGTTTTAGTTCATCCAAGAGAATCATAGCTCTTGTCATTTTCTTTCCCTTCAAATTAACACCTTAACAAAGGACTTAATATCCACAAGTTATGAAAGCATTTTAAAGGCAGATTCAATCCGAGTTTCAATCCGCTAGAAAGAAAGAAATTAATATTCACATATACGCACATGCCACACACACGTTTCAGACTCAGGGATTCCCACAGAGCCTGAGGAGGAGAATGATGTATTGAGATTCCTATCAGCCTCTCATTAAATCCCAGTGAAAAAAATAGGTACTAATTTCATTTTGATTCAGCGGTTCATATTTTATTGAGGAGAGAGTTAGAGAGTGTTCTGTCTTGTCTCCATGCAGGATCTTTCCCGAGTCTCTGCGGTGGCTGCTGGCCACTCAACAGTACGGCCGCTCCAAGTGGATCATGGGACACATCATCAAGAAGAACCAGGTCAACCCCGAGCTGGACACTGACCACATCCTTACAGGTAGAGATCACTATCTAATTAGCCCAAGTGTTTTGTCTTTGGTTTGGATTCGTTTCTTTCCTCTGCTATGGGTTTAATGTTGTTATTTGGAAGTGAAATGTTTGTTGATCCCTGAAGTGAAAGGTTCTTCTTAGACAATATCTCTAGCAATGACAGTTAGGATAGTCTCTAGATCCTTTTCATTATTTTCACTATCTATTAACTTTGAATACWTTGAACAAAACTCTGGCCGTGTTTACACAGGCAGCCCAATTCAGATCTATTTTTTCACTAATTGGTCATTTAACCAATCAAATCAGCTCTGAAAAAGATCTGATGTGATTGGTCAAAGACAAATTAGTGGAAAAAATATCAGAATTGGCCAGCCTGTGTAAACGCAGCCAWAAGCATACAGTATAATAATGCCAATGTTAGATTCTCTCTGAGACAGAAAGGCCTGGTCAGGCTCAGTAGAGTGTAGGTCCCTGTTGTTCAGTCAACAGTCTATATGGATTATCTTGAAGGGGAGATCCCCTTCCTTCCTCTCTGCCTGGTTACCATAGAAACAGCCCTCTCTCCTGGGGGTGGAGGTATATCTGCGGCAGGGTAGTAAACCTACACCGTGGCATCATGGACCCGACCCTCCAGAACCTAATTCATTTTATTACCAGTGTTGGGGAGTAGTGAACTAGAAGTAGTTCAACTAGTAATGTAACTACATTTTGCTGTAGCTTGGTGGAACAAATTCTAATCCAGTAGTGTTTTCAGTAGCTACTTACTTTTTTGCCATGTAGCAGTGTAGCTACTGTAAGTACATACTACATTTTGGCAAAAAAATTATCAGACCTGCCTAATTCTCACTTCAAACATTGTTTAAGTGTTTAATAGGATAAATATACATTCAGTTAACATCTGACTCCAGAGTGATCTGTTCTTGCAATTTGTATTCTATGACATTTCAGATTTAGATAGGATAGGATAATTTATCACAAAGTATTTTGGATGTTGTGAACTACTTTTTCTAAGTAACTTTAGTTAAGTAAACTATATTTTTCTTAAGGGTAGCTTTCTTCCAGAGTGAAGTATTGGTAGCTTGGTAAACTATATTTTCAGAGTAGCTTCCCCAACACGGTTTTTAGGGCCTTTAGAGGGAGTGGGGCAGAAGGAGAAGGGGAGAGGCATCACTCATAGACAACAGATGGGACCAGGTCAATCCCTTTGACCTCTCTACCTTAGTGTCTGGATAATGGATAAATATAGCCAGGCCAGATTCCTGCAGTTTGGACAAGAGATGACTGGATGGTTCTCATGAAATCAGTTTTAAAATGTCTGTAGCAAATTGAGTTACAAAAKCATGATGCATCATTCTGAGGACTAAGATGTCTAGTTTTTGGGAACGTGTCTTATTTTAAATACATTTGACATTTTCGTTTGAGTTTTGAACATTTTCACTGTAAATCCTCATTACCAAAATGTGTCCAGATACATTTATCAGGTCATTAAAAAATKAGAAAAAAAAGTTTGTACATAAATCATAAGAATGGTATACTAATTAAAGTTTACATTAAACTATAGTATGTATTACATACCTACAGTGTCTGTGGACATCTCATTACCGTGACACTTTTTCAAGTTCCTGTAAAAACTCCAATCAGTTTTTAAAGAAAGTTTTATTCACCAATGATGCATCATCTAGAGGATAAGTCCTTAGATGAGCACAAGTCAAGTTAATGTATTTGCTTATATGCCTTCAGAATGAGGTTCTTCTCATTACCGAAACCGCTAAAGAGCTCAAATTGGGAAAAGTCTGATTTAATTTGATAATAGTTGTATAATTTTATTTTGAATATTAGTGTTTTCATTGTTATGTTTAACACAGGCCTTTTCATTAGGGGAGCAGGTTTAAAAAATATTATAAATATTGATTTGTTTATTACATTTTTGGACTTTTACGGTAATGATACTTTTGAAAAAATGTTGGTCAAATGTATAAAAAAATAAATACAAAATAGATAAGTACAGATCCTAATCTCAGTGATTCAAGAGAACATTTTGTGAAAAATGACACYTGAGAATTGTTTGTTTCTTTGGACAGTTTCGTGAGAATGACCCAACTATGTTGTTGACAGCAGTTATGATTTACACATTTAACCCCCTAAATGTGAATAGCATAACCTCTGTAAACAACATAGTTGGGTCATTCTCACGAAACTGTCCAAAGAAACAAACAATTCTCAAGTGTCTAATAATACTTTTCGGGAATGTAAAACATTTTCAGTGTAAACTTAAACGATTAAAACCATATATAAAGTATGTAAAAAAGATAATGGATCAATATATTTTTTAATAAGATCATCTTTAATAACCATCACCAAAATAAAAAAAACTAGACAATCAGGGAGATTCTAAAATTCCAAAAATGGCATGGCATGGGGACCCTATTGATTTTGTTGTAATGTTTGAGTCTCTCAGATAACATAAGAACAAGGCATAAGCCATGGAAAAATGTGTATMATTTAAGGAAATTAGCTTTAAAACTGAAATGTCTCTCGGCCCCATGGCAAAATGTGTAGAATTGCAGGAMATTTGCTTTGAAGCTTCAATATTTCTCTCAGCCCCTTTACAAAATGTGTTGATTTGCAGGAAACTAACTTTAAAACTGTAAAATGTTCTCTCTGTCCCATGTAATAAAATAAATAAAAAACACCATCATAAAGTGTCTTAATTAGGTCGTTGGGCCATCACGAGCCGTCAGAACAGCTTCAATGCGCCTTGTTATAGATTCTACAAGTGTCTGGATAGAACCTATTGGAGGGATCTTTCATTAGAAATTCCATAATTTGGTGTTTTGTTGATGGTGGTGGGAAACGCTGTCTCATTCAKTGACCACTCGTGCCTGGTGGATGGCGGCATTGTCATCCTGGAAGAGACCACTCCCATCAGGATAAGAATGATTCACCATAGGTTGAAGGTGATCACTCAGAATGGCTGTGTATTTATTGGCGTTTCCCTTGCCCTCTAAGGGTTGTGTGGATCTAAACCATGCCAGGAAAAGGCCCCCGACACCATAGCAGAGCCCCCAGAAACCTAATTTACTCAAGTGTTTCCTTTATTTTGGCAGTTAACTGTAGCTGTGCCCTTTTACCTAGGATGTCTTCTTGTCAGGTATGATATGGCAGAGGAAAATGCTAACCATTTACWAATTCTTCTGCTACTGTGCTACTCAGAGTAACAGTGAGAATACATCGTTAAAGAGATTTGCTTAATGTGAAATCAACAATTTTCTTAGCATCCAGAGATCCTTTAGAGCAGTGTGTGCTGATACAGCGTAGAGAGACAGTGTGTCTGTCAGCAGGGTCGTCCCATTCGTCCTCTCCTGCACACACAACTCTCTGTCCTCCTGTTGTCATCTGCATCTATGGGTGTAGCTAGCTAGAGCATTCTTTGTCTCTGTAGTGGTAGAGCTATGCTCGTGTCATCTTTCCATGGTGCACCTGGCTCTCTTAGCTGTAAACACTTCACAATAAAGCCAGGAGCAGCCTCTGTTTGTTTGTCAAATCAAATTAAAGTTTATTTGTCACTTACCCAGTTTACTGCTGGTGTAAACGGTGCAGCGAAATGCTTACTTGCGAGCTCCCTCGACAATGCAGTACAAATATGATGTATGGGCCGTCCGCCACCACCCCCCCAACCTGCGGTTGAGGGCAGTGCAGTTGTGTGTGTTGTGTGTGTGTGTGTGTGTGGTGTGTGTGTGTGTGTGTGTGTGTGTGTGTGTGTGTGTGTGTGTGTGTGTGTGTGTGTGTGTGTGTGTGTGTGTGTGTTGTGTGTGTGTGGTGTGTGTGTGTTATGTAGCCTTGTAAATAACTAGCCCTGAAAAGGGCCTCTTGTTTAAGAGCCAATCATAGATTGGGCCAGAGGATGACTTCCAAGCGCCATTATTTTATAGAGCGATAAACTTGGAATGTGCACGTGCATATGTGTGTGTACATGCAGAAAGTGGAGGTTTGTTTCCATAGCAACCCATTATATTTCAAAACATCCGTGCTCCATGTCGTGATCCGTGCTTCGCTGGGGCGTTGTCCTTTTTCATTTATCCATTCATTTACTCGTCTTCTTTTCCCCTAGTCACCCACTCCTTCCCCCTGTCATACCTTCTCCTAACAGGTATGCACTGCACTGCCCTCATCATAAGTCACATGATGAAATGTGTTGGTATGAATCACATAGTGTGCAGCTGAAAGTGTCCTTCCCTCACCTAAACCCGTCATGTGGAATTAGATGAAGCCCTGTGGTTGACTGTACAACCTGGTATGAAGCCTTATGTGACTTATTTTCATTGTTTCAGAGCTGCAGAACGCTCTTCACAAGAAACCAAAAAAGACATGTATCGTAAAGATGGTGGGGACAAGGAACCTGTGGAAAAACATTGTGGTCCTCTGTGTGAACTCGTAAGTATGTTCTTTGTGTGTCTGGCGGTGTGTGTCTGGCATTGTGTGTCTGGCGGTGTGTGTCTGTGTGTGCGTGTGCATGTGTCCATGATGCAGCTTGCCAGTAAGATGCCTCTGGGTGTTAAATGCGGTGGCCGGTGTTTTGTGATGATGGGACTATTGACCTGTCTGCTCGATGCAGCATCGACCAGCAGTGGCCCTCTGTGCTGTTGGCAGGCCTGTTCGTCCGTCCATCCGTCTCTCTGTCTCTGTCTGTCTGTGCTGTTAGAAGGCATGTCTGTTTGTCCATCCAGCCATTCATCTGTCTATCTATCTCCCTTCAGAATAAAGATTCACCACTTCCCTCACTCACCAGTCATTATAGACAGGCTATTAGCTATTTCAGTGCCCTGACCAGTCTGTCTGTCTGCCTGTACGTACGTCCGTCCGTCTGTCTGTCTGTCTGTCTGTCTGTCTGTCTGTCTGTCTGTCTGTCTGTGCTGTTAGCAGGTCTGTCTCTCTCTGTCCGTTCGTCGTTTGTTTGTCTGTCCATCTGTCTGTATGTCTGCCATATGGCCTAAAGAATAAAGCTTAACCTTCTCACTCACCTATCCCAGTAATTTGTAGATATGCAGACATAGACACAGCCCTGGCTATTTCAGTGCACGGTGCCCCTGACTCTAGTCTGACCATGAATTTTGCATGAGCTGTGTTTTTATGAGAGAACTGGAGATGAGCAGGAGAGGGTGTATGTGCATGCTTTTGGCTTTGTTTCAGAGGAGATGAGAGGAGAGATTCATTTTCCTCTTTCTTCTCCCTCACTCTCTGTCTGGACTCATCGTTTTTCTTTACCCTCTCTTCCCATATCCCTCTCTATCTTTCTGTCCTCTGTACAATCTTTCATCTCCTCACTCCTTTTTCCCTCTCTTGCACCATCTCCCCCTTTCTCTCTTATCTTCATTCTCTCTCTCCTCATTCTCTCCCCTCCCTCTCTCTCCCTCTATCCAGACTGACGGGCTATGGCATCCACCACTGCTTTGCCCGCAGTATGATGGACCACCACGAGACCCACGAGTCCACCATGTTCCACAACTTCTACGCTGACTACTACACCATGGCGGGCATCGCCGTGGCTTCATGCATGGCACTGTGCCCGGCGGTGGGCCTGATGGGGAGGAGGGGAGGCCTGCTCATGTTCATGATCATCACTGCGCTGGCATCACTGCTGCAGCTTGGCCTGCTCAACTGTGGGTAGCCTACAGTGTTATACACATACTGCATAGTACACACGCTGTCACAAACATGCACACACACACACACTCACACACACAAATATACAAACACACAGGCATGCACATGCACACACACACAAACACACACACACTCACACATACACTGCAAGCACTCACACACAAATTATCATACAGTCTGTGCATTCTAGCTGCTCACCTTGACCTCTACGGCACAAAGCCATTCCTTGACCTCTACGGCACAAAGCCATACCTTAACCTGTATGACACAAAGCCATACCTTAACCTCTACGGCACAAAGCCATACCTTGACTTCTATGGCACAAAGCCATACCTTGACCTCTACGGCACAAAGCCATACCTTGACTTCTACGGCACAAAGCCATACCATGACCTCTACGGCACAAAGCCATACCTTGACTTCTACGGCACAAAGCCATACCTTGACCTCTACGGCACAAAGCCATACCTTGACCTCTACGGCACAAAGCCATACCTTGACCTCTACGGCACAAAGCCATACCTTGACCTCTACGGCACCGTGTCATTCTGTCTCGTCCCTACAACACTCACGTTGTGAGAGTAGCACAAGCTATCTGACATGTGGCATAGCAGGTCATGTCTCCCCGCTAAAATGTCTCACTGTCACTAGCCAGCTGGTAAGTGTGGATCTTATCTAGTTGTATCTAGTTTTATTATGAATGTGAATAGGTAGAGGTGAAATAGCCTTTATAGTTAGTTATAGTTGTTTTGGAGTGGGGTTTAAATGTAGGTCTATGTGATGTGGTGTTACTGTATGACAAGGACAAATGATTGTCTGAAATCTGTCAGAGTATTTAGTATTTCTTTAAAGAGTCACTTATATGTTGAGTGAACAAATGTTTAACCTACAACTACAGGTACACATCAAGGTCAAACACATACACACACACACGCACGCACACACAACACACATCTTGTGTTGTTATTGCTGTGGTGTAACTAGTGTGTGTTTTGTGACTGGAAAATTAACTTGTGGTACTGCATGGCTGTGTCTTATTTTTGTGTCGGCTATGCTCTGTGTGATGTGTTAGATGATCATTTGACTACATATTAACCTGTGTATGTTTCCCTCTCTCTCCCTATGGCTCCTGTAGTGCTGGGGAAATACAGTGTCCATCTGAATATAGGTACAGTACAACCATCGGTTTGTCTCCTATTCATTCTAGTGGGACCTCAGCCAATGTTTCCCTTGTTGCTGTTGCTCTGCCCTAGAAGCTGAACTAATCAATACCCCATCATTCTGGCTCATAACTGTTTATCATGTTTACCGAATTATATTCAGCTTACTGGAAATACTTTAACTGCTTGATAAAGAACCAAGAAGGTCCTGGGCAGATGGGAGAATTCTGCAGTAAATTGATAACCAATAAATGTGGTTCAAGCTGTTAGAAACACATTATGATAGCAGCAGATGTCCTCAGCGTGATTTGTTTGATATGATTACACAAAGATTGGAGGAACTGACATCTTTATAAGATTGAAGAACACTAAGAAAATGTCAGCATTATAAACTAACAGCACTAAAATCAGGGCTTTAAATGTCGCAATGTGTTTGTTGCACAATGCTGGTGGTTCCAGGCAAAGGTTGATTTTTCACCTCAACCTAAATACTGTGACTTTTCCTAGCTCTCCCTTTCTCCCAATCACTCCCACTCTCTTTCCCACCCACTCTCTAAAAACACAAACTCATTGCAGAGTTCAGTCAGGTCCCGATAGCCCAAACCGTGACGTGCGATTTCTGTTTGACAACTACGACAAGTGACAGTTCAGAGGCACCATGTGACTGGCTCAGTACGTCTGTAGGCATTAGTGAATAAATATCTCAAGGACTAGCTAGCTGCGTTCTGTTTACTGCATAAATACACATTCAGATCCAGCTTGCTTGTCCTTCACAGTGAAACGCCACAACAGACACATGAAACCAGCAGTTGTACAACCTTAAAAGCTAGTACATTATACCTGGTATGAAATACATTATGCCGTATCACCATCATTCATCTGAGCTGCTTTTCATCTTGCTTGGTCTTCATGTATTTTAATAAGAGTAACTTCTTCTTAATGCTATTTTTCATTAGAGGTGGAATTACCAGTCTCCCTGTCTGTATTCTACTCCCTGATCCTCCTTTGTCTCATTGACCCTAACTAACCTCTAGCCCTCTTCTTCCCCTGTGTATTTATCTATCTCTTATGTTCTCTCCATTCTCTCTATCCCTAATCTTCCACGTGGAAGCAAACTGGGCCTGGCCTGTTGTCAGACAGCCAGAGGATTAGAGATTAGAGAGGAGCAGCAAACTGACCAACCTCGGATGATCCTCTTTGGGCAACTTAAACATCTTTAATTTGGACACCAAACCGATCCGGGACCAGCCAGAGATTATCCTCTTTGGGCAACTTAAACATGTTTAATTTAGACACCAAACTGACTGGAGACCAGCCTCGGACGATGCAATTTAAACATGCCTCATATACTGTATACACGTCATGGGAATGATGTAACCATCTACATATGTTATTTATAAACCCATAGTTTTATGTCAAGATGGCAGGAAATGTGTTGTTGAAGTATTAGGATCATCCTTCAACAACACCCTGCTCTTAGGAGAAAGCATAGGTACTTTTCTTGCTCAGTGCAATGAGCATTCTCTTAAGAGCGTCATTCATCTATCAGGGTTAGATATAGTATTTTCCTTTGAGCTTATCTCACCTTTCTACATTAGAATGTATTCTCTCTGTATAATGGCTGGATAATGGTTATGTTTGTTTGCTTTCTAAGCAGAGTGCTCATATACACTAATCTCACTTTAATAATTTAGGCTGAATCGAGTTTAATAGCTGACTCGTGTGTTGTCTTCTTTCTGTGCAGAGAGCTCGGATACACTTAATAAGAACTTCTCCATCGCCTTTTCCATCATCGGCATGTTCTCCTCCCACGCTGTCAGCAACCTGAGCATCTTCTTCTGCGCTGAGATCACCCCCACCGTCATCAGGTGAGCCCACCCACACACTGGGACCGGACCACTGGAGCGTACCACTAAGGGGGGTTGATGGATAGGATTCAGAGGGGCTGTGAGGATATGTTCAGGCCAGGGTTGAGGAGAAAGCTTGTTTTAGGCCTCATGGGAATTGAAAACAGGGTTTCATTTTATTCCCCTTTTATTCAGAGATGGCTTGAGGAAAATGTCTGGTTCAGTTTATAACATTTTACAGAACATTCACTCTGTCAAGCGATGTAAATATACTGTCTACAAATCTGGAATTGAAGAAAGATAAAGAGGTGTGGAGTCTGAATGTTGCTGTCATCATCTAGTGTGAAGGCAAAATAGCCTGTGTTTTATGATGCTCATTATCCAAATATAACATAGTCTTAGTCGTTTGATCGCAGTAGAGAGGTTAATGACTTAAGGTTGCTCTGACCTGCTAGGATATCACCAGGATATTACAACCCTGCTGTTAGCACAGCACTCCCACCATTTCAAACTATTGTGTGATCATGGACCTCTTCTTACATGCCCCCATCGATAACATAGTAAGGGTGTAGTTCTATATCCACATATTGTTTGAATTAGCCTTTCCCTCTCTGTACAAACTACGACACATCTTTGGATCGTCATGATGGTGTGTTGTATTATGTAAGGTATGGTGCACTGCACTGCCTCGAGTGACTGCGGAGCACCACCTAGTGGCCAGTACCAGACCAGAAAGGAGAGAAATGATGGTACTGCATTGGCAGGATTCTCTTACAAATCAAATCAAATTTTATTTGTCACATGCACCGAATACAACGGGTGTAGTCTATACCGTGAAATGTTTGGTTACGAGCCCTTCCCAACAAGGCAGAGTGAAGAAATAAACAAATATAAGTAATAGTAACACATGAATGAAGCTATATCCAGGGAGTATCGGTACCAGAGGTAGATATTTACATGAAGGCAGTGTAAAGTGACTAATAATAAGAGTAAAATAAAGAACAGACTAGCAGCAGAAAGTATTCAGTTGTTCCACATTTTGTTGTGTTACAGCCTGAATTCAAAATGGATTAAATTGAGATTTTGTGTCACTGGCCTACGCACAATAATGTCAAAGTGGAATAATGTTTTTAGACATTTTTACAAATAAATTACAAATGAAAAGCTGAAATGTCTTGAGTCAATAAATGTTCAACCCGTTTGTTATGGCAAGCCTACATAAGTTCAGAAGTGAAAATGTGCTTACAATTTCTTAAGGCTAGGAGCAGTGTTTTGACGTCCGGATGAAAAGCGTGCTCAAAGTAAACTGTCTGCTACTCAGGACCAGAAGCTAGGATTTGCATATTATTAGTAGATTAGTACATCTGGATAGAAAACACTCTGACGTTTCTAAAACCGTTTGAATAATGTCTGTGAGTATAGCAGAACTGATTTGGCAGGCGAAACTCCGAGCACAATCCATCCAGGGATTTTTTTTTTMGGTCAATGTGTTTTCTATTAGCTCTTTTTAATAGGAATTTGCTTGCAGTTCCTATGGCTTCCACAAGATGTCAACAGTCTTTTGAAATTGGTTGATGTTTTTCTTTTGAGAAATGAAGAAGTAGCCCTGTTATTTCCATGTGTCACTCAGAGGGACTCAAGTCTTTTGGTGGGCGCGACCTGGAACGTGCTTCACTTTGTTTTCGTCTGGTATTGAACACCGTTTATCTCGTCTTAAATTATATTGATTATTTACGTTTTAGGATACCTAAGGTTGGATTAGGAAAGTTGTTTGAAATGTTTGGACTAAGTTTACAGCTAATTTATTAGATACTTTGTAGGCATGTCGGGCGAGTTGAAACCGGTGTATTACTCAATCAAATGCGCTAAATAAATGGACATTTTGGGGATATAAAGAAGAAATTTATCGAACAAAAGGACCATTTGTGATGTTTCTGGGACATTTTGGCGTGCCAACATAAGAAGATCTTCAAAGGTAAGRCATGAATTATATCGTTATTTCTGATTTTTGTGTCGCACCTGGCTGGTTGAAATAGRATTTTCTTGTGTTTGTATGCGGGGTGCTGTCCTCAGATAATCGCATGGTCTGCTTTCGCTGTAAAGCCTTTTTGAAGTCTGACACTGTGGCTGGATTAACAAGAAGTTAAGCTGTATTTTGATGTATAACACTTGTATGTTTAATGAATTCTTATTATGAGTATTTCTGTTTTTGAATTTGGCACTGCAATTTCACTGGATGTTGTCAAATCAATCCCGTTAACGGGATCCGAGCGGGAATGGGGGTGAAGGGATCCCTAAGAGGTTTTTAACTTCTTACGGCTGAGATCCCGTTAATGGGATTGACTTAACAACAGCCAGTGAAAGTGCAGGGCGCTAAAATTCCTCAAACATACAAGTATTTTACACCATTTTAAAGATAAACTTGTTGTTAATMCCACCACAGTGTCCGATTTCAAAAAGGCTTAGCGACGAAAGCACACCATCTGATTATGTTAGGTCAGTACCTAGTCACAGAAAAACACAGAGTCACAAAAAGCAGAAATAGAGATAAAATTAATCACTAACCTTTGATGATCTTCATCAGATGACACTCAAAGGACTTCATGTTACACAATACATGTATGTTTTGTTCGATAAAGTTCATATTTATATCGAAATCTTAGTTTACATTGGCGCGTTATGTTCAGTAATGTTTTGTCTCCAAAACATCCGGTGATTTTGCAGAGAGCCACATCAATTTACAGAAATACTCATAATAAACATTGATAAAAGATACAAGTGTTTTACATGGAACTTTAGATAAACTTCTCCTTAATGCAACCGCTGTGTCAGATTTCAAAAACACTTTACGGAAAAAGCACACCATACAATAATCTGAGTATAGACGCGCTAATACACAAAAACAAGCCATACAGGTACCCGCCATGTTGTGGAGTCAACAGAAGTCAGAAATAGCATTATAAATATTCACTTACCTTTGATGATCTTCATCAGAATGCACTCCCAGGAATCCCAGTTCCACAATAAATGTTTGTTTTGTTCGATAAAGTCCATAAYTTTTGTCCAAATACCTCCTTTTTGTTCGCGCTTTTAGTTCAAAAAGCCAAAGTCATGACACACAGGGCAGACGAAAAGTAAAAAAATTCCATTACAGTTCGTAGAAACATGTCAAACGATGTATAGAATCACTCTTTAGGATGTTTTTAACATAAATCTTCAATAATGTTTCAACCGAAGAATTCCTTTGTCTTTAGAAACTAAAAGGAACGCAGCTGCCTCTCACGGGGGCGCGCCTGAGTGAGCTCGTGGCACTCTGCCAGACCCCTGACTCAATCAGCTCCCATTCCCTCATCCTTCACAGTAGAAGCCTGAAACAAGGTTCTAATGACTGTTGACATCTAGTGGAAGCCTTAGGAAGTCCAATATGACCCCATAGACACTGTATATTGGATGGGCAAACCAACAAACCTCAGATTTCCCACTTCCTGGTTGGATTTTTTTCTCAGGTTTTTGCCTACCATATGAGTTCTGTTATACTCACAGACCTCATTCAAACAGTTTTAGAAACGTCAGAGTATTTTCTATCCAAATTTACAAATTATATGCATATCTTAGCTTCTGGGCCTGAGTAGCAGGCAGTTTACTCTGGGCACCTTATTCATCCAAGCTACTCAATACTGCCCTCAGCCATAAGAAGTTAACTGGACTTTATTAATTACTGCTGTATAACTCTATTACTAATTAAATCTACAGATAAAGTTGATCAAATGGATTAAACTGTAATATTTTTATTGTAAGGGAAATTAAAATAGGCTGGAGGTCTTGTGTTTTTTCTGGACTGAAGAATTATACAAACCATTTCTTGACTCTAGCTAAACAATAGCGAGTGTTTCTCCCACAAATATGTCTTAATGCAATTAATCCTTTACAATAGTTGATGTACTATTTATCAATTGTAGGTGCTTATGTTTTCGCACCTTGTGGGTTGATATGGATCTGATGCATATGCTAAAGAAGATGCCCATCAACGTTGTCTAGCGGGTTAATAGATATGATAGGAGAAAACTGAGGAAGGATCAACAACATTGTAGTTACTCCATAATACTAACCTAAATGACAGAGTGAAAAAAAGAAAGCCTGTACAGAATACATTTTTTCCAAAACATGCATCCTGTTTGCAAAAAGGCACTAAAGTAAAACTGCATGTGGCAAAGTAATTAACTTTATGTCCTGAATATAAAAGTGTTATGTTTGGGGCAAATCCAACACTTCACTGAGTACCACTCTTCATATTTTCAAGCATGGTGATAGCTGCATCATGTTATGGGTATGCTTGTCATTGGCTAGGACTAGAAAGTATTTTTAGGATAAAAATAAACCGAATAGAGCTAAGCACAGAAAAAATCTGAGGAAAACCTGGTTCAGTCTGCTTTCCAACAGACACTGGGAGACAAATTCACCTTTCCGCAGGACAATAACCTAAAACACAAGTCCAAATATATACTAGAGTTGCTTACTAGGGCAACATTGAATGTTCCTGAGTGGCGTAGTTATAGTTTTGACTTAAATCGACTTGAAAATCTATGGCAAGACTTGAAACTGGCAGTCTATCAATGATCAACAACTAATTTGACAGATTTAAAAAATAATAATAATAATAATTATGTGCAAATATTGTACAAACCAGGTGTGCAAAGCTCTTAGGGACTTACCCAGAAAGACTCGATTACAGCTGTAATCGCTGCCAAAGGTGATTGTAACAAATTGACTCAGGGGTGAATTCTTATGTAAATTAGATTTTAGTATTTCATTTTCAATGCATATGCTAAAATTTATAAAAACATGTTTTCACATTGTCATTATGGGGTATTGTATGTACATGTGTGAGATAAAAAAAAAAATACATTTGATCCATTTTGAATTCAGGCTGTAACACAACAAAATGTAGAATAAAACAATGGGTATGAATACTTTCTGAAGGCACTGCATAATGAGTGCAAAAGTGTGTGTGCGTGTGTGTGTGTGTATGTATGTGTTGTGTCGGTATGCACGTGGGTGTTTGTGTTGTCGGTTTGTGTGTGTGTGTGTGTGCGATATGCACTGTATGTGTGTTTGTATGTAATGTATGTGAATGTGTGTGAGTTTTGTGTCAGTGTAGTGTGAGTTTGTATATAGTGTGTATGTATAGTCTTGTGAGTGTGCATAGAGTAAGTGCAAGATAGGGTCAGCGCAGGTAGACCAGGTAACCATTTTATTAATTATTTAATTAAATGCGGGAATAATGACATGCAAACCTGGGAGGCTTTGTGTTCACATTGCCCTAATAAAGGGAACCGGAACCGTGTAATTCAAGCTAACCGAATTCAGACCACCTCTTGAGATGGCCTCATTTCGGTTCGCTTTTGGGGCTCTTTTGACAGGTCTGAGTTCCTTTTGGAGTGAGAAGAAAGATTAAGTGAACTGCACTGAGTTCATAAAAATGGTCTGAATGGGGCCAAGTGTGAAAACACCCTGTCATGACGTTGCCTGCGTGGGTATAGCAATCTCAATCCCCCTCTCCCTGCCTCCCCCTTTGCTCCTTCAACCCATGCTGTGATCACAGAGAGACGTTGTAAATTCCTGAGGATCTCCTCATGGCTAAACAGTATTAAGAGAGAGAGTAAACTTTCAGGACAAAGGAATTCTCTTCCACCTCACAGAACTTGAGGTACGAACAGATTTCATGTTCCGGAAAAAGTATTAAAGGCCGGTGGGGAGTCCAGCTATTAACATGTCCATTGGTCACCATGTGAGAAACTCAGGAGAGACTGTGGGACCACATTACCATACCGCTGTTTATATAATAACCTCAGATATGAAGTTTACATCTGTGTGTTGTATAAAATGAATGAGTGAGTATGATACTGTTTGTATAATTGTGTAATATGATGTTGAACTGTTTAATGAAGGAAATACAACTCCCGGTTGTATTTGAACTAAATCCAAGGACCGCCCCTGAGCCAGTTCGGTCAGAGACCATGGGACCACCCCTCTCTGCTATCTGAATAAAAGMCAACTTTTAAGAAATTACCAATGCAGACCATGTTTCTCTCAATCACGAGAGGACAAAGGTTTGAGAACAGACTGCTGAATCTTTTAACCATCCCACGTGGTTAAAACTCTTATACGAATCATAACAAGTCTTTGATATTGACTTCTAGTCTGCAGCTAGGAATTCGGTATCATTGAACGCGAAGAAAGACAACCGCCGAAACAATCATTCTTTAACGAATGTCCCTCAGAACAATCCACAACCGAGACAGAACTTCACTCCAACCAAAACGAACTTTTCTCCAACGACCAAGGCGACACACACACTGGACGTAACTATATATATATTGATTGCAATTGTTCCCGAATGAGTGAGCGTTCATGTGTAAGGATTAGCATGTCAATTGTTATARTTATGGACTCTGTAGTGAATTCTTAGTCGAACGCAACTTTCMCTTTGTCTAACAGCCGCCATGCCGGTTTAGCCCACTAGGGCATATTCCYTCYACCATTTCAKGTAACTATTTTAAGTTTGTTTGTTTATGCATTTCTGTGAATTAATTAGTTAGTAATAAATAAATGATTTAAGACAATTGATGTATGGATGACTCATAGTGAAGACTGGGTTCGTGCAGATCAGCGATTTACGACGTTTGGAATGAGACTGACGTAAGGTAGAGTAAATTACAAATTTAATTAGAAGACCATTGATCAGATAGGAAAATATCTGAAAGGTTATATTGGGAAATAATAACCTTGTAATCTAATAACTTTCCCTGGTGCCCTCGAATTCATAGTTAATTAGTTTCGTTATTACTCAAGTGATGGCGTAATCCCTAATTATAGGAATCTATGATAAAAACTATAAATCTTCAATTTAACGATAGCAAAGACACGACAACCCTTACTCACATCGACCATGTAGAGCGAGATCACACAGTCATCCGTAACAGGGGCTTTCACGCAAGACTCAGTGTTGTATTTCTCGAAGTGAGCATAAAAGGTATTTAGCTCGTTTGATAGTTCTGCATCACTGGGCATCTCATGGCTGGGTTTCCCTTCGTAATCTGTTATTGTCTGCAAAACCTGCCACATAAGACGAGCGTCGGAGTTGGTGTAATAGGATTCCATCTTCCTCCTATATTGTCTTTTTGCATGTTTGATATTGCGTCGGAGGTCGCAACAGGCTTTGTTGTATGCGTCCATGTCCGTGTCCCGTTCCTTGTACGGAGTAGCTTTAGCCTTTAGCCCAGCGCGGATATTGCCTGTAATCAATGTTTTTAATTTGGATACGTTCGTATTGCTACTGTGGGGACGACGTCGTCTATGCACTTGTTGATGAAGCCTGTGACTGATGTGGTAAACACCTCAATGGTATCGGATGAATCATGGTATTGCAGCACTCTCTGCTGTTGTGACTTTAAAATGGCTGATAGGATATGTCAATAACACAATAATCACCAAGTGTGTCTTCGTAAGGAAATGACACTAGTAGGGGCTTGAATGTGGAATGTGCCATTGAATGTGAACATAGAGAAAACCTTGAAATTGAATAAATTCAGACTGTAACTAAGCAGATCGTTGCACTGGAAATAGCAGAGGTTGCAGGGCACACCCTTTCTAAAGAATGGATCAGGTTTAAAGACAGTGGGGTGGTTTCGGACGTAGTCATGTGCTTCAGATATGGTGGCTTCCTAGCTGACGTTCCATGTCTCCCTTTGTAGGGGTGGTGGTCTGTATCGTCTCAAATCTACATGAGAGCTGCCTA
The DNA here is from genome assembly GCF_002910315.2 of Salvelinus sp. IW2-2015. Lineage (NCBI taxonomy): Eukaryota > Metazoa > Chordata > Actinopteri > Salmoniformes > Salmonidae > Salvelinus > Salvelinus sp. IW2-2015. The sequence continues at coordinate 25,808,841 of NC_036871.1, read as the reverse complement.
GGAGAGTAGGGGGCAAGGGTGGGTTTGAGATTTGGTGTAGTTGTGTAGACTTCAGAAGTGATGACTGACATGACGTTCCTTGTCTCTCTCTCCGTAGGGGTGGTGGTCTGGGCCTGGTACTAGCCAGCGCTGGCTTCGGCATGCTGACCGCCCCCATCATGGAGCTGCACAATCAGAAGGGCTACTTCCTCCACCACATCATCTTCGCCTGCTGCACCCTCATCTGCATCATCTGCATTCTCCTCCTCCCCGAGACGCGCTACCAGCCCCTGCCCGAGACCCTGGCCGATGGGGAGTGTTACACCCGCCAACCCCTGTTGCCCCCCAGGAAGCCTGGCGAACAGCGCCTCCTCCTGGCCCAGTCGGAGAGCAGCAGGGACTACACCCGGGTCCACGACACACCAATGCATGAGGCGGCCGCCACCACTGTCTTCACCATGGACTCCACGGCATCCTCCGCTGATGACCTCACGGCACCGTCGTTTATAGATATTTTGCCGCCCCCCGCCACAGAGTTGACGTCATTCCAGCCTGAGCCTGATCCTGATAGCGTGCCCCTGGTTAAGAAAGACCTCAATGGGCGATCCGTTACGCCCCCATCTGGTACTCCCATGGCGGCCCTAGATAAGGCAGGCGTTGTACTGCCTAGTAAAGAGCACCTGTTATCTTCCACACCTAGAAATAGTGCCCTCACTCCCTCCAATCCCCTTCTGACTCCCTCCATTCCCCCTGTCATAGAAACTCATTGTACCTTGGGCTCTACCACTCACCCTGTAATTGTCCCTATCCCCCCTTCTCCAACACCCTCCCCTACTGTCAATGACATTGTTCCCCTTCCCCCCATGGCGGACTGTACCACTCCTATTGATTCTACTGACACCATCACCACAGATTCGATCATTCCCATTCTAATAGACTCTGTAGATGACAAACTCCCCCCTCCTCCTACCCATAATTCAGACTGTAACATTCCCCCTGTCACAGACTCTGTCCATACTCCAGAGTTGGACTCTTCATGTGTTAAGGATGTTGTTGTCTCTCCCTCTTCCCCTGTCGTAGCTCATTCCCCTGTTCATTACCCCACCCCCCTACCACCACCACTGCCACCCATTGACTCAGTTCATATCCCACCAACAGTGGACTCTTCCACTCCCCCTGTCATAGACACTGTTCACCCCCTCACTGTGGACTCTACCACTCTCCCCATCACAGACATTTTTCAACCCCTTACATTGGACTCTACCACTCCGCTTTTCATAGACTCACTTCTCCCCAACATAACAGACTCTGAGACCACAGAGGCGGCCCCTGCTTCCACAATAATGGACTGCACCATCTCCTCCCCAATAGACTCAGGTATCCTCCCAGTAATGGATTGTGCCATCTCAGAAAACAGCGCTGTCAACGGGGTGGTGTCTTCATGATCCAAGGCTCCACCTGTGGAACAAGGAGGTGGGCCCCTCCCCCATGGAGGAAGAAGCCCTGGACACCCATGTCACATGACGGGGGTCACTAACTGGCCTATCAGGCCTCAGACATTTCAGCTGCTCTGTAGGGAGACTGCCAGCGACAGACAGGAGGGTAACAGCTTGAGCTAGGGCCAAGTTTTTTTCTGTCATACATCTTACTGGGAACAGCCAGAGAACAGGACAGGGGGACCGGTTGTGGTGACAGTGATGAGTGGTTAGGGACAGTTCAAMATTTACTGGCAGGGTAATGTGTTTTTTCCCCCAGGTTTACATTCACCTATTTTCAGGTTTTACTATATCATTTCTTCCATTCTAGACATATTTCCTCATCTGCTTGCATGCGCCTCCCCTATATCAAGGTGTTTTGGAGGTTCCATTATGCACTGCACTTTTCCAAACACTAACTATACCACATGCCAATATAGTCTACCAGTCTAACTGTCTATCCACCATTCATAGTGACAATGGTGGTAGGTGGATAGTTTGTCCAGATCTGCAATAACTAGCGATCATACCACACATAATATCATTCAAAGCTGAACCAATATAAGCAGAGACCAGGTGCGTCATTGCGGATGAAATAACAGTGAAGACATGAGACATGCAGCTCAAAAATCTCCCCTATACTGTAAATCTTGTTTAGGGACTATACAATTATCCTACCTAGACTAGCCTAGAACACATTATTGCTTTCAAGTCAGTACATTTTACTCTAGGCTATGAACTGCAGTGAAAATGTCATTTGATTAACATTTCATTCCATTCATTCCATTTGGCTCAGTTGTTGGTCTACTCTTGACAGTTTATAAGATCTAGAACAAGGGTCTCAAACAGGTCCAGTCCACCTATGAGTAGCTTGCAGCCCACCTATGAGTAGCTCGCAGCCCACCGATGAGTAGCTTGCAGCCCACCTATGAGTAGCTTGCAGCCCACCTATGAGTAGCTCGCAGCCCACCTATGAGTAGCGCGCAGCCCACCTATGAGTAGCTTGCAGCCCACCTATGAGTAGCTCGCAGCCCACCTATAAGTAGCTCGCAGCCCACCTATGAGTAGCTCGCAGCCCACCTATGAGTAGCTCGCCAAACAATTCTGAAAGTACATGCAATTTTCACATGGTCCACTGCAAACTGTCATAAACAACTGTGTGATGCACGCGTTTGTCTATCACTTCATGTGGAGCCAGTTGATGTGATAACTGTCTTGTGGGTTTCCCCAAAGCCTTCTCAATCAAATGTTCACTGCAAAGTAGGCTTACCTGGCAGAAGTATATCATGAGTAAGTATATCATGTGTGTCTATACTGAACAAAAATATAAATGCAACATGCAACCATTTCAAAGATTTTACTGAGTTACAGTTCATATAAGAAAATCAGTCAATTTAAATAAATTCATTAAGCCCTAATCTATGGATTTCACATGAATGGGAATACAGATATGCATCGGTTGGTCACAGATACATTTTTTTTTTTTAAGTAGGGGCGTGTATCAGAGAACTAGTCATTATCTGGTGTGACCACCATTTACATCATGCAGCCCGACATCTCCTTCACATAGAGTTGATCAGGCTGTTGATTGTGGCCTGTGGAATGTTGTCCAACTCCTCTTCAATGGCTGTGCAAGGTTACTGGATATTGTCGGGAACTGTAACACGCTGTCGTACGCTTCGATCCAGAGAATCCCAAACATGCTCAGTGAGTGACATGTCTGGTGAGTATGCAGGCCATGGAAGAACTGGGACATTTTCAGCTTCCAGGAATTGTGCACAGATCCTTGCGACATGGGGCCGGGAATTATCATGCTGAAACATGAGGTGATGGCGGCGGATGAATGGCACCACAATGGGCCTCAGGATCTCGTCACGGTATCTCTGTGCATTCAAATTGCCATTGATAAAATGCAATTGTGTTCGTTATCCGTGGCTTATGCCTGCCCATACCATAACCCACCGCCACCATGGGGCCCTCAGTTGTAAGGCCTCTTGGACGTACAGCCAAATTTTCCAAAACGATGTTGGAAGTGGCTTATGGTAGAGAAATGAACATTCAATTCTCTGGTAACAGGTCTGGTGGAAATTCCTGCGGTCAGTATGCCAATTGCTCGCTCCCTCAAAACTTGAGACATCTGTGGCATTGTGTTGTGTGACAAAGCTGCACATTTTAGAGTGGCCTTTTATTATCCCCAGCACAAGGTACACCTGTGTAATGATCTTGCTGTTTAATCAGCTTCTTGATATGCCACACCTGTCAGGTCGATGGATTATCTTTGCAAATGAGAAATACTCACTTACAGGGAAGTAAACAAATTTGTGGATAACATTTTAGAGAAATAAGTTTTTTGTTCGTATGGAAAATGTCTGGGATCTTTTATTTCAGCTCATGAAACATGGAAACAACAATTTATGCATTCATAAACTTCATAAACTTCGCCATGAAATGAGTAGCAGCAGTACAGAACCATCGCTAGACCGGCACATTAGACGGTACATTCCTCACTTGTGCAATTAAAGGGCCAGATGTGAAACTAAAGGGGAATTACACTCAAAGATCAATTTGTTAGTTTTTTCCAGACCTAAAAAAAAATATATTCTGATGTGACTTTAAGCATTGACATGGACTCAGAACATCCAATTTTGTTGTTTCTTAATGAACAATTATTGTAATTTTGAGTTTTAAATTGTTTTAATCTAAACCCACAATTTATATTTTACTGAGAATGTAATTTGGGAAAATATTCAACATATTTGGGGGATTTATTATTTATTTATTTTAATTAAAATTATTTTTTAAGGGCCCCCTTTAGAGTTGTTCATTAACCATTATTTTACCAGGTATATTCACAGAAAACATTATATTGTACACTAAGGACCTGGCGATTAATTGCAGGGGAGAGGAGAAAAGGAAGAATGTGCCTACTTGAAAGCTTGAAAAAATGTGTAACTCGAGACGCATTACATTTTTAAGCTTTTCATGCTAGAAAAGGTTGGAGACCCCTGGTCTAGAAATACACAGTAGCAGGCCATTCTGGCTTTATTTTAAGTTCTGATACTGAGATGCGCTGTCTGTTGCGGATCATCATTCTCCTAAGTCGTGCTATAATAATGTGGTCACATATGCTCCCAGCAGGCCCAGTTGTTCAGGAAAGCGTCATGCGTGCTCTGCCTCCGATCCGATCCGAGCAGCACCTAGAACCTAACACTTCAATATAGCCTAAATATTTGTAATTTAACTTTTAAAATGGATGACCTTTTATGTGTGGCATAAACACAACCAGTCACAATATTTGAATCTGATTAAGCTACTTCAAAAGTCTCCTGTAGGCTACCTGCGTACATTTGTCCAACATTTTATTCAGGCATCCAAACTGTCCAGATTGTGGTGTTGAAAACGCAAACCATGATGTTGAAGCAGCCAAAGTCAGTATGCTTTGCTTATTGGTTGTTGTCCATTGGCACAGAGACCTGTTGGTGGAAAATTTGTTGCATATATTTTATATAATTATAAACCGGGTGGTTGGAGCCCTGAATGCTGATTGGCTGAAAGTCGTGGTATATCAGACTGTATACCATGGGTAAGACAATAAAAAATATTTGTACTGTTCTAATTACGCTGGTAACCAGTTTATAATAGCAATAAGGCACCTCAGGGTTTGTGGTATATGGCCAATATATCGTGGCTAATGGCTGTATTGAGGCATTCCACATTGCGTTGTGCTTAAGAACAGCCCTTAGCCGTGGTATTTTGGCCATATACCACACCCCCTCGAGCCTTATTGCTTAAATATGGCATCAACATTTTGAAAATCTGATTTCCACCTAGCTGATCATTGTCTGCAGCTTGCTCTGATTGTGGTGTAGGTCTAATGAAACAGGCCGGGAGCGTTAGCTCTGTCCATGGTGGTCGGCGAACTCTCAACCTTCTGGCCTATAGCCCTGCGTTGTATCGACTATGCCACAAAAGCATGATGAAGTGGAAAAGTCACATTTATAGACACAGGGTCTATATATATATATAACTATATATATATAGTTAGTTATTTGTGGTCGCAAACATTATTTAGAGTTAATTCTATGAGGGGGGACGGTGTGGAATTATTTTTTACAATACAAGGGGAGTGTTGTGTGAAAATATTTTTTACTTTGAAGATGGGGGTGCCATATTTTTAGGACACCTCGAAAATGTTGAACTGTCCCTTACTCAGCCACAGTCTGAAACTGTCAATAATTAGGACGTCGTCAGCGTGTGACGTTGTTGTTGTTGGGGGAATCTGAATGTAATTTCAGACTGAGAGACTACCAGCCAAAACTCCATTTAGAATCCTTTATCCCCAAGGTTAGTTGGAGATTCCATAAATACCACAAAAAAAAAACATTTGACTGTACATTTGGCTCAACTGCAGACTTAGATGTATGTCCAATGTGTTTGATGATGTACAATTGCCTTATCATGTAGAAAAAAATTACTTCAAGTATACAAAGCAGATTTTTGAATGTCAACAGTGCCAGATTTCTCCTAATTGTTCTTGTTGTCGCTGAAATTAGTACTCAGAAACCAATTGGAATCTGTGTAGGGAAAAGAGCAATTTGCCAAACATGAAAAACCAAAAGTAAATTTTGCTGCCCGAATGAATTGCCAATCAAAGGGCAATAAAGACAAGTATTGGAGGTATTTTGATGTATTAGACAATGAGTTAAAATCTCAAGACTTCAGTCCTTAGTGTAATACAAGCATGTGTGTATGAAAAGTTAGAGAGAAGGAGAGAATGACTTGAACTGAAGAGGCATGCTCCAAAGTTAAAAGACAATAGACTGTTTATGTCTGAAATGATAGTAGAAAAGGAGCGCTTTACCAGTGATGTGGTTTAAGTGAGTGGTCAGTTGGTCCTGTAGGGCTATGTTGTGATTATTGACGGTGTGGTCCTGAAAGTGAAACATTTTCGTTTTTTTTTACTATTTCCCTGTTTCATGGGACTGAAGCGTCATCTTTTTATTGTTCCACTCTTTTCATAAATGAAATGAATTGTACTGTATGCAATGAATCTTGTAAACGTGATATTGTAGATAAAATTGCATACTTAATGTTGTTGTGCTACTGATGTTGAGCTTGATTAGAAAAAAAGAAAAAAGATTTCTACTATAATCTCAAGGGGTGTGTCCTTAGTGTATACAGCTAATCGGCACTGTCACCATTATTTGTGTGAATGTAAGTGGCACTTTATCCTTTGCTAAGGGGACAGAGCATGTAAACAAAAATGTAACTTTTCCACGAAACAAAGAAGTGATGTTCAAATGTTACCGAAAAAGGCACAAGAGCTATCACTCTGAAATGGACACATGAATGACAAAAGTATTTTGTCAAATATATCTGTCATTGCCACCATCTTGTGTGTATTGTGTATGTGTCATTTGCATATTTGTTGTAGTAAAAATATTTTTGGTATATTCCCTAGAAAAATATACCTGAAAATATTTTCATTTCACAAAAGTATGCAAAAATGATATTTTTGAGATATTGACAAAAATTCTGCTACATTTTGAAATGTAGGCTTACCCCTCTCTGTTTTTGTTGGGTTTTTACTTCAAAATATTAACAATCATTAACATTAAGTACTTATTTCATTGTAATCAATACAGACATGATAGAGAAATGCTGTGATCTCTTGACTGTAAAAAACAACCAACATCTTTGATTATTTTTATTAAAATTGAAATATATGAGGAGCTTTCTTCTTCTTTTTAAAACCCAAATGGCTAGTGTCAACATCATGCTTTACCAACATCTGTGATTGACTGACTGTTGACAATAGTACATACCCGACAAACAAAATGGTGGCTGTCAGTTCACTAATAAGGCTACTACATCCAATTGTGCAGAGATCTGTGTCAATTGGCCACTGTTTACAAATACAACATCACTAATTTATTGTAAAGCTTCTTTTCAAATCTCATTGATTGATGTCAAATACCATGGAGTCCACATTCTTATATAGTGTGTTTATTACTATGTATTTAACCAGGAAAATACAATGGCTTTGGAGGTGTCCAAAGTGTTGTGTATGATGCAATAGCAGCCAATATGATCACTCTACTGTACACTAATCATACAGTAGTCATCACAACACATATTGTCATGTATTTCTATGGATGTAAAAAATAACTATGTAAATACTAAACATGTAACAACATACTTTATGTTAATTCTCTGGTTATTTCCTGGTAAATAAGCACACTGTTTTCCTGGTAAATAAGATATTATTTTCTTGTGAGATTAATTACTAATACTACATCCACCCTGTTCACAAGACTCAAGCATGATGCAGAAAGGATATGTGAAACAAGTTAAACTTCAGTACACCCCTATATGGGCCTATTCACTTCTTTAATCTCCAATACACCCTAGGCCTCAAAGCACAATGTATCCTGGTGTCCTGCCAACTCAGAGTAGTTAACTCAGGAGTAAAGTTTCCCCTAGTTACAGATCTAGGATCAGCTTCCCCTCACCCGATCCTAAACTTAACCATTGGTTGTGAAAATGCAAAACTGACCCAAGATCAGTGTCTAGGGGCAACTTCACCCCAGTCCGATTAGCTCGTTTGGCTAGCAGTGATGTGAGGAGGCTGCTGTTGTGAACACAGTCTGTCTGAGCACTCTATCACTTCAATAACAGACTCAACATGTTGTTTTTGTACAATACAATACAATACACTTACTTTACTGTACATTCTGTCACTGTACTGTCTATTCACACTGGAACAACAAAATAGGTCAATCTTACAGATGTTAAAGAGGATATTGTCTGCAGCTGTAGATACAGTGGTTCTCACCCCCCAATTTCCTGAAATGCAACCTCACCATCTCATTGGTTAGCTGATACACACATGCACTGACACACACAGGAACAAATGGTGTAACCTCACCTGTAAAATTACATTTCCATTTTTGATTTGAATTCTGGTCATTTAGCAGATACTCTTATCTTCAAATGTCACAATACAACACATTGCAACCTTACATTACAGTCTCAGATTTCATATGTAATAACAAAGTCAGCACCAGGTGCTAGTGTATGGTAAGAGTTGGGTGATGGCTTGGAGAGTGGCTATAGTAAAACAGTAAAAGTAGATAGACCATAGAATACATTCAGGTAAAGATGATTTTCTCTAGGTTCATAGGTTGTGCCATCATACAGTGGTTTGGAAAGGGTTTTCAACTGAATAAATCAGGTTTTCAACTGATCAAATCTTCACTCATCCTACATGCAACCAAACATCTATATTGGTGAAATGAAAAATGACCCCAGTATGGCGCAGAGTTTCTGTTGGTGCAAGATTTGAATGAATGAATGTAAAAATCACAGACTGTACCAGTTAAAGTTTTTTGGGGGGGATTTTGAATAATGCACTTGTATATAAGCCACGTGACGTTGTAATAAACTTCACTATTTATTAATTAATTATGTATTTCTTGGTCTTTGTTGAGTTAATTGTTCTTCAGACTATTTTCAAGCCACCTCTTGATACTGAATCTTGAGGTGTTTGAGTTTTCCCTTGTTTTACCAGTTGAAGTCCTCTCTATCCCAAGATCATGCCATGGGCATAAAGTGTGTTGATGCTATACATATAGAGGATCAGTTTTCAATATATCACTTGCTTATTGCATTGCGGCTGAATGTTGCTATACTACTGTGCTAGACAGTCATTCCATAAATGTGGTTTAGTATTTTATTTTATTGATCTTTAAATGATAAGACCATTCTACTTAACCAACTATTAACCCACTGATGCTGCCAATATATTTCTCTGCTTGGAAAACTCTGATTTTAACCACTTCCTGTTGTATGATGTCATACAATACCTCAATACCCTGTGTTTACAGGGTATTGAGGAGTAGGAGCATGTTTATGCTCCTAGGGGAAAACTACTCCCCACTCTACTAAACAAGTGATTAATAAAAAAACGAATATGTCTGTCTTGAGAATGGCATTGACAACATTGTGGATGATGTAGTTGCAGAGCTCCAAACTGACCTATATTGGACATCATGTACACTGAAGCAGATGCAGGAAGGCAAGCTAATAGGTGGGCACAATGCCTAGCTTACATTGAACAAGGGGATATTTATGAACAATCAAGTTGCATTTCCTTAACTTGGCAAATAATAGCAATGCGCCATGTTTTAGATTAATAGTGATGCAGCAGCATCCTCAACCAGTCCACTGGTCCACTGCATCAAACGTTGCCCGCTGATAGGCTGGTGCGCGAAATTGGGATGCAGCGCCGGTGTGACGTCACCCAGCATCAACACGATGACACCCTGAGCTCACCGCTCGCCCTACTAATGTAAAAACTGCTGAGAGGCGACTCATGCAGCGGTAGCAACGAGGTTGAGGACATCGGTGTTAGCTGAGACAAAAGGCTGCTGTCTGCTTGCACCCACAAAGCATCATCATGAGGGAGATTGTTCATATCCAGGCCGGGCAATGTGGAAACCAGATTGGTGCCAAAGTAGGTGGCATGTTTATATTTGTATACTGACACAGTGGTTGTTGGGAGCAATAACTTTTTTGTTAGATGTTTGAAATGTTGAGACCTGCATGCTTTTTTCTCCCATGTAACTTTATTTCAATTAGCCCTATGTCGCACTGCATTTTCCAAGACATCAAATTCCCAAATACCCATCCAGTATTTTGGTATAATATTTTTTGGCCTAATGTGTTATGGAAATTAGTATTTAATTTATTTAGAAATATTAGATGCTATTCGATTGATATGGATGTGGTCCTATGGATTTGGGCAAGGAGGCAAAGTGTCTGCAGTGGTGTCGCGCATCTGCGGGGCCGATGAGTCATGCTATCACCATGCGCAATAGGGATAGGGCTACGCACAAGGAGCGTTCGGTATTTTTCCTTTTGTCTTGAACAGGTTATAGCCAGAGCACAGAAAATCGTATTTATCTCTTAGTTCAAACCTTTAAACATCAAAGTTGCAGAACCTACATCTCTGTCCCATCTCAGTTCTGGGAGGTCATAAGTGATGAACACGGCATCGACCCCACCGGAAGTTACCAAGGTGACAGTGACCTGCAGCTGGAGAGGATAAACGTGTACTACAATGAAGCATCGGGTATATATACATCTATTTGTCTGGACTGGGCATGAAGTAATCTTTGCATGCATCTGAACAATTGGTTAAAGAAAATAATAAACCATAAGCACACTGTAATATCACTTGGCTTTCCCCCAAATTAAAACAAAAGTATATCAATATTCCCTGGTGATAAAAACTGCAGACCTCATTTGATTTGCAAAGTCATGCTCTGTAGGGCTAATCCAAACTGAGTATGTGACATTGTAACCATAATATCTGTCTGGGTGCAGTGGGCCCTGTGGCAGGGCAGGGGAAATGAGGACAGCAGAAGGTACCTGCCAATCTCTCTCCCTCCCTCCATTCCTCTCTGGCAGGGCAGGGGAAATGAGGACAGCAGCAGGTACCTGCCAATCCCCCTCCCTCCCTCTCTCTTTATTTCTCTCCCTGGATCATCTCTTTCTTTCTTTCTTTCTTTCTTTCTTTCTTTCTTTCTTTCTTTCTTTCTTTCTTTCTTTCTTTCTTTCTTTCTTTCTCTCTCTCTCTCAGGTCTCTCCCTCGCCTTCTTCCATTCTCCTATCCTCTCTCTCTCTCTCTCTCTCTCTTCTCCAGCATCATTTATCTCTCTCTTTCTCACGTCTCTCTCTCTATCCTCTCTCTCTCCCTCTATCTCGCTATATTACATTCAATGGAATTTATTGGGATGGAAAACATATGTTTACATTGCCAAAGCAAGTGAAATAGATAATAAACAAAGTGAAAAAACAATCAAACAGCAAACTCTATATATGTCTCTACATCGGGGGTCAGGTATACATCTGCAGTCTCTGTAAAACTGACCCAACCCTAATGGTTGTCTGCTGTCTGTGTGTCGGTCTGATTTTTATTAGCCAGGGATTTGAAGGTCATTGCCGTGCTGCATCCCATCCTTTGTCTCCGGCTCTTTGCCGTACTGAGCAGTCAGTCTCCTTTGCCAAACCAACCAGGCTGCAGAACCTGGGGCCTATGAGGCCTACATGTTCTGTTGTTAGCTCTGATCCTATTTCCAGTGTGTGCAAATGCTAAGCAGTATTGATCCCTCTCATTTCACTGTTGTCAGGCGTAAATTGAGCTTGCATGTGTGTGAGCAACTCTGCCATCCATTATTGTACATGCATTGTGCATTCATCAATAAAACGTTTCCTGATTCATAGAGAGATGTGCATAGCAGCACGTTAACCTTCATACTACCAACATATTTTATATACATGGATTACCAACTAGGGTCATTGTCCCCAAGAATAATCTATTGGAAAAAGCAACCGTCATAGCAAATATAAACTTAATTCTTATCAAAACATAATTAGACATGTAAATAATGTTATCTGAAGTAAAAAATAATAACTAAACAGACGGTTATATTTGCAAAATTGCAGTTAATTTGCATATCCTGGAAAAAATATATATACAATTTTCCCATAAATAATGTGCAGCTTTTTTCCAAACTACAAAGTACTAAAAAGCAGATTGACCATCATTTCATTGTAGTATCTTTTAGTTTTTAGATTTTTTAACTAAATACTAATTTTGTCAAATTTATGTGGCAAAAAACAACTGCCATTTAAGGGGCAACAACAACAACAACAACATTGAAATATACTTAATTGTATTCACAAAAAGTGATTAATCCATTGATCCTGAGAGACAATGACCAAAAACATGGCTTAGTTTTCTTTATTTACTTACCCTACAGCCAGAATTAGCATTGCTACTAGTAAACAATGGGAGTGGCAGGGCCAATGGCAGGATGCTTACAAATCCTCAAAGTCACTTCAAACCAATGTTATAGCAACCCAAATATCACATAAAGTTGCACATACATACATATATATATATATATATAGTACCAGTCAAAAGTTTAGACACACCTACTCATTCAAGGGTTTTTCTTTATTTCTACTATTTTCTACATAGTCGAATAATAGTGAAGACATTAAAAATATGAAATAACACATATGGAATCATGTAGTAACCAAAAAAGTGTTAAACAAACCAAAATATATTTTATATTTGAGATTCTTCAAAGTAGCCACCCTTTGCCTTGATGACAGCTTTGAATACTCCTGGCATTCTCTCAACCAGCTTCATGAGGTTGATTTCAATGGCTTTCAATAAACAGGTGTGCCTTGTTTAAAGTCAATTTGTGGAATTTCTTTCCTTCTTAATGTGTTTGAGCCAATCAGTTGTGTTGTGACAAGGTAGGGTTTGGTATACAGAAGATAGCCCTATGTGTTAAAAGACCAAGTCCATATTATGGCAAGAACAGCTCAAATAAGCAAAAATAAATTACAGTCCATCATTACTTTTTATGGCTGCAATCCGGCTAACGGGATCGATATGACAACAGCCAGTGAAAGTGCAGGGCGCCAAATTCAAACAATAGAAATCTCGTAATTAAAATTCCTCAAACATACATGTGTCTTATATCATTTTAAAGGTAATCTTGTTGTTAATCCCACCAAAGTGTCCGATTTTAAATATGCTTTTCAGCGAAAGCACTACAAACGATTATGTTAGGTCACCACCAAACCACAATAAGCACAGACATTTTTCCAGCGAAAGATAGCAGTCACAAAAAGCAGAAATAGAGATAAAATTAATCACTAGCCTTTGATGATCTTCATCAGATGACACTCATAGGACTTTATGTTACACAATACATGCATGTTTTGTGTGAAGTTCATATTCATATAAAAAAATCTGAGTTTACATTGGCGCGTTACATTCACTAGTTCCAAAAACATCAAGTGATTTTGCATAGCCGCATCGTGTCAACAGAAATACTCATCATACATGTAGATGATAATACAAGTTATACACATGGAATTATAGATATACCTCTCCTTAATGCAACCGCTGTGTCAGATTTCAAAAAAACTTTACGGAAAAAGCAAACCATGCAATGATCTGAGACGGCGCTCAGAACAATAGCCAAATTAGCCGCCATGTTGGCGTCAACAGAAATGTCCTTGTTTTTAAAGAAAAGCTAATTTTTTTGTCCATTAAAATAACATCAAATTGATCAGAAATACAGTGTAAATACAGTGTAGACATTGTTAATGTTGTAAATGACTATTGTAGCTTGAAACGGCTGATTTTTTATGGAATATCTACATAGGCGTACAGAGGCTCATTATCAGCAACCATCACTCCTGTGTTCCAGTGGCACGTTGTGTTAGCTAATCCATTTTAAAAGGCTAATTGATCATTAGAAAACCCTTTTGCAATTATGTTAGCACAGCTGAAAACTGTTGTGCTAATTAAAGAAGCAATAAAACTGACCTTCTTTAGACTAGTTGAGTATCTGGAGCATCAGCATTTGTGGGTTCGATTACAAGCTCAAAATGACCAGAAACAAAGACCTTTCTTCTGAAACTCATCAGTCTATTCTTGTTCTGAGAAATGAAGGCTATTCCATGCGAGAAATTGCCAAGAAACTGAAGATCTCGTACAACGCTGTGTACTACTCCCTTCACAGAACAGCGCAAACTGGCTCTAACCAGAATAGAAAGAGGAGTTGGAGGCCCCGGTGCACAACTGAGCAAGAGAACCAGTACATTAGAGTGTCTCGTTTGAGAAACAGACACCTCACAAGTCCTAAATTGGCAGCTTCATTAAATAGTACCCGCAAAACACCAGCCTCGACGTCAACAGTGAAGAGGCGACTCTGGGATGCTGGCCTTCTAGGCCGAGTTGCAAAGAAAAAGCCATATCTCAGACTGGCCAGTAAAAAGAAAAGATTAAGATGGGTAAAAAGAACACAGACACTGGACAGAGGAACTCTGACTAGAAGGCCAGAATCCCGGAGTCGCCTCTTTACTGTTGACGTTGAGACTGGTGTTTGAGACTGGAGACCATGCTATCTCACCCAGGGTAGTAAACGGTTTGGAGTAAACTGTTTCCTTTGTGCAACAAAATCTGACTAATGAATACACCCCTCTCCTCCCCCCACAGGTAATAAGTTTGTCCCCCGGGCCATCCTGGTGGATCTGGAGCCAGGCACCATGGACTCTGTACGCTCCGGGCCCTTTGGCCAGCTCTTCAGACCAGACAACTTTGTCTTTGGTGAGTAGTGGTTATCATATAGCCGAATTCCATATCTTTTTGTGCTATCTCGCCTATCCTGGTCCCAGATCTGTCTGTGCTGTCTTGCCCAATTGGTCATTATCATGTCCTCATCAGCTCTTCCATCTTTGACCCAAAGCATGTCATGTCTGTGTCAGCATTCACTGAAGCGAAGCTTAGTTTACCTTTCACATAGATGTACAGTTTGTTCTCTGTGCAACGTTTCTGCAGTTGTGTCAGGCAGAGAGAGCCAGAATGGTGACACAGCAGAATGCAGTCCAGACTGCTACTGCTGCAGTGCTCATCAGGATGGGGATATTGAGCTAAATAAAATCCACCCCAGGACACCTTACCTATAATACTGAAAAAAGTATAGTAGGCTTAGACTCACATCAGTACAATTAGATTAAAACACAACTTTTATTAGATACAAATTATTCAATGTTATTTCAATGGAATGGAATTTTCTCTTTCACTGGAAATGAATAAATAATGTACACAATGCATATTCCTGTTACTGGTGACTTGCTTTTCATTCTCCTAGATGTGTATGACTAGATGTTTACTAGCACAAAGATGCTATGTCTCTAACCTAGATTTTTCATGGGTCTTTCAGGTCAGAGTGGAGCTGGTAACAACTGGGCTAAAGGCCACTACACAGAGGGAGCTGAGCTGGTTGACTCTGTCCTGGACGTAGTCAGGAAGGAGTCTGAGAACTGTGACTGCCTCCAGGGCTTCCAGCTCACCCACTCCCTGGGAGGGGGCACAGGCTCTGGCATGGGCACCCTGCTCATCAGCAAGATCCGCGAGGAGTACCCTGACCGCATCATGAACACCTTCAGTGTCATGCCCTCACCCAAGGTGTCCGACACGGTGGTGGAGCCCTACAATGCCACCCTGTCAGTCCACCAGCTGGTGGAGAACACTGATGAGACCTTCAGCATCGACAACGAGGCTCTCTATGACATCTGCTTTCGTACCCTCAAACTCACCACACCCACCTACGGAGACCTCAACCACTTGGTGTCAGCCACCATGAGCGGGGTCACCACCTGCTTGCGCTTCCCCGGTCAACTCAACGCCGACCTCCGCAAACTGGCCGTCAACATGGTGCCCTTCCCCCGCCTCCACTTCTTCATGCCTGGCTTTGCCCCTCTGACCAGCAGGGGGAGCCAGCAGTACCGTGCCCTCTCCGTGCCCGAGCTGACCCAGCAGATGTTTGACGCCAAAAACATGATGGCCGCCTGCGACCCTCGCCACGGCCGCTACCTCACCGTTGCCGCCATCTTCCGCGGGCGCATGTCCATGAAGGAGGTGGACGAGCAGATGTTGAGCGTGCAGAACAAGAACAGCAGCTACTTCGTAGAGTGGATCCCCAACAACGTGAAGACTGCCGTCTGCGACATCCCGCCCCGTGGCCTTAAGATGTCCGCCACCTTTATTGGCAACAGCACGGCAATCCAGGAGCTGTTTAGAAGGATCTCTGAGCAGTTCACTGCCATGTTCCGCCGTAAGGCCTTCCTTCACTGGTACACCGGAGAGGGTATGGACGAGATGGAGTTCACTGAGGCTGAGAGCAACATGAATGATCTGGTGTCTGAGTACCAGCAATACCAGGACGCCACTGCTGACGAAGTGGGCGAGTACGAGGAAGACGAGTTGGAGGATGCGGATCAGGATGTCCAGCAGCACCATGATGTCCGCCACTGAGGGGTGCTGGGTAGAAGCAGTACAGCAGTCTGTATGTTATATCCACTAGTCACTTTAAATTATCAATAGGTATGGAAGGATAGAGGCGCAGAATGAGTTATTGTCGCGTCAAGATACTGTATATTGTAGCTGTTTAGCCTAAAGACTACTACTATTGCATTTCATTGTTCTTCAAATATGTCTCGAAGACCATAAGTGAAACATAACAATTATGTGAGTATTATAAATGTCATGGGTGTTCCAATTCATGCTGTGTCAATGTCAATAAAAACAACATCATTACACTATTATTAGAAACCGAGTTTTGTAATATTTACCTCAGAATGCATTTTCTATCGCAAAATAAAATGGTCCTGTCCTATGAATATCACTCTCGTTAGCCTTCTTTTCATGGGAATGCTCATTGTATTCAGCATATGAGATACAATTAACAATCCAGACTTTTCATGCTGTAATGAAGATAAATAGATACAATAAGAAAAATAAATATATGTTTTCTGGTTTTAAAATGCAAGGGAAGCATGGAATGTGATTACCATACCTATCTACCTATTTTATAGTCTTGTGAATCCCCTGAGTCATCTTGACTGTGTTGGTTTGTTTTCTCTGTCTGTCTGGGACAGGAGACACTTTTTATGATTGAAAAACTCAGATTTTTGTTTATTCCTCTTCATGATCTGTCAGATAGTAAATCTGATTTATGGCTGGCCAGACATGGTGACTATCCCAGCATCGAGTTTAATGTGTGGGGACGTAGGACACTCTCTTCCAATGGCAGAATGTTTTGCTAATAATGCAAATCTTTGAACATGTAAACCTAATAGGATCTTTACATATTGGTTCATCACAATATTACACACCTTTATTCTACCTGCTCAATTTGCTTGATATCATTTACATAAAGGTCCTCTGGCAAGGCTCAAGAGTTTCCGCTTTGTTAGAGGTACAGTAAATTGGTTGTCTTTTTCATTGCTCTGTGGTCCATAAATACTTAAAGACTCTGAAGTTGTTCTATTTTGACAGCAGGCGTCTAAAAAGGCTGACCAGGCAGAATGTTGTTAGTATAATGTTATCCACCTCTTGGCAAATTTAGACACAACTGGGGGAAAGATGCTCTTGTCAAATACATCATACATTGAAAGAATGTGCGGTTACCTAGGAGGACGTAGCAGAGACAGATACATTAGAAACCAACAGGAGGACTCAAAACCACAGGTAGGCCAGTCTTAGGCTATGGCAAGGGTTGAGACTGGGTGTGGACGTGAAGTTAGGGTTAGGTTTATTTCTGAGTTATGCCGGGGTGTGGACGAAACAAGAGTTAGAGTCACTTTCTTAGTAATGTTAACCTGTTCCAGGTACATCAACAGTGACATTGTGTTATATGCAGATGTGTCCCCAGAGTAACTTTAATCTGTCTGAATTTACTCAGACTATAAGTGCCGCAACCCCAGCGTTGATTATGCACATTACTACCTTTTGCCTCTTACCATCAGTCTCCTGTCTTTTACATCAGACCATAGGAGTAATACTGTATGTGTCACTTGTCTGTCATATTAGCTTAGAATAGAAAATCTGAGATCAGGTCACCTATCTGACACATTATGTGAGGTCTCCTGCCTATATCACCAATTTTCATATATAACACTGTACTGCATTATTTATATGTATGTTAGCATATGCCATGGTACTATACACAGTTTATTAGGTACAACCATCTAGTACCGGGTCGGACCCCCTTTGTCTCCAGAAGAGCCTGAATTGTTCAGGGTATTCTACAAGGTGTTGGAAACGTTCCACAGGGATGTTGGTCCATGCTAACGGGATGGCATCACACAGTTGCTGCAGACTGGACAGCAGTACATTCATGCAGCGACCAGCCCGTTCCATCTCATCCCAAACCTGCTCTATTGGGTTGAGATCTGCGGACTGCGCAGGCCACTCTCCTTCAAATTCTCTTATCAACAAGCTGTTTTTGTCCACAGGACTGCCGCTGACTGGGTATTTTTTGTTTGTCGCACCCTTATTGATAAACTTTAGACACCGTTGTGCGTGAAAAACTCAGGAGGGCGGCCTTATCTGAAAGACTGGATCCGGCGCGTCTGGACCCGACGATCATACCATGCTCAAAGTTGTTTAGGTGACTTGTTTTACCCATTCTAATGTTCAATCAAACAGCAACTGAATGCCCCAGTGCCTGTCTGCCTGATTTTTCTATTTTAATAACCTTAAACACTGAGTTAGGAATAACTCATTTCAAAATAGACCATTATCACCATCCTTCTTGAATGATAATTCTTCACGTTTTAACTAGTGAAATATCCAAACTGCGTCTGCATGCCAATAGTTTGATCTGAAGCAGTTTCTTGAGAATATGCATTTAGATATTCTTCAATTACTGTTTCGTGAGCGAATTAGAGCAGATGGTTTTAACAAACTTTTAACCTGTCTTGTGTTTTGTTTCAATCAAAGCATATATACATGTATCCTGCCTAGTGACGCACACTGTTGCATTCTGGCCTCATGAGAAAAGAAATGCTACTATTCAGTTTCAGCTCCTAAAGAAATCACTAGAAATTAGGTGTTTTTGGTGTAAAAGTACCGTTATAAGCCTAGTATGCTGTGGTATTATAGTCAGTTCTGTTGTGTAAAATACTCATTCATCATTATGTGATCTTTTAGGACATTGATTCAGCTTCAGAAATAATTTTCCAGAAATATTTTTACCAGCTCTGTGTATTCTCAAATTGAAAGCGCACTCCAGCACCACTACATCCCTGCCCATTGCAAACAGCAGCAGTTTAGACAGAAGCCCCCCCCCCCCCCAACTTCTCATTACATTGTTCTGAATTAAGAGTCCAGCACCATATCACAGTAGCAATTCAGCTGGTTTTAACATTCTTATGGAATCAAATACTCCTTTAACATTCCTCTGGTACTTCGTCTGTGATAATATTGTTCCTGACAGACATCAGTGATCAACTCTGAAATGCAATAGATTTCCCAATGAATTCTGTGAGTGGGTGGTGGGAGGTGAGTCAAAAGTCCTCTTTTGTAGAGCCATCTTTAGTTTTTTTTGGTTGAGCAGTGACAACATCTGAACTACAGTATGTAAAGATGTCAAGGTGTGATAAGAGTGATACTATAAAACAGGATTTTCCACTCTCAATCTCCAGAAGAACCACTGAAACACTACAGGAGTGAGAGTCTAAGAAAGAAATGAAAGGAAACCATAACACATGACTAACTGAATGTGTATGGTATATGTTCAAGTTTATTATTCTCTCAAAATCAGAAAACATTTAATACAACTTTTTAGTTCACAATGAAGGACAGACATACTGCAGGAGGACGCCATATCTCATGACACATACAGTATAATATATTAGACATGAAAGCTTGCAGCCAGGTCAGAATTGGCAAAAACACCAGTAGCATTAACAGCAACATCAATCTCATACTTTAATGCAGGGGTGTCTGCAGGGGTGTCTACTTCTTTGAGTAAAAAAACAATAATAATAAAGAGTTTATATATATATATATATATATATATATATATATAACTAATAATAATTTGTGGGGGGATACGAACTATTGATAACACAGTATGTTATCAATATACTTTAAAATGACTAAAACCAAATTGAAACTGTGTAGAATTGATAATGGACCTGCATTTATACAGAAACTTGACTATGTCCAGCTCGCTAATAATCACTGAAATGAAAGACAGTCAGGGAGCATTGAAAATTCCCCAAACTATGGATAGAGAACTGCAAATTTTCACGGCGAGAAATATAACACATTTTCAATGCAGCCCCCCGAACCTCGTTGAATACTGAATGTGGCCCCAGGGGCAAAACACATTTTACACCCCTGCTTTAATGCATATCAGTGCATAATAAGCCAAGCCCACGGTAAAAATCGTACATAATCTCTATTTTTAGCTCGAATGTTGAGATGAACAAAAATATAGGCATAATTTAATGTACATTTTCCCAAAATAATATTACCTTTGCATCAATAACTTGAATATCATGGGATAAATTAATGCATATGAAACCCAACAGAAAAACAAGACACTCTTTGGCTTAAAATGTAAACTATAAGAGAAAAATAGGGGATTTTTGACGGGTCCCACACTTCTCTGGTACCATAATTTTGTATGTCCCGCTTGGAAACCTTGACCTACTGATCTATGAATTAGATCAAGAATTGACAATCCCAGTAAAAAAAGCTTTATCAAAGATAGACACATTTTCTCACCTGAACAATTAATACATCACCCACCACAACATTTGAATGTTTAGAAAAATATTTCACTCCTTTCAAATACTGATTCGATTCCCTGATTTCATTATTTTTATTCAATTTCTTCTTCTGTAATCAATTATCTTCAACTCAATCATTAATTCACAATGTATCAATGAATCATATTTATGATTATATACCATCTGGTAATCGTGATAATAAAAACTAAAAGTGTTATAAAAGAGTTGTTAGCAAACAATGGGTAGAATTTCTGTATTTCAGACCAGCAGAGAGCACCAGTCAGACCAGCAGAGAGCACCAGTACCTCTATCTCTCTCTCTTTCTCCCTAGATTGTTGCTTTATTGACTAAAAAATAAATCACCTTTAAACCCACAGTGTACAGTATGTTATCAAGCTGATGTGAAGTTGTTTTTCTATGCTATAGTACTGGTCTCAACGTATTTCTCAGTGACAGATATTTTCTTCTCTTGCACCACAGCGGTGTGGCTGCTGCTACTACAGGGTGCAGCTGTGGGAGTGGTGGTGACTTTGACAGCAGTAGCAGAGGCCTCGTTTGACCCTGCCATGCCACACAGGGAGCTGGAGCTCAACGAGGAAGCACCACTCTGACCTCTCACTTCTACACTATGACATTTGACCTCTAACCCCTGGCCTCTCTGCAGCATGGTGACCTGGGCAGCCCCTAAGCCTGCGCTGCTCCCTGCTGCCGAGGCTGACTCAGACCCACTCTCAACAACCAGCACTTTCCTGGACCCGGACAGGCTTCCCTGTGAGAAGTTTCCTCCTGGCGATAGATGGCCTTTTCCGATCATGGTCTGGTCTGCCCCCTGTAGAACCTGGCCTCCCCGTGTAATGGTTTGGCTCGTCTCTGTAATAATGTGACTTCCCCCAATAATAGTGTGGCCCGCTCCCTGTAAGACCTGGCTTGCGCCCATAACAACATGACCTTGTCCTTCCTCACTGCCAACTACTCCTACCTGCCTCTCCAGTAAAATCATGCCCTGAGAACCATGGAGCCCTCCTACCTGCACCACCCCCTGACCCATCCCTACCCCCACCTGGCTTACCGCCTGCTGGGCATGGACATAACCACCCCCCCCTCTCTGCTCCACCAGCACCAACTGGGGCTCCACCATGCACATGGTGGGGGCAGCGGCGTAGTAAATAGGGGGCTGCTGGATGAAGAGGGTCTTGTTGGGCATCACCTTGTTCTCCTGAACCTTGCGGATGGTGGCTGATCCTTGGACCCGAGGAACCAGGTTCTCCTGCAGGCGTGTGGAGGAGGTAGAGGAGGTGGATGAGGTGTTCAGGGTGTTGACATTGAGAGCTGTGTCTCTATTGACCTCTGTGTGGGTGGATGTGGTAGGCTTAGGTCTAGGGGATGACACAGACATGTTGACAGTCTCCGCCTCCATAGCTATCGACCCCTGGCAGATCTTAGCCAAGGTCTTGAACTTGGGCCCCAGGTCGTTGAGGAAGTCCAGGTCGTCATCGGCCCCTAGGAGGCTGCAGCAGCCAACAGAGCCTACCGGTGACCCCTGACCTTCGTAGTCGTAGATCAGTAGGTCATCTCTCTGTTGGTCGTTCCGCGCAGCATGATTGGCCTTCTGCAAAGGTCATATGATAGGAACAGATACAGTATATTAACACATTTAATCAAAATGGCTACAATAATGCTGCCCTCAACTCCTATGTCAATGGAGTAATCCAAGAAGTTCACTTTCACCGACTCAGTATAATCTCAATACTAATGGATACACACTTTTACTGGTCTTCAAACGATCATGATCTAAGATACTCACTGTAGAGTAGTACTCCTCTAGGACTCCCTCGGAGAGAGCGACCCCGTCATAAGCTCCAGCTCCATATCTGGAGAAGTGTTCATGTCCAGTCATGGTTCCTCCACCCACGCCATAGCTCACCTTCACTCTGCCACTGGGCTGGTGGGAGCCATGGGAATGGTTGTGCTCCCATGTGTTTATTGCGGACCGGGTGAAGCTGTCCCCGAACACCCCTCCTGCTGATCCTCCTGCAGCGCCTGCATCTCTTATTAATCCCACCCCCCCCCCGTTGTTTGCCAAGTCAACAACTTTGATGGAGCCATCTATCGCCACAGGAATTTGCAGGAGTGGAACTTCCTGTGATAGGAAATGAGTGGGCCAAATTTCAACTTGGAAATGGAACATAATAAATGTACAGTACCAGTCAAAAGTTTGGACACACCTACTCATTCAAGTTTTTTTTTTAAATTTCTACTATTTTCTACATTGTAGAATAATAGTGAAGACATCAAAACTATGAAATAACGAATATGGAATCATGTAGTAACCAAAAAAGTGTTAAACTTATCAAAATATATGTTATATTTGAGATTCTTCAAAGGAGCCACCCTTTGCCTTGATGACAGCTTTGCACACACACTCTTGGCATTCTCTCAACCAACTTCACCTGGAATGCTTTATCAACTGTCTTGAAGGCGTTCCCACATATGCTGAGCACTTGTTGGCTGCTTTTCCTTCATTCTGCCATCCAACTGATCCCAAACCATCTCAATTGGGTTTCAGGTCGGATGATTGTAAAGGCCAGGTCATCTGATGCAGCACTCCATCACTATCCTTCTTGGTCAAATAGCCCTTACGCAGCCTGGAGGTGTGTTGGGTCATTGGCCTGTTGAGAAACAAATGATAGTCCCACTAAGCGCAAACCAGATGGGATTGCGTATCGCTTTAGAATGCTGTGGTAGCCATGCTGGTTAAGTGTGCCTTGAATTCTAAATAAATCACAGACAGTGTCACCAGCACCACACCCCCACACCATCACACCTCCTCCTTCACGCTTGCAATCTGAGGTGCAGTTAACTCTAATGAACTTATCCTCTGCAGCAGAGGTAACTCTGGGTCTTCCTTTCCTGTGGCCAGTTCCATCATAGCGCTTGATGGTTTTTGCGACTGCACTTGAAGAAACTTTCAAAGTTCTTCACATTTTCTGGATTGTCTTAAAGTAATGATGGACTGTCGTTTCTCATTGCTTATTTGAGCTGTTCTTGCCATAATATGGACTTGGTCTTTTACCAAATAGGGCTATCTTCTGTATACCTATCCTACCTTGTCACAACCCAACTGATTGGCTCCAACGCATTAAGAAGGAAAGAAATTCCACAAGTTAACTTTTAACAAGGCACACCTGTTAATTGAAAAGCATTCCATGTGACTACCTCATGAAGCTGGTTGAGAGAATGCCAAGAGTGTGCAAAGCTGTCAAGGCAAAGAGTTGCTAAATTGAAGAAACTGAAATATAAAATATTATTGATTGATTTCACACTTTCTTTTTATTGAATACCCGAAACATACAATATACTTGCAGTGAAGCCGCTCAACAACTACACCATACCAGTCATACAACAGACTCCCATTCAGAGCGACACACAGAAGCATCCAGGGTCAATGCCCTGCTCAAGGGCACGTTGACAGATCTCCCACCAATTAGTATTTGGTAGCATTGCCTTTCAATTGTTTAACTTGGGTCAAACGTTTAGGGCAGCCTTACACAAGCTTCCCACAATAAGTTGGGTGAATTTTGGCCCATTCCTCCTGACAGAGCTGGTGTAACTCAGTCAGGTTTGTAGGCATCCTTGCTCGCAAACACTTTTTCAGTTCTGCCCACACATTTCCTATAGGATTGAGGCTTTGTGATGGCCACTCCAATACCTTGACTTTGTTGTCCTTAAGCCATTTTGCCACAACTTTGGATGTATGCTTGGGGTCATTGTCCATTTGGAAGACTCATTTGCAACCAAGCTTTAACTTCTTGACTGATGTCTTGAGATGTTGCTTCCAAATATCCACATAATTTTCCATCCTCATAATGCCATCTATTTTGTGAAGTGCACCAGACCCTCCTGCAGCAAAGCACCCCCACAACATGATGCTGTCACCCCTGTGCTTCACAGTTGGGATGGTGTTCTTCAGCTTGCAAGCATCCCCCTTTTTCCTCCAAACACAATGATGGTCATTATGGCCAAACAGTTCTATTTTTGTTTCATCAGACCAGAGGACATTTCTCCAAAAAATACGATCTTTGTCCCCATGTGCAGTTGCAAACCGTAGTCTGGCTTTTGTATGGCGGTTTTGGAGCAGTGGCTTCTTCCGTGCTGAGGGGCCTCTCAGGTTATGTCGATATAGGACTCGTTTTACTGTGGATATAGATACTTTTGTACTTGTTTCATCCAGCATCTTCACAAGGTCCTTTGCTGTTGTTCTGGAATTTATTTGCTCTTTTCGCACCAAAGTACATTCATCTCTAGGAGACAGAACGCGTTTCCTTCCTGAGCGGTATGACGGCTGCATGGTCCCATGGTGTTTATACTTGCTTACTATTGTTTGTACAGATGAACGTGGTACCTTCAGGCTTTTGGAAATCGCTCCCAAGGATGAACCAGACTTGTGGAGGTCTACAATTTATTTTCTGAGGTCTTGGCTGATTTCTTTAGATTTTCCCATGATGTCAAGCAAAGAGGCACTGAGTTTGAAGGTAGGCCTTGAAATACATCCACAGGTACACCTCCAATTGACTCAAATGATGTCAATTAGCCCATCAGAAGCTTCTAAAGCCATGACATAATTTTCTGGAATTTTCCAAGCTGTTTAAAGGCACAGTCAACTTAGTGTATGTAAACTACTGACCCACTGGAATTGTGAAGCAGTGAATTATAAGTGAAATAATCTGTCTGTAAACAATTGTTGGAAAAATTACTTGTGTCATGCACACTGTATATGTCCTAACCGACTTGTCAAAACTATAGTTTGTTAACAAGAAATTTGTGGAGTGGTTAAAAAACAAATTTTAATGACTCCAACCAAAGTGTATGTAAACTTCCGACGTCAACTGTATATCTCACTAGGTCGGGTTTTTTAGTCTCCAAATATCCACTATTTGTAACGTTTCCATAATATTTGTGAATTCCTTAAGGGCACGGTGATAATAGTTTGTAGAGTGATTACCTTTACGGTCCATTGAGGTACTTAACACTGTGTTATAGTCTCCTACCATAATGATTTGATCATTTGTTGCCTGTAAGTTCAATAAATTAGTATAAATGTTTTCGAAGAGGTATGGATCATCCTGATTTGGACCATGTAGATTAATGAGCCAAATCTCTTTTTCGTCCACTTTCATATTCAAAAAGATCCACCTTCCTTGCGAATCATTCCTGACTATTTGCACATTCAGATCGAAATTGTTGTTAATTAATATCACACCTTTTGAGTTCCTTTGTACATGACAGAAACATTTTTCACCACCCCATTCCTTTGTCCACGCAACTTCATCTGAGGATGTAGAGTGAGTTTCCTGTATACAGTATATGCTATATTCCTTTTCTTTTAGCCATGTAAAGACTGATCTTTTTTTATAATCTGCTAAACCGTTACTGTCACGCCCTGGCCTTAGTTATCTTTGTTTTCTTTATTATTTTGGTTAGGTCAGGGTGTGACATGGGGGATTTATGCGTTTTATCTTGTCTAGGGGTTTTGTATGTTTATGGGGTGTTATCTAGTCTAGGTGTTTGTATGTCTATGGTTGCCTAGATTGGTTCTCAATTAGAGGCAGCTGTTTATCATTGTCTCTAATTGGGAACCATATTTAGGCAGCCATATACTTTAGGGATTTCGTGGGTTATTGTCTATGTGTAAGTTGCCTGTGTCTGCACTTTTTCGTATATAGCTTCACGTTCGTTTTGTTGTTTTTTGTATAGTTTGTCAAGTGTTCTTTGTTTCGATATAATAAATAGAAGAATGTATTCCCATCACGCTGCGCCTTGGTCCTCCTCTCTTCCTCCATACGACGAACGTGACAGTTACAATTATAACTGGCTATACTTTTTTCACCCCTTACCTTAACTAGATCCTATTCTCAGTCTAAATTGACCATAAATCAAATCAAATCAAATCAAATTTTATTAGTCACATACACATGGTTAGCAGATGTTAATGCGAGTGTAGCGAAATGCTTGTGCTTCTAGTTCCGACAATGCAGTAATAACCAACAGTAATCTAACCTAACAATTCCACGCTACTACCTTACACACACACACAAGTGTGAAGGGATAAAGAATATGTACATAAAGATATATGGATGAGTGGTGGTACAGAACGGCATGGCAGATGCAGTAGATGGTATGGTACATGTATTGCATAAAGATGGCAAGATGCAGTAGATGATATAGAGTACAGTATATACATATGAGATGGGTAATGTAGGGTATGTAAACATTGTATTAGTGGCATTGCTTAAGTGGCTAGTGGTACATTTTTACATAATCCATCAATTCCCATTTTTAATGGCTGGAGTTGAGTCAGTATGTTGGCAGCGCGCGCTAAATGTTAGTGGTGGCTGTTTAACAGTCTGATGGCCTTGAGATAGAAGCTGTTTTTCAGTCTCTCGGTCCCTGCTTTGATGCACCTGTACTGACCTCGCCTTCTGGATGATAGCGGGGTGAACAGGCAGTGGCTTGGGTGGTTGTTGTCCTTGATGATCTTTATGGCCTTCCTGTGACATCGGGTGGTGTAGGTGTCCTGGAGGGCAGGTAGTTTGCCCCTGGTGATGCGTTCTGCAGACCTCACTACCCTCTGGGAGCCTTACGGTTGTGGGCGGAGCAGTTGCCGTACCAGGCGGTGATACAGCCCGACAGGATGCTCTCGATTGTGCATCTGTAGAAGTTTGTGAGTGCTTTTGGTGACAAGCCGAATTTCTTCAGCCTCCTGAGGTTGAAGAGGCGTGCTGCGCCTTCTTCACAAACGCTGTCTGTGTGGGTGGACCAATTCAGTTTGTCCGTGATGTGTACACCGAGGAACTTAAAACTTTCCACCTTCTCCACTACTGACCCGTCGATGTGGATAGGGGGGTGCTCCCTCTGCTGTTTCCTGAAGTCCACAATCATCTCCTTTGTTTTGTTGACGTTGAGTATGAGGTTATTTTCCTGACACACACCTCCGAGGGCCCTAACCTCCTCCCTGTAGGCCGTCTCGTCGTTGTTGGTGTCAGCCTACCACTGTAGTGTCATCCGCAAACTTGATGATCGAGTTGGAGGCGTGCATGGCCACGCAGTCGTGGGTGAACAGGGAGTACAGGAGAGGGCTCAGAACGCACCCTTGAGGGGCCCCAGTGTTGAGGATCAGCGGGGTGGAGATGTTGTT
This sequence comes from Salvelinus sp. IW2-2015, assembly GCF_002910315.2. Taxonomy (NCBI): domain Eukaryota; kingdom Metazoa; phylum Chordata; class Actinopteri; order Salmoniformes; family Salmonidae; genus Salvelinus; species Salvelinus sp. IW2-2015. Next base: position 25,781,016 of record NC_036871.1, on the reverse strand, counting down.
ACCTCCCCTCACCACCTGGGGGCGGCCCGTCAGGAAGTCCAGGACCCAGTTGCACAGGGCGGGGTCAGAACCCAGGGTCTCGAGCTTGATGACGAGTTTGGAGGGTACTATGGTGTTAAATGCTGAGCTGTAATCGATGAACAGCATTCTCACATGGGTATTCCTCATAATTAGTGCTTGTAAAGTTACTGCCATCAGAGGTATTATGACGGTCAAATTAGAGCTTTCAAAGGTCTGATATTTAGAGTTCAAGAAATAGGTTCTAGCAATATTTGTTTTATTCCCTTGTCTGTTTGCCTGTGAGCCAATACCAAAGTGTTAGAAAATTGAGACAAGATATTATGTGTGTAGTAAATCTAGTAGGTTGATGTGTATATTGGATGTGATTTAGTGAGTGTGACGATGTCTGTTTAAGAGTAACTATAATATGTGATGTCCAGATGAATAATAACTCTGCCAATTTGCATGGTTGAGTGTCTATGTGTGTAACATGTAGTGCCTATAGACTTAATATTCATGATGATAATTGTAATCAATATCGTATCACCATCATAGTTGCATCATAATTACCTTTAACATCATTGAGAAACACATCCCACCATTTCCATAGCAATTGCCGTTTCACATGATCATGAAAGAGACCTTGCATTACTCTAGAGACG